>NW_004567104.1:37879835-37935203 GCF_000260355.1 Condylura cristata
TAAGTCTCATCTTTCAAAAGACCCCTTTCATCTCTTCATAAGTGAAAGATCCTCCTTCAAGACTACCTCTGTAAATCACTGTGCTTCTCTGCTCTCTGTCTTTACTTCATCTCCTCTTCAGTCCTCAGTTCTTGACAATTTGCCTTTAGTGCCCACCAATCATTGGCTTTCATTAGGTTACTAGGAATCGCGTCGTTCATACGGCTGTGGCATGCTCCTCTCTCCCCTCTCTCGTACACACAAACACACAGTTTCTCTCCTCTTTTATTTCTTACCTTCCAAGGCTTCTCTGTAGCTTCAAGACTGAACACTCCTGATTTGTTTTTTCTTTACTTTCCTTTGATGTTTGTTTCAAGGATTTACCACTCACATAATTTTCCTTCTCCATCTCTAGATGCCTTCTATTTCTTTCTGTCAGATATCTCTCTCCTAATCACCACCTGCCTGGGCATTCTCAGCACTGCCCACAGCTTCCACCACAACCACCACATCTTTCTGTATGACACCCAATTTTATATTTCAGTTCAGAGCTTGTTGGAACTTCTCGCTACAAATGCAGATCTCCATATGCATGATTCACACTCCCCAAATGAGCATCTTATCTTCCCACTTCTTTCACCAAAATGTGCACCTCTTCTTATACTCCCTATTCTGGTTGTAAACTGACATTCACCCACTTTCCCAGGCCAAAAATATGCTGGTAACACCTTTCTTCTTCTTTGCCCACATTCACTAAATCATGAAACCCCTTCATATTGTTAATACTTAAATTCTCCTGTCTCGTTTAATTGTGTGTGTGTGTGTGTGATAGTTTTCAGTTACCTTCCTTACCTGAGGTCTCTCGTTTCTTGAATTGATCCTCTACCTTGTTTAAACACAATCCTAACAGATCATTGGGTGTCCTCTCTCCATTAATCTTCCACCATCACAACTTGTTAACTACAGGAAGAAGTCTATACCCCTGACCATCATGCATCTTGCCTACCTACCTCTTCAAAGGTATTGATATCCCTAAGCACATAAGTCACTGCATTGTTCAAAGAGGGCTGTGCCTTAATTATCTCCATACATTTACATGCACTTAATTCAGTTCATAGAATAATTGCCCCTACTATTTGGTGATATAATTTTCATCATTCCAAGTAACAGCTAAAATAAACTCTCTTCTATGAATTGTGACCATATCCCTCAAGTCACCACTTCTTATATGTTACTATGCTTTCCTGTATGGGCCCCTGGCAAGCACTCATCACATGTTATTGACATTATTAATCGCTTACCTATTTCCATCATTCTATAGAAATAAACAAACTAAGACATTTCTTAAAGAAAGAATTGCATTTTACTTATCTCTGTATCTCTAGTTCTTAACACATAACTCTGTGCATCCTTGATAACCAAATATATTCTCACCTAAAGAATAACTTCCTTTATTTAATATTTTATCCCCCAGTCAGAGGAAATGTAGAAATTCCTCTGAGTTGTTTTTGGTAAACTGATGCTGCTTGTTGGGAATCAGCACTTTTGCAGCTATGTACTCAAAGCAGAATTTCAAATTTCAGCTATATATAAGTGGGCCAACATTAACTTTATTTCATGTAGTAAACTTTGTTCTCTTCATTTTAGTTTTTGAAAACAAAAATAAGTATTTTCCAAATCCAACTCTCCTGTACTAGAAATGGTACTAAAGATAAAACTCTGCTATTTACATAAGTCACCTCTGTTGGGCATACACACACACACACACACACAATACTGGGCACACACACACATATTTACACACACACATAATGTGTGCATATGTGTATTGATATAAAACCAGGGACAAAAAGACCATATCAAGAAGGTTTTCTGTAAAGTTATCAGTAACTAAGTTCACTCAGTCAATGATGACTCAAAAAATTAAAGCTGAGCTGTAATCTATAAAAACTGTTGTGGCACATCCATTTTTCTCATGGAAGGAGTCATTAGGGATGCAGATTCTTTCTTCATTTTGGCTACATTAAATTGCTAACATCTCCACCCTTCTATGGATAGCTTCTGGTGGAATTATAAGGTATTAGGAATACTTTCCAGGCAGGTATGGGAGGGAGGTGTGCACAGACATCAGTCCCTTTTTATGAGTAACAAGGGTTTTTTAAAAAGATTTTTAAAATTTATTTATGCATACAGAAGTGGGGTGTAGGCCAGAGGTATGAGGGAACTGAGAGGATTCACCAGAGACAGAGTAGGGAGCAGAGCAGGTAGATCCACTAAAATACACTGCTTCCCCTCAGCAGTGGGCGGGTTCGGAGAGGTCTGCTGCACCATGTGGGTATCCTCCCTGGCCAGAGATTAAACTCAAACCCAAATTTCAGATTTTTATAACTAAGAGCTTTCCCAGATTCCTCCCTACAGATTTTGTACTGTGGCTCATTGACAAGAGCTCAACTGAATGATCATATCTAAGCAACAGGGGGGGTGGAAAAAACAAGCATCTTGCTTTTTTGATTTGATTTTATTTTTTAAAGTGGGGAAAAGGGGAAGGCAGTTGGAAACCAGCTCCTGTCTGCCTGAGGTGTTAAGGTCAGGTCTGTGGTCTGAGTTGGCATCGCTCTGTTCCCCACTCAGCATTGGTTTTTACCTTACTTTACTCCATTGTATTCTTAATTCAAAATTTTTACCAGACTTCTCTCTAGATCATTTGGACATTTCCACTGTCCTTCCCACTTGCACGGATCTATTTTAAATAATTTTCTCCTCTTCTTATTAGTACTTTTGCAGGTAAAAGCCTAACCTCCCTTATTCATTTATAACCACTTTGAGCCCACTTATTTTGTCTTTACTATGATAACTCAAAACTGTATAATTTGGAAATTTCACTAGCATTCTTCTTACTCTTATCTCCAGATCTTTAATATAACACTAAATAGAACCAAATCAGAGTGTGTAATAGAACCAAATCAGAGTGTGGGAAACATGTCTCGCCAAATGTATACATGCTCATTTTACAATGTCTTCACTTCTCTAAACCAAATCGTGAGCTCTTTTATAGATTTAAAGAAGATCAGAACTAAAAGAAGTTTCCATTGACCTCTGTCTTAATGTTCAGAGAACTAAGCTTAAGAAAGTCAAAACAACTAGTTAGCATTGAAGACAAGGCTAGAAATCCTATATTCCTGGCCCGTAGGAGGGGCACGATATTCCCTCCACTAGGTAGAGGTGCATGAGAACAATATCAGAGACCTGGGGTGAGTGGAGCAGGAACCAAGGAGTTCAGAGTTAGTACCAGAAAGGCACAAAGCCCAGCTAGAAAGCACAGAACAAGCCCAGGCATCATGCAAGCAATCTTGGGCATAAGGTCCAATCTGGTAGGACAGGCCACAGCAGCGAGTAAGCCCTTGGGAGCTGGGCAGGTGGCAGCCATGATGCTGGGAGATGTGCCCATATGTTGCAGAATCCCTGCCAGAAGGCTGTGCTTGGGCAAGACTCCAGTTCCCAGAGTGGGGAGCTGGCACGTACCAGGTGGGATCCAAGCCCTTGTCAGAGGTACTCCAGAGCAGAGTGGGGCTCTGTCATCAGGAGGGGGTGGCTGCCTCTGCGTGCTGGTGGCAAACCAAGGAGGAAGAACTTAGACAGAAATAAGACAACATGGATCAGCCAATATGAGAGGTGGTACTAGGGCCCAGGTTACCTGGGCACCTGGGGCTAAACTTGGAAATTCAGACCTTGGTCCCAAGGGCCAACAGTATGAAGCAAATCAAAGAATGATGGCTAAAATTTTCAGTGTCAGGTCTAGGGTCAGAATTTAATTCAAGATTTCAGCAGTCTCTATCAACACTGCTTCAAAATGGGAGACAGAGTCGAGCCTGTAGGCTTCAGTAGGAATAAGTCAGGATCAGAGCATTACACACTACAGTTGCTAGAATCCAATCTACACATAAGAGCTGACCTAAAATTATATGGGGGCAGGGGATGGAAGATGGCATTTCAGGAAATACAAACCTTAATATAATAATTCTATGGGAAAAGTGTATCTTGCAGCTTTTTAAAACCGTATCTCAGTAGTAGGTGGTGTTCATGAATTCATTATCTACAATATGTTTACAGATTTGTATGTCTTAATATAGTTCTGTTGTTGGTTTGTATTAATTTTAGATCTTCTTTAAAGCAACTTAGTTTTCTGAGACTCAAAAGATAGAGACAACATAGAAAGAGCTATAAGAATATATCAATTAGAGATGAAGAGAAAGCATGGTGGTCAGGTTCTGCACAGCAGTACAGCTGGGTCGTTAAGGTTACCAGATCACCAGACCGTGAAACACTTGGTTCAATCATTTCATCCATCTTAATGACCAAATCCAACCAACTGCACAATGATACAATCAATGGCTCAGTAACTATCCATTATGATGGCAGAAAACAAAATAAAACAAATTGGCAGTGTTTTGGTCAGCTCAGTAAAGCTGCACAGACAAGACCTGCCAGCAAGTGCCGCCTCCTAGAGTTTATGCTTTTGTGGTCTGTGTGCATTGATTCCACTCTGACGACTTAGGAATACTCAACGGCCCAAGTGACCACTTTCAGTTGCTCTTTGCCATTCATTTCTGTCTACTTTCTTCAATTTATGTTCATAGTAACAGATTTTTAAAGCAATCAGCGCTTCATATATTTAGTCATAAGCTCCTGCTTGTTTATATGCCTTATTGGAAAGCCCATTTTCTTTGCTTTCGGTTTTTTTTTTTTCTGTCACCAAATTATGAAGCTTCCAGTTCACCTTACATTTTTTTAAAAGTCTCAAACAGAAAATTAGTATAAATTATATTTTATATATAAGGAGAAATGCAGTATATGCTATTTTAGCATTTAACTAAATAGATACTTAGCTTGCCTATGTCTCTGTTTTATGCATTTCTGGATCAGCTAGTGTCTACATCCAAATACTTAAATCACCTGTTCTAAGTATAGCATGGTCATATTTTACAAATAAATTTACTTTTTGTTTTTTTCTGGAATCTATTTAACTGTATCAGCTTTAATTTTCCTCTCTTTCTATAGTGATCAGATTCTGGTAAGTTTTGTCATTACTTTGCTTTTTTTAGTTTTTAGAGGCTGAGTCTACCCAATACTTCTTCAGTGAAAAGCAGCATATTTGATAGTCTAATAATTGCTTTTTGTGTGCATTTGAGAAAGGGGGAAAAAAAAAACCTGACCTCTTTTCTTTAATGATTTCTTTGCTGAAATGATCACAATTGCCAGGAATTGGCTTTTTAACACTTGCTGAAGCTTTGCACTTAGCTGATGCATGCGTGTGTGTGTACTATGTATGTGCATTTGCATGAGTGTGTGTATGTGGATGAATACTATTTTATTTTTTCATGACAATTATCACAGTTAAGTGGCAGTGGTGGGAGACTCAACAATAACTGGATTGCAGATACTGTGGGCACGAGCTGCAGGCTGTGCTATAGGAACAGATGGTAGCTGAGGTCAGGTGAGGTCAGGACCAACCAATTGGAGCAGAGAACTGATTATAAGGATTAATGGTGGGCAGGTGAGGGTGTGAAAGGGGTCAGGGAAAGCAGCTGCTCTTGGGGGTACTTGAAGTCAGGGACAAAGTTCCAGACAAGGCCGACAGGAGGGTGGGCCCTGGGTATGTGAGGAAGAGTGCACTTTAGACAGAAACATGATCTGGAAAGCTTCCTGAACAGCTTTAACAATCTCAACAAGGCTTTTTAGCCTCAAAATCTTAGACTTTTTGAGGTTGTCTCTGCTAGAGGGTACAACTATAGTGGCAGCAGAGCTGATTCTAACCTTTGTCCAATGGATAGATTTCCTCTTATCTTTAGTCCACATGAACATAAACCTTAATCTCTATAATCTAAAGGGCAGTTGATCTCCACATTGGGTAGAAATCACATCTTTTTTTATTATTTTTTTTCTGTCTCAAACTGGGCTATTCAGAGATGTTAAAGACTCTGAAAGGTTTAACAAGCCTTAGCAATCTTCTTAAACAGATGATCCACCTTTCACAAATCCATCTCTGTAAAGGTAGACTAACCCAGATTAATGTCCTTTATACTTGTTTCCATAAAAAAATGTTCTTCTATCTGTCTGGGAAAAACCTGGATTCTCTAGAAAGCTTGTGGTAGAAATGTCAGACAGGGCACAATATATAACTTTCAACTTTTATCAAAGATTATCAGCAGTGTTTAAACATTGACAAGCAGTGCTTCCTCTAACAGGTGTCAAAGTTGAGGCTTTTGTGAAGCTTTTATTCCTGTCACTACCAGTTTAAGAATACACAATATAGATTTTGTGTATATGTCATTGTAGGGTTAGCAAGAGGAACAAAGGAAAGGGGGAGGGAGCAGTATATCTAATCTTTGCCTCAGTTTCCGGTGCAGAATTCCTAAGTGATACAAATGTTTTGTTTTTCATAAGCTCCTCTTGCTCATACCTGAGTTTACCCAAATGAGGGACCTCAGGATAAGTTGCTAATTGATCTCCAAGTGACTGGAGATCAGAACACTAAGTCCACACCCACAAACTCGTGGGGTGAAGAGAGGTAGGACTGGAGACTGAGTTATATAAACTCTTGAACAAAGAGATACAGAGTTTTCATGTTGGTGTCCACATCTGCTTGTTGGGAGGACAATACACACATGAATGAAATCAGTACCCTTTATAAAAGTGCCTGAGAAAGTCCCTTTACTTTTTCCTTGTGAGTTTACAGCTAGAATATGGCCTCTTATGAACCAGAAGGTGGGGGTCTCACCAGCCCCAAAATCTGCTGGTGCTTTGATCTTGGGATTTCTAGCTTCCAGAACTGTGAAAAATAAATCTTTGTTGTTTTTAGTTATCCAGTTGACTGTATTTGTTACCGATGCCTAAAGGCACTAATACACATGGCCACTCCTTGCTGACGTTTGCCTGGGGTCATGAGTATTTTAGCTGAGCATATTGTATACTTAATGTAATCATAATTTTGCAGCAGATTAAGTAAAAATGTATGTTGTGCTCATAGCTAGCTAGCATTGACTGATCCTACAGAGGCGGGATGGGGAAGGCTGCTTAGCTTAGTAGCAGAAGAATTCCAAGAGTCAAGCACTGCTGTTTTCTATACAATCCACTCCACAGGAAAGCTATTCCTTTCTCCCTTTCTTTTTATCAATTCTCCTTCCTACACCTCATCCCCTTCTCTAGTATTTTGTCCTCTCTTCTATCTTTACTTTTCTTCTGATCTCCTCTACTGGTGTAACACATACTTGAGTCCAAACTTATACTTTTCTCTAGACACACATTTCATTTATTTACTTCGAGTAACAAACCACTGCTGAAGTTGGTGACTTAAAACAGGGATCAGGAACTTTTTTGTGTGTGATGGCTGTGTAGTAAACATTTTAGTTTTATAGGCCATATGGTTTCTGTCATTATAGTACAGAAGCAAACACAGATGATATATAAAGAAATGGTCATGACTGTGTTTCAATAAAACTTTATTTACAAACAGTGGTTGGCCAAATTTAGCCTGCAGGTGGTAGTTTGCCAATACTTTACTTAAAACAATGATTTAATCATTTCTCATGATTCTGTGAGCTGTTTGACTCAACAAGGCAATTTTCCTTTTCCACCAGATGTTACTGAGATCACTCAAGTGGTTATATTTAGCTGATCGTTCAACAAGAGGAACATCCAAAATGGCTTTTCTCCACATAGCTTCTCAATATTCAATTGTGTTATCTGAGCTATTGTACAGTATGGAATAGGGTTTTCATGAGAGTTTTACTGAGAGGTCAAGCTCTAGTAAAGAATTACTATCACACCTCCACTTGCATCATTTTGTTAAAATCTCATTGATTACAAAGGTTACATGACCTTGTGGGACAAGACAATGTGGGAGAGTCTTACACAAACATGTACTTATACACATGTATCACTGGGAGTTCCTAGTGAAGACAACACCACAGTCTGTCTTCTGACCCTTAAAGATATGTGTCTCTCCTTTGTGTCTCTCTTCAGAATATGCTCACTTCTTTTCCAAGACTCACATGATATCATTTTGGCATCTTACCATCTAAGTCAGTTTTAAATGCAAATGAGAGTGGTCCTTAGATTACAAGACTCATCTACCCATACAGCTAACATTCAATGGTGAGAGTAAGAAAGGATAACATCAACTGACAGGACCTTTCCGAAACTGGCAGCAGAGGGAGGAGGAGAGGGTGTACAATTGTTCCATAGCAATTGTATAATCCTTGCAGGTTTACATTTTAGAAAAGGAAACATTTCCTGTATTCTCTGGGAGGGATTCTTTTATCCATCAGTCTCTGCCACTTGATTCCCTGGATATTTGTTTCTACTTTTTGAGTTCTTGGCTCCCCTTTCTGCAATAATGACTTATGTTTGCAACTGAACAGGACTTTCAGACTGTTTTTTGCTGATCATAAGGAGGAGACACAAAGACCTCTTTTTGTTTGTTTGTTTAATGATTTATTTATTTATGCATACAAGAACTGGGGTATAGGTCAGAGGTTCAGGGGGTAAGAGGATTCATCAGAGACAGAGTGAGAAGCAGAACAGGCAGATCAACAAAGTACACTGTTGGGATGAGCAGTGGGCCAGTCAGTTCTGCCATGCCATGTGTGTCACTCCCTGGCAAGAAATTGATCTTTTGCTGTAGTGGCTTTGTATTGTCTTTGAACACATCATGCCACCAGGGTGGGCCCACAAACACCTCTTTTCATGTAGGCCTGTCTCTCTCATAACAAATGCTGAGGATGATGATAGGTAGATAGATGATAGGTAGACAGATAGATCGATAGATAAATTTAATAAAATAAATTCTATTAGACAAAAGTCCACACTCCAAAATATTTTGAACTGAGAATAAGTGAGCTATGGTAAAACAAGCAAGATTTTCAGAAGTGATATTGTCTAGGTGAGGGAATCCATGAAACATTGCATTCAATCTTTGATAAATCTATCTTTGATAAGTTAAGGGGGGGGGTTGTATTTATCTGTTTTGATATTTGCCCTCAGTTTTATTTTACTGATACTAATGTTGGAGATGATCTTTATTCCCATGAGAAATTCTTACCTTATTTTATTTGATAGGCTGGAAATGAGGAACAGTTATATTAACTAGCCCCCAAAAATTCAGAATTGAAAATATTTTCTCTAAATTCTTTGAAAATGAAAAGCTTGATAATCCCCATGGAAAGGGGAGGTTCCAGGTTCCCTGCCCCACCTAGTGAAAGTAAAACTGAGCACTGAGGAGAAACTAAAAAGGACTTGGGAGAGAAGACTTGGAGGAGGCACATGGAGCTGAGACATATGAAGAAGTGAAGAAGCTGTGCTTGCTTCTCAGCCTTGTGCTTGCTCCAGGGACTTGTGGGTCCTGCAAGGAGACATTTAGAAGAGATGTGGGTGAGAGGCCCGTGGGGAGGGTAACACTGGCAACCTTTGTCTTGACTCTAGTTTGATGTTGCTCCTAGTTCTTTTCTACTGAAGCTCTCACACAGTAAGAGTGTTTTGTCTTTATGCAATGGATGGCATAACCCTTGGGGGAAGTACAAGGTTTGGGGATCATGAGGTTTTGTTCATTTTGTCCACTGACAATAGTGCTTTTTCATGCTTCCCTGTTTTCCTTGCTTTCTCTTACTGTAAATGGCTTGAGACACCAATCAGCACATTCAGTATTTCTTTAGCTAAATTACCAACTTGATTAGGTATCTAACCTTGCTATTTTGAGTAACCAGAGGTGGCAATTTACTTCATTCTTCTACCAGTATGTTGCACAGATTCCTTTTTTCTCTGCCTTTTAATAGGAATTTTAATGTTCTCTAGTCTCGGCTCACAATCTCCTAACTTCTCAGGACCTTGTCTTCCATCTAGTCCTAAGTCCTGCATTAATCATGATTTTTGTCTTCTGTATTTTAAGGTGATTTGATATCTTGCAGTCTTGCTGAGCCAGGAGAGACTGCCCCTCCCAGGGCTAGCTAATTCTTAGAGATAGCAAAGGACTGTCTCCAAAGGCATGGCTTCCATATGCAAGCAGACCAATTCTGAACCCAAACCTTTCAGCTACCTCATTTATGGAGCTCTCTTACAGCAACCATGACCAGTCACTGCATAACTCAAGACAATCCCTATAGCCCAGAACCTACTGAAAGTATTCAAGTGAGCCAATGCTAAACCTGTTCAGTATGACTACCCGCCTTGCCCATTCCTTCACACAAAGCCACAAAGACTCCTGTCTACACTTTAATCTCACTCCTGCTTCCTAACAGACCTGTGCTTCCCTATGAGGTCCTGCATGGTGAGTGTTTCTCCTCGATAACTGAGTAACAAACTAGGTTTTTTGTTGTTGTTGTTTTTTAAAGATTTATTTATTTATTTAGATGGAGCTGGGGTACAGGCCAGAGGTGTAGGGGTGGTCAACGGCTTCATGAGGGACAGACCGGGGAGCAGAACAGGCCGACTGATGAAGCACACTGCTGAGGGAAATAGCAGGTGGGTCAGGAGAGGTCTGCTGCACCATGTGGATCACCTCTGCGGCAGGGATTGAACTCAAGCTGAAGTGGCTTTAGCTTCTTAGTGCTGTGCTTTAACCCGCTGCGCCACCAGGGAGGTTCCACAAACTAGCTTTTTAATGACAAATCATCTGATCTGTGTTCTTATTATTCTTGAATACAAACAAATCCTATATAAACATAAAAGCAATCCAGTGTCATATGCTTTAGGGTCTTGCTACAGTGCATCCTGCTTTAGATGTCAAGTTCTATGTTGATTATATGTTGCTTCATAACTGTCACTCCCCAACCTGTGGCTTAAAAATATGAATTATCTGTTATTTCTCACAATTCTGTGGGTTGACTAGCTGAGCATTCTTCTGCCCCATCATGTGGTGATGCTGACTTGGCTTAAATGGCTCTATTGAGCTGGATGCTGGGAGTTGCATCAGCTGGGACTGAAATGTCCAATGGTCACCCAGGGCCTCTTTCTACTTGTCTAGTGATTATTTAGTAGTCAACACTGTGCTTCTTGATAAGAGAGAGCAGCTGGTTTCTAAAAGTGAGCACTCCAAAGACAAGTGTCAATATGTAAATATTCATCAAGCATCTTCCTGAGTCATACTTGCTAATATCTCATTGACCAAACTATCAACTAACCATACATCATTGTAGGGGGGGTTTCTGAATACCAATAGGTAAGGTCTTCAGGGGCTACACTATGCAACAGGAAAGTTTCCTTTCCTGTTAGGGGAAAATTCATGGAATAGAGCAAAAAAATGTATATATGTTGTGATGTGATGAAGAAAAAAGGCCAGCAAGATGGGATATAGAAAAGACAATCCTGATGGATTTGATTTTTTCACTATTCAACTGGGTACACTGGCATCCTAGAGACACAAACTTCATTCTTCTTGAAGACTTCTTAATTTAGAATTAAATGGCATTGCACCACCAGTAAGCTTTTATTTAACTGATATCCCATCACTACTAAAGAGGCCTGATTAAGTCTATTTTGGACTGTTAGATTTTCCTTCTACTTAAAAAAAAAAAAAAAAGTCCTCATTATTATAATTGCTGCTGTTCTTTTTTCCTACATAGATTCCTTTGGTTATATTGACATTCTGAGGAAACATAGTCCTTAGCAATTATCTACATGGAAATGTGCTACTTATGGCAGTCTGCTTTTGCTTATTTCCTGTCTTGCTAATTCTGTGGAATAGGTTATTTGTGAATACTTACTTTATCACAGAAATAACTCACTTAAGCCTAGAATTATGAAGTCTCAGGGATTAAGGTCATCTGCATGATTCTGAGTCATTGAGATAAAGTTCTTATCTACAATCGGATTACTATCTACTACCAAGTATCTACATGTCTGTGATTATGTTTGGGCTTTAAATCGTGTAGTGAAAACCAAACTGATAGCCACTTTTCTGAGAGATTGAAAAATAGCAGGGCCTCTGTCCATCAAGTCATACATTTTAGATGTGATCCCGAGTCAGGTTTCTTCCAAATGTAATTACTACTGCTCTTTGTATTTGTGATGCAATGCTACTTCTGTGTCCTCAGTTCATTTACATAACCCTTACCTATCAGTCCTTGTCAGAATTTTCAAAGGAGGGCCCATGAAAAGACCTGGCTTGAGTTATCATCTTAAAATAGAGATCCCTGTGCCTTTTCTCAGATCTACTGCCTCCCTGTTCTCAGGCTCGTTCGAGTGATCTGTGTGTTCAACAAGTATCCATGTTTGCTTCATGTACTCTAAAGCTCAGCTATCAATACTATAACAGGATAGACAGAAATAGGGTATGAGAACTACTCTCTGTTAAGTAATATCAGTGTTTGGTTTCTGAGAGCAGGGACATATTTGAGCAAAATTCAGGACTAAGCTTTACCTTGGAAGGATTTTTTCATCTTCCTTTCATCTCTGTTCCCTTCATTCTTCAGTAGTTCAGCTTAATTGGCATTGTCAGACTCCCACTATGATCTAGGATCTTGGACCTCACAAAATCCTGTGGGAGAGTAATAATAATATCATTCTCTCCCATTTTTGCAAGTGAGGATACTAACATTTACTGAGGTTACAGAATTTGTCCAGACCAGGAGCTAAGGAAATGGAGAGGTAGGGTTTGCACTCACATTTGCTTTCTCATCACTAAGAAACTAATTCACATCCCAATGTCAGGGGTATTGCATTTTCTCCTGCCTGAGTGCCTCAGCACCTGCCCTCTAGCTAGCTTCTGTTTTTCAGAAACTTCAGTTCCATCCACCCAGCAGAAACACCTTTCTTGTTCTTTTAAATCATCTCCTCAGTTACCTCCCAATTATTTGCGCCAAAGAATGAAAGATGAGTGGCTGTTATCCTCTCCACCTCAGTCATCTCTGAAATGTTCGCTATTCGACAAAATATAACCTCTTGGTTATACAATTAGCCAAATATCTTCCTAAATAATGAGTCATGAAAATCTTATTGCAGAAACCCTTTCTTCTTTGTAAATGTCAGCACTAAACTATATGTTCCACGTCTATGTTTTGGTCACTGCTGAAGTTCCAGTACCTGGTTCCTGTATACTATATAATACTATATATATATATATATATATATATATACACACACACACACACACACACACACATATAAATATATACATATATATAATATGGCATATATATCTATAGATATGGCATATATCACTTAGTAAATGAATGAGAAGACTACATATTAACTTTATGACTCATCAGAACCTTAGAAGGTAAGGTAGCAAAGGTAGTGAAGATATGGGCTAAAGGAGCGAAAGGATTCAGAAAAGGCAATTGACTTCCCATATTTGTTAACCCCTGTCCTGTGCTTTGACCTTACTCAGTAAGCAACTAACATGGCTTAGATTGTATCCCAATGTGTGACCTAGGAAGGAGAACTTTAAATGCTTTTTTAGGCCCTCCTGGTGGTGCAATAGGTTAGTATGCAGCACTGCAAGCTGGCTGCAGCTGCTTCAGTACAAGTTTGATTCCTGGCCCCGGAGGAGAACCACCTGCGGCTCCCCTCAGCAGTGTACCTCGTTGATCTGCCTGTTCTGCTCCCCACTCTGTCTCTGGTGAAGCCTCTCACTGCCCCTGCACTTCTGGCCTGTACCCCAATTCTGTTGCATAATCTTTTTAAAAAAATAAATGCTTTCTCGTAATATTTGACCAAACATTGATATGTGTACGAAGATATTAAAGCAAAGGTATATTCTTTATGAGAAACCTATTTATTCATCATTTCCCTCATTAAACAAATGTTTTCTGAGCCTCTACTATGTACAGTTCTGAACCTCTATTATCTACAGGCACAGTTCTAGGTACTTGGAATACAAAGTCCTTGTAGACCTTATTATATTCTAGTTAAGGGGAAATGTGTGGTTGGTAAAAGGAAAAAGAAGTCATGACTCGGTCTTTTTAAGAGAAGAGGCAAACACACACACTTGGACTAACACAAGGACATGTATATGGGAGGCAGGAGGAGAGGCCGGGTGCTCATAATACATGACTTGCAGTCTGTGGTCTTCTGTTCTGGCTCTAAAAAGGAACTGTAAGGTGGGCTTGGACTGCAGAGAAAAACCATGTCAGGAAAGAGTGTTACCATGGCAATACTGCAGTTATCTCCTAAACTTCCCCACTCCCTTTCCTGTGTAGTCCCTGCATTTCTACAATGAAATGAGAGAGTTAGAAAGGATGTTTGCCCATAAGCTATAAGACTTGAAGGTCTGGCTCTGAACCGATGCACCAGGCTGCCATGGAATGCCTGGCACTGGCAGAGAGAGAGGCTGTCCCAGCTTGCCTTGGCTGTGTTCTTGGGCAGCACGCAGTAGCATCATGCCAGGGTGACCACGTGCTCACCTAGCTGATGCCTTGCAGACCAGCCCCGCCTGGCGTGTGTCACAGAAATGTGGCGAGACTCCTCTTCCGCAGGCCCCATGACAATTCTGTTTTATGAGACCTCAAATGTCTTTATTTGAGCAATCTCAAGTCGTAGCAGGCCAGTGTGCTCTTCCTCTTCCAATACATGTGGCTCTGATGATAGTCTGGGTTTTTACGTTCACTCATTCTGTGCCAGAGATGGAATTGATGTCTGCTACATATCATTTTCTCTTCTTCCCCAAAACATCTAGAACCACTCCTGCTTGAAGGACTGGCATTTTTATCATTGTTTTATTGTTCTTTATTTCTCCTTAAAATGTAATTTTTCAAGGCAGAGTTAAATTGCTAAGTTTCTGACACTTGTGTGTGAGTGAACTTCTTAGGTGTCAAGAACATGGAGAGTAAGAAAACTTCCAAGGTAAGTAGAGATACAAATGAACTGCAGCAAAGAAGAGAGAATCTGGGCAGAAAAGACTTTAAAGTGGGCATTTGTGTTCACAGATATGTTTGACTACACTTTACATGTGTGCACACATGTACACATATCTGAGATCCCCAAAATCAAATTTCCTCTTCAGTATCTTGCTTGAAACATCTTCAAAGTGTGGCAGTTCAGGAGTAAGTTGTACAGATGAGTGCTCAAGCTCTGGAATTAGACACTATTAGACCTTTATATCCTGCACCTGTGTGCCCACCTGTTTTATCCATTTGAAATTTATTTCCAAACTTGTACAAGATAGTAACATCTATTTCTTAGAAATGTGTGAGGATTCCATAAAGGTTTTCTATTCAGTTTCAGTATCTACCTGAAACATAGCCAGTCAAGGACAGCAGGCTTCAGGGTAGCTTGAGAGACCAGGTCCTGGCTTATAGGAGGGAAGTCGGAGGAACCAATCCACTTCCATCACTTCTGTTTCCTTATTTATTCAACAAGCATTAGGAATGGTAAGGATATGGGCAAAGCACAGTATCATGGGTGATGAGCTTTTGTTGTTCTAGACTGAAAAGAATCTTCAGAGGTTTCTCTTCCAGACTGGGTATCACTGAGGCAGTCATCTCATTGCACGATAGCTTTCCTCTCTAATTACTCCTCTGGTCAGTGCATATTTCTGAAATATTTCTAGTTTCTGTTGAGACGTGGAAAGAGGAGGAATATTACAGTGGAAGAACACTGAGCATGAGAAGCTTTTTTGGTCAGTCTCCATCAGAGCTGGAAATGCCACCCAACAATAATCATAAAGCCCTCTCTCACAGTAAGCTTTCGGTCTGCTCTCTCCTCCCTCCACCCGCAAATATAAGTCACACGTACATTTCCACTGAGGTTCTATTTGCAAGTGCCATCTCACCTTTTGCTCTGGCCTTCAGGCTTTTTCAAAAAATTGGAGAGTGAGAGCAGTATTACTCATCTTTATAAACAGAAGCCAAAATCCCTATGAATCAGCTGCTGCCTTCCCAGCTTCTCTTTGGTTCATGTGCTGTCTCAGACTGGCCTGGTTCATTCACTTGGAGGTTGCCGTTGAATCCGGAGCAATGAAGAACATGTGTGGCAGCTCTGTTGAGCTTCTGAGCAGGAAAAGAGCATTTGTAGTAAAAATTCCTCAGCTTGTTACCAAGGGCAGCTAATAGATTAATCAGTATCTTCATTGTGAGCCTTGAATATTAGTTTGAAATTAGCTTGGTTAAACAGAGGCTGAAATGTGTATGCCTGCGCATTCATGAAGCAAAGGGAAGTTGAGACTCTCCTGAGAAATGCTCTTTTCCCCTGGAATTGCCTTCTCCTAGCATTCCTGGTTTGCCCAGCAAAAGCAGAATTTACTGTAGTCCAGTTGTAGACTATGATCCCTCATCCATTTTGGCTTCTCCCATAATTGAGAGCTGGTAAAAAGAGTGATTATGTGGAGACTCTTGAATCAGGTTGTCTGAGATCTCTCTGCAGTTATGCTATTACTCTTAAGCAATTAATCACTATAAACCTCAGTTTCTTCCTGAGTGAGATGTTGATAATAGTATCTACCTCAAAGCGTTGCAGAAGGGTTAACTAAGGTAATGAATATTAAGTGTCAGCACCATGTCTGGCACATAATAGGCACTTAATAAATGTCAGACACTATTAATAATCCCCTACATTTTTATAGCACTTAATTATTTTGAAAGTAATTTCGCTTAGTTTCACATGATTCTGCTAACTGACCCACCAGGTATGAGATGCAAAGCATGTCATATTATACTCAGAAATATGAGTTTGTAAATGATTAAATGTCATAGTAAAAGAGAAACCATTCTGGACCTTGTCCCACACCCTCAAACTCCTTTAGCCACTACCCAAGCTACTTTAAGAAAAAAGACTAAGAAAAATTTGCTGTTCATATCAGAAAAAGAGGGACACTTGCATTATAACATTGCTTCTTATCAAGTAACAACCTCTCTCAGTCTCTCGTTTTCCAATTTGTGGTAATAGAAGGCTCCCTCCAGTGCTGGTAATTGATGGTCTTTAACTCTCCCTTAATAATGTAACAGGGTGCAGAGATATACATCCGGGACGGTGGCCCTGCTACTCATTGGACCAAGCGCTCCACTACTTCCAACACCCTCAGAACAGGTTACATGCAACTACCATTATGAATATATTATCTTCCAAGTGGAGCTGAGATCCAGAAATGCAAAGTCCTATTTTAACTATATTTCCCCCAGAGTAGCTAACATAATACTTCCCATATTCTCTTCAATAACCAATCGTGGGCTGATGAGTTTGTAATTATGCTCTTAATGCCTGAGTCAATGTCAAGCTCATTATACACACAAATATTTTGGTGTTCTTAAGATTGAGAAACATGAATAAGAAATCTGCTACTTTAGATGGTTACTTGGTTTTACCAAGAGGGGACAAGGGGAATACATTTCTATACTTTTACTTTATACTGTTTAAAAAAAAAGTCAGTTGTTTCACAGGCCCCAGATACCTACTATAATTGCTGGTATGGGCCGCAACCAAAAGAAAGTTTAAAGGTGCTCCTGTATACACCAGCAATAGTTTTGTAAGATCTGAGTTAAAAATGAGTGTGCCGGGCCCTCCCTGGAAGCTCAGCGGGTTAGAATGCAGCACTGCAAGCTGGCCATAGCCGCTTCAGTGCGAATTCCATCCCTGACCCCGGAGGTGACCCACATGGCGAGGCAGACCTCTCCTGGCCCAACCGCTGCTCCCCTCAGCAGTGTACTTCATCAACCTGCCTGTTCTGCTCCCCTGTCTCTGATGAATCTTCTCACTGCCCCCGCACTTCTGGCCTGTACCCCAGTTCTGTATGTGTAAATAAATAAATCTTTTAAAAAAATGCGTGCCCTTGAGACATGTGCCAGATAGAGCAAGGCATATATTTCAAGCACTAGGACTCAGTGTTCTGTAGATTTGGCTTCCAAGTGAACCATTTTGTATCTTTTGCATATATTATGTAACTTGCTCTAGTTAATAAAGGTATCTTTAGATGGCTCCATGGGCTATCATCACAAATATTCGAGGACCTACAGTATAGTGTGTGCTGCAACAACCAACTGCATTCTCCTTAGAAATGAAGCGTTATCATGAGAGCGGAGTTAAGAAGTGAAGAAGAAATATATGGAAACAATAAATGATGTCATACAAAAACTAACCAGAAGATAGAAGAAGTGATAGGCTACTTGGAGGACGATAGAGCATAAAATTATAACTACATGGGGTAGTAAGATACAAATTATAATACCATTATCAATGTATTTAATTTAGTTCTGGTTCTGGATGTTTAGAAAACAATCGATCTAAAATGTTTTCTTAGACCCTGCAGGACAGCCTTCCTAAAAATGTTCAGATGACTTTTGCCCAAGATGAGCAGGCTCTCACCAATGCCTGTCACTTTGGTACAGAGCTAAGGTCAGTAATTTAAAGAATAAAGATTACCCAGAAATAACTTTTTTATTGGAGAACTATTTTTTCTGATACTAATTTGTTGGCTTCACCAGCCTGAGAAGAACTCAGAAGGGTACAAAAAATTTCTCCTGCACATCAAAATACAAAAATATTCCATGATTTACATTCTGTTTTTCAATGTTTTGGCTTCTTGTCAATTGTCTGCAACAGGAACTTGACTCCATTTTCTTAGTCATTTTGCCATTAATATTCTAGTTGTTCACTGTATAAATTCTTTATATTTCAAGATACTGTTTTTTTTTTTAACTTTCAAAAGGAGGTATTAAGAACAGTTCCACAACAAAACCCCAAGTACTATGTTGTATTCTCTTCCTAAATAGATTTTTCATTTAAAAATTTTTATTACATAAGAATCTGTTCTGAAACCTAAAACTGATCATCAACTTGCCCATTAAATTTAGTTATTACTTTTTTTACTGCAAATTTCTAAAATTTCTAGCTCAATCTCTCTTAAAGACCTATTAACACAAATGTTTTAAAAGTTACTTAGAAACATTAGACAAAATGTAAATAGATTTAATTTAACTTATTTTTAAAAATAATTTTAAGCTTACAGCAGTTTTAAGAATAATAAAAAAAACATATTCTCTTTATCCAAATTTACTATTGTTAACACTTTGCTACATTTGCTTTATCTTACTTTCTCTCCACATTATAAATTACATACTGAATCATTTGAATATACTGCAAAAATTATGCTTCTTTACCCCAAATACTACAATTTTTAACAACTAGTGCATCTGCTTTTTTTAAGTAAATTTTTTCTTTTTTTTAAAGACTTATTTATTTATGCATACAGAACTGGGGTACAGGCCAGAGGTGCAGGGGTGGTGAGAGGATCCACCAAAGTGGGGAGCAGAACAGGAAAATCTACGAAGTACACTGTTGAGGGGAGCAGCAGGCAGGTCAGGAGAGGTCTGTCACACCATGTGGATCACCTCCGGAGTGAGTGGGGATCGAACTCATGCTGAAGTGGCTTTAGCTTCTTAGTGCTATACTTTAACCCACTGTGCCACCGGGGAGGGCCCCCATATGTCTTCTTTAGAGAAATATGTGTTTAGCCACCATAAATTTTTCTTAATTGAGGTGCTATCTGGTGACTCTCATCAGTATTGCCAATGTAGTGTACCCACCACCAAATCACCAATAGTCCAGCGTCAAATCTTCTTGACCTCTTCATCTGTTTGAGGGTACTATTAAGTCGTTTCCATAACTTAGCTACATGGAAGTGCAAGTTTCTTTACAAATTAGTATTCTTGAGTTTTTTGGGTAGATGCCAAGGAGTAGAATTGCTGGGTCAATGGAGAATCCATCTTTGATGCTTGAGACAGCTCCATATTTCTTTCCACAAAGTCTGGACAAGTCTGCAATGCCAACAGCAGTGTGGGAGGGCAACCTTTTCTCCATATCCTTACCAGTAGTTGTTGTTTCTGATATGGGCAATTATCACAGGTATAAGCTGGTATTTCATTGTTGTCTTGATTTGCTTTGCCCTGATAAGTTATGGTAAACATTTTTTCATGAATCTTTTGAAGTCCATATGTCTTCTTCTTCTTCTTCTTCTTTTTAAGATTTATTTATTTATTCATACAGAACTGAGGTACAGGCCAGAGATGCAGAGGGTGAGAGGATTCACCAGAGACAGAGTGGGGAGCAGAACAGGCAGATCGACGAAGTACACCGCTGAGGGGAGCAGTGGGTGAGTCAGGAGAGGTCTGCCACGCCATGTGGATCTCCTCCGGGGCAGGCGGGAATCGAACTATGTGGAAGTGGCTTAAGCTTCTCAGTGCAGTGCTTTAACCTGCTGCACCACCAGGGAGGGCCCCCATATGTCTTCTTTAGAGAAATATGTGTTTAGTACTTCTACCCATTTTTAATTGGATTATTTAATTTTTGTGGAGTTTTATTGGTTCTTTATGTCCACAAGGGCATGTTCTTACATAAACATTGTGCAATGATTTAATTTAGGATGCTTAATATTCACACATCACTATTACAGAATAGAAGGCTCATTATCAAATTTTACTAATTGTTTCACTAATGTCCATCATGGCATTCCAACTCCATCCCCAATTCAGAATTCAGCTCAAAATAATACATCTCTTTTAGATGTCATGTTTTGTTAGCTTCCTTTGATCTGGGACAGTTTCTCAGGCTCTCATTGTCTTTTATGATATTGACCTTTTTAAAAGAACACCAGCCAACTGTGCCAAGGTATGTTTGATTTTTGCTCATCCTTCCATGCAGGTTTTGCATTTTCAGCAGATAGGGTGTGTGAAAAGTACCATGTCCTTTGAGACATCCCATAGAGAAGTACATGGCATCAGGCTGTCCCATTGTTGGTGATATTAACTTTGGTCACTTGTTTGAGGTGTTCCATGACAGGTTTTCCATTGTAAGAGTACCATTCCCCCCTTTGTATTAACAGAAATCTGTGGAAGAGATATTTAGAGACTACACAAGTATATTGTTTCTTACCAAGCCATGGCTAATCACTATAACATCATATTATGATTGTTATCTGATTACTGTGGATGACTACAAGACAGTGATTTTTATCATTTTTTTCATCATTTATTGTGTAACATTCTATTCTAAAAAGAACTTCCCCCTTTTCCTGATTGCTTATTTATCTATTTATTTGTTGCTTATCTGGACTCATGGATTCTTATTTTTTTTAGTGGGTTATTGTAAATCACTCAATTCACCATTTCAAAGTACAAATTGTCACAGATTGATCAGAAGTTCTTTCAAGTTGGCTTTTGTGTCCTTTTTTCTGATTTCTTCATTTTTCCAAAATTTCCTTACTTTGGGGCACAGTCAGATGTTTTAAGCTCTTTTTATATTTTTCTCTATCCCAGCTCTGGAATAAGCAACAGTCTCTTTTAGTATAGGAATGACACTTAAAATCCCAAGTGTAGAAGTGCTGTTAGATTTCAAAATATATGCTTTAAAAGATTATTCAGTGTTTCTTCTGTTATGTCTAAAGTGCTAGTTTGGGGAAAGTTGAATGTTTCCATCAAGAGAAACAGTAGGCAATCTATATTAACTGACTTGGTCTTGCAAATATTAATAAAACACAAAGTTCTGTGGTTCTCCTATTTTAAGATGCACCATAGTTTTAATAGTGGCTTCTTGGAGAGTTGGAAAGAGGCTAGAGAATTCTACATTATATATATTTTTTATTGATTATAAGGTATCTGCTAATTTCAAAAACATCAAGATGTGAAAAAGTCTAATTTTATAATCAAGGAAATAATCATTTTTGTTTCAAAGAAGAGTATAGTTTTTGGCTTCAAGCAGAATCATTCCAATGATTTAACAAAAGCATTAAATAATGTTACAAACTGCTTTGCTTATGTTTCTTTTCTTCTTTGCTATTTGAATCATTCATCCTTTAATTTTCACTAGGTTGCAAAAAAGTACAGGCGACAGAACAAATGAGTCTAATTTATTTTTTATAGATAAAATGAAAATAAGATGAAAACACAACCAGATATTCTATTCCTTAATGATTGAACTTAAAGATGTTACATTATCATGAGAAATGTGTTGATATGTTTCATATTTTCTCATGTCTAAATTCTGATTGGTCTATTATATCATCTCAGTGAATAAGGTCACTAGGGGGGTTATAATAATAACAAGAATATTTTATGTGTGGGTATGACCTTATAGTGCACAAACACCTTGCAAAGGCAGTCTCCTCCAGGGTAGCATAGTGCATGCATTACCTAATTAGGAGAACTACTGGGTATCCCACTGCCCAGGAACAAGTCCTACCTCTGCTATTCACCAGATTTGTTCTCTTAGCTAAGTTATTTAACCTCTCTAGGTCTCTGATTTTATCATCTGTCAAAAGATTATAGTAGGATCTCACTAAAAAAATTGTGCAAGAATTCAGGAAAAGTATGCAGACCAGAGCTGAGTATAAACTGCTCAACAAATGTTAGCTAATAAAAAAGTAGCTCACTGACAGAGTTCAGCATCATTCTAGTATGTCAAATGGGTATATCTCCTTTGCACTCCCTCCAACACATCTTAGTAATTTTTCCTGCCAAAGAACCTAAATGGAGTCTATAGATAACATCTCCTTAAACTCCTGGTCAGGAGCCTACTCCTTAGATGACTGATGCTTTAGTTATCTCTGTTTTTATTTTACTCATTGCCAGCAGGTATTATCAATAGTTTGCTTAACTCATCCACCTTTCCTTCATTTACTAACCTCCCATCTGTAAGAAAACCATGCTTCATGAAAAAAAAAATCGTCTCAGAAGACCGAGGAAAAATTTCTGAGCCTGAGATCAGCAGAGAAAAGGAGACTGCTCTCTCTCTCCATTTGTGTACTTGAGTCCTAGCTGACTCACTCTCTGTCATAATGCTAGTCCTAAGAGGTCCTGAGGGCATATACCCTGGGGTAGTACCACACAGATGATTAATGTTTATTGTAAGAAGAGAAAACACCCTTCGCCTTCCACAAGGGCTTCACTATTTCCCTTTAAATTCTTTAATTGGTCTTTCTAATTAGAAAGATTTGCTACTTTATTTGGCAGTAGTTGAATGTGATCAGTGTGGTTCTACAAGACTGGCCAGAGTGTTTGAATGTTAATGGAATTCTGGAGGAGATCTACTTTCTTCTAGGGTTTCTTTTATGGTATTGGAAGGTGTTAGAGAACTGAGGTCAAGGAGCAGCCTTTAGCAGGGGAATGAAGGAAACTGCCTGTTTCAGAGTAATTACATCACTCACCCTTACTGAGCTCCTACAATGTTTTGCAAGGGGATGAATCAGTATGTGTGGCCCAACTGTCACAGGTTCCCTGCCATTTGCACACAGCTACAATTAACACTTAGAAGAATTTCCTAAAATTTTCCTGTTACATTGGTTGGTCTAGATGTTCCACATAGCTAAAAGTGAGTAAAGAAAGAATTTCTGTATTTAGTAAATATTAAAGCATGCGGGGACATGTGGGATAACAGCATGTGAACCCAGTTCACCAGGGGTAACGCTACAATTTGGCTTAAAAAATAACAATATTAGCACAGAAAATGTAATTATATCATCATCATAAGGCTCACTTTGCAACAATTAACATCAGGGAGGCCCATTTCCACTTTGCTCTGCAGAAAACTTAAGTGTTTGTTAAAAGGGATGAAACCCACAAATAGGGAAAGTCATGTAACAACTTGGGAGCCAACAATTCTGTTTTGCACTTAACTTCTTGGGCATCCCTTCTGCTGTACCAATGACCGGCATCCCCACCACGCCACCCCTAACGCCATCACCATGTTTCACTGAAGGTAGACTCAGAAGTGTCTCAAGTTCCAGTTTTCTCTCTTACTTGGGATAGAGATTTGGTGCTTTCTAGAAACTGACAGATGTCTGCCCTGTACCTTCTAGATACCAGTTTACTGCTCAGGTTCCCTCACCTCACCTTTTGTTGCCAGCATATTGCTTCCCAGCCTCTGGGCTTGTCATGGCTATTCATGGTCTATGATTTTTACCAGAGTTCAGAGACTTACCAAAGACCTAATTCAGCAGCCTGCCTGCCTCTAGCTCTTTAATTAGCTCCCTAGAGGCTTTTCTTGAAAGCCCTTCTGGATCGTTTTGAATGGGGCATTTCCTGTATATAAAGCTCTCTCCTCATCAGGAGGTATAGCTTAAAGCTTTCTTCCCCCACCCTATACACAGTCTGCTAAGGCTCCTGATTATGAAAACATACCACTAGAAGGATCAAAGATGAAATAATTCCTTTCTTCATGTCTTTGTTTACTATAGATCATATTTGACCACCTATTATATTCAGCACACTGAAAAGGCTACTATAATGAATGTATCACTGTTCCTATTTTAAAGGATTATAGTCCACAGCAATAGTTCTTAAACTTCATGGCTCATCTCCTGGGGTTCTTGTTAAAAACCAGATGAGCAGACTTCGCAATTCAAATATTATGATTCCAGTAGTATAGAATTGGACCTGAGAATCTGTATTATTAGC
Organism: Condylura cristata; assembly: GCF_000260355.1. Taxonomy (NCBI): domain Eukaryota; kingdom Metazoa; phylum Chordata; class Mammalia; order Eulipotyphla; family Talpidae; genus Condylura; species Condylura cristata. The sequence goes on from NW_004567104.1 coordinate 37,904,186, forward strand.
CAGATCCACCTGCCTACCACCCTCAAATGTGATTAATTAAAGAAAAGGGAGAGATGTCAAGTTTATATCCCCCCCCCATAGGCACACCCTTCAGGAAACCAGTGAAAGTGGGCAAAACATGGCATACTTATATTGGTTAAATAAATAGAATGTGGGACTCATGTTGTACGGTACTGTGATTCCTACCAAAATGCTCAGATTTCTCTAGATGCCTTTACCTTCTTTCCCTTTGTTAGTTGTAAGAGTGAGCACAATGTGTCTCGGTTTTAGAGATGGAGAAGTTAAATATCATTCGATCTGTCACACCTTAGTAACAAGTTGGTAGCAATTTCAGGTCTCTAGCAGGGGCAAGTAGACCCACAGCCAACACAACATAACAAGGTAGCCTTTTTTTTTTTTTCCATAGTGAGAAAATGCAGTGACTTCTTCAAGCTCTTGTGTGCTTTGGTTATTCAAAGATACACAAATTAGAAATAACATGATTTTATTTGGTTCACCAAGACATGGGAGGGACCTAGGGAACTGAAAATGTGAAAGGTTTCCACATAATGCTGCTGCAAGTGACTGCTATGAATGTGTGCTGTGTAGAGCCACAGCACACATGGGCTGACTCTCCCCAGCCACTTAATTCAACACCTCATTCTACTTGAGTCCACTGAACTTTGTGCTCCTGTCTATTTTTGTTCTCTTGTTCTCATTTTCCTTTGGTAAAACACTCAGAGCCCAATTTCATTTATCTACTTGAGTAACAATTGCTTTTGTCCCATATGGGCTTGACTTTGTCCATTCACATCCAGTGAGAAATGTGTAGATTCTCTGGTACAACCAAATTATTGCTGGGGTTGAAGAATGTAAAGAAAATTATAAGCATGACAGAAAGGAAGCAAGCAAATAGATACATTAATGAAATGGACATATATATGTATATGTAGTAGATACATATTTCAAAAGTGTGACGTGTGACATTTGCTAGCAGTCCTTTTAATCAACATCACCTACCACCTTCAGCCTCCAGTATCATATGATGCTTACAGCAAAACTGTTTCTAATGGAAACTGCTAGGATTTTATTTGTTAGCTCCAATTTCAATTGGGAAAATGCCTATGTCAAAATCGTCAGATAACCTAAAACTCTGGAGAAAGTCAGTGGAAGAAAATCCCTTAGCATCCTACTCTATATAATCTCAACATGTAAGACTAATTCACAGTAAAATTATGAAGGACTATAATAATCTCTAGAACCCTATGCTTCCTCTTTATATCAATTTTGCAAATTTTTGTTGTTGTTAATCACTGCTTTGGTTGGCAGGGAAGAAACAATAATATTCCCTCTATATTTCTAAGTTCCTGATTCAGACACCTCCTACAATTATCAGGAGAAAAGCAAAAGTTTAATAACTTGATATCAGTTTCCTCAATTCTGAGGAAAGTATAAATATTAATTTTTTTTTTCAAAGTGTCACTGATCACCTGAGAAGAACTGGAAAGTTCTTCATACAGTCTAATAAATGAAATTTTGGTGTCTTTAGTACTTGTGTCAAATTCTTTCCCTATTAGCTCTTTGACCTCAGACAAGTTAGTATACAAAATTGGAATTGTCTTCTCAACTCTAGGTCTTAATGTTTCCAAGTCTAAAAGACTTTTAAATCTGGCTTATAATTTTTAAAGTCAGGTATTATATGTGGTGGTTCACAAGCCAATTCCTCATTAATTTTTATTTAGTCTTTATGACCAGTCTATGCTCAAGAAGCCCATAACGTGTGTTTGAGAAGGACAAGTAAACAGCCATTAAACAGTGCACATTAATCAAATACAGAATCTTGGGGTAAAGGTAATCTAGAACATTAGGGAAGATGGAGCCCTGAGAGATTCAAAAAGATTTATTTTTTATAGGAAATGAAATGGGACTGATTTCTCCACTTGCAGATTAGAAAATTATGACTCAACAAAGTGAAGTACTTTAGGGTCTATGGCTGGTAAGTGGCATAACAGACTCAGACAAAAATATTTCAATTTTAATTCATGATCTTATACCGTATCTTTGTGGTGATCCTGGTCAATGTGGAAAGTCCTAGGAAGTCTTAGTGAAAATGTCAGTGATATATTTTTGTTATCTGTGCCAGCTGAACTGATTAGCTGCTGCTCATCCATGTGATACACAAACCACAGAAACTTAGGGACAGTGCTTATTCCAATAATACCACCCAATCAGACTATGTTTTTAATTATATAATTTTTTATTTTGTCACATCATTCTTAATTTTGTGCATTTTTTCATCTTAGTTGTACTCCCATGGGCTTCCCACCACCAATTTACCCGTGTACCATGACCATAGTTCTTGTCCTTTCCTATTTCCTATCTTGTTAGCACATCATCACCACTAGCACATTACTGAAGCCAGAATATCCAGTCATCTCTTTCTTTGTTCTCTCATATCTTACATCGAAAGACCACTAAATCTTATGCATTTTTTCCTTAGAAATGTTGTAAATTCCATCTCTCCTGACATATACCAGCTGCTATTTCCCAGGCTCAGCTAGGTCTCATCTGACCTCCCTGACTCAAATTCTGCTAGCATTAGGCCACTGAAAACATACCACTGGTTATTTTTTCAGAATTAGGGAGCTCTGGGGCTCCATCTACAGCAATATGGATGGAGCTCAATGATTAAATAAGCCAGAAGGAAAAAGATAAATACTGTATGGTATCATTTAAATGTAGAATATAGAAAAATTAAACTAACGGTCAGATAGACAACTTAAAAACTAACCCTTGAAAGTCGATTATAGGACTGGAGCCATCTTGAGAGGGAGGGTGAGGTGAGAAAAGAGAGAAGGAAACACAATGGACAACTGTGGTGGACTATGGGTGATTTTGTAGTTGGTACACTATGGTAGAGTCACCCGAGGTGGGAGAGGTCCTAGACTTCCAAAATACCAACAATAATGTAAGCCAATGTTCTCAATTAAAACAAACAAATATTTCAGGAAAAAATCCTTTAACTCATCATCCTCCCTTAAAATAATAATCTATATTATGCCATAAATATCTATGTCCAACCTATTCCCAACTTTAGTAATATGACATCATCTCTTTGCTCTCCAAAACACTCCCCCCTTACTCCAATAGTCCCAGCTCACTCAAGAAGATCAGAAGAAGATCAGACAGAGCATGAATAAAGAAGAAATTAAATGATCCAACAACATTTTTATAAATAAAATTTAAAAAGATAATCCACTGCTTGTGGGGTAAAATAGAGCATTCTCAGATGTAAATTATCCAGGGTTAAGAAAAGATGTGCAGGGAGATTTTTTTTTTTTTTTTTTTAGAAAAGATGAGAGCCTGGCTGAAAAGTTCTTGATAGTGTTATCAGGGGCTTGAGAGGGTACAAAGGAGCAGAGAGGATCAGAAGACAGGAGAGGCTGACTTGCATGAAATCACAAAGGACAGCTCAGCAGATCGCAGGGAAAGGAAAGAGATAGAAAAGCATTACTGGATCTCTTATCACCAAAAGTTGGTTGCAGTTTGACTAATGATATTCTTATAAATTATTTTCATTAGTGATTTAGCCATTCAATAAATACTTCCTGGGAGCTTATTGTAAGTCAAGAGTTCAGATAGGCGATAGTAAACCAGAAATTAACAAGCAAAAGGGAAAAAAAAATTAAATTCCCGTCTTTGTCTTCAAGAATTTCAAAATCTGTGTTTGAAGCTGACACACAGTCATAAGATAGTGTAAGTAAAACAAATACAGAATGTCAAGATAAAACAAATGCAAAATATTGGGTGGATATGGAATGGAACTGATTTTGGAAGTCTGTATCTTAATTCAATGCTTCACTTTTGAAAATTTTATTACTGAACATATAAAAAAAATTAGCCTTTAATGTGAATGTGTGAGGTTACAGTGACTTAAGTGCAGCACGTATAAAAGTCCTAAGACATGCCTGCTAGCTGAGTAGGACCTCAGTCCTCTCGTAACCTCAGCTAGTCCTCTCTGGGTCATGTGAGCATTCTCCTTACTATTGGAGTAAGGGGGGAGTGTTTTGGAGAGCAAAGAGATGATGTCATATTACTAAAGTTGGGAATAGGTTGGACACAGATATTTATGGCATAATATAGATTCTTATTATTTTAAGGCAGGATGATGAGTTAAAGGATTTTTTCCTGAAGGAAAAAATCTGATCTCTTACCTTTGTCCTAGTCATCTGTGCTCTGGACCTAGAGACCTCTGCTCCTTCTAATGACCACTAATTGCATCTCTGCTGATCTCTTGCTGTGAATCTGGGACTTCTGACCTCAGCAGTGAATTTGTATTCTTTCCCCTAACCTTGGGGTGGGATGGGGATGAAGTCAGAGACTCTCCTCCTCTTTTGCAATAAAGAAGTGCACTCGTCTTGATTCGACACTGCCTAGCTGAGTTCAGGATGTGTGAAAGATGATAGAAGTGGGAGAAGGGAAGCAACATCTATTGTGTGATATATAACTACTCAGGGTCAGATGTTCATTTACAGATTTCTTATATCATTCCTTGACCGCCAATATGGCTTTGGCTTCTGCCAAGCTCTTTTGTGAGTTATTAGGAAACAACATCACTTCATCAAGGGTAATCTGTTCAAGCATACAGTTTTTAGAATCCTTATGTCACATGCCACAAATCCAGAGGGAAGAAGCTGGTTCTTGGTGTGATGTTAAATCTTACTTCCCAAAGTTTACAAGGTATCCAAAACGTAGCAATTTACCAGGATGGCTGCCAACTGGAATAATAACCACCTTAAATGAAACATCACTTTTTCCCTCTAGGTTATGGACCTGTTCTCAGGTCCAGTGGTTTAGTAAAGACGTTAATGGTAACAATAAACAAGTGCTTATGGGTGCTAAGTGCCAGGCACTGTTCTAAGTGCTTACATTATTAATAAAATCTTCAAGACAATATTATAAGATATGTGACATCATTTCCCCCATTTTATAGATGAGGAAATTGAAATATAATATAGTCAAATAATTTGTCCAAGATTATTAACACAGCTGTTAAGTGGCAGAGCTGGTATTCAAATCCAGTCTGATTCCAGAGCTAATCCGCTTCACATACAAAGGAAATACAGTGGCCAAACTCTGAGTCATTTTAGTCTTTTTGAATTGATATTTAAATCACATGCATTAAAATTCACTCATTTAAAGTGTGCAGTTCAATGGTTTTCAGTATATTTTTTGAGTTGTACAACATTACTACAATCCAATTTCAGAACATTTTCATCACCCTCTCCCCCAAATCTCATACCCATTAGTATCATTCCCAAATTCTGCTCCTCTCTCTCAATTGTACTCCAAAATATCTACTCTATCTCTATAGGTTTGCCTATACTGGACAATTCATATAAATATAAGTGAAAACAGACCATGTGATCCTACATGACTGACTCATTTCAATTTGCATAATGTTATAAAATTATCATGTGACAGCACATATTACAATGTCATTCCTTCTATTGTTAAATATATTATACTATATGAATGCTCCATATTTTGGTTATTCATGCATCAGCTGAAGTACAAATAAATTATTTTTACTTTGGGGCTAGTATGAATATTTCTGCAAAAAAAGTTCATATCCAAGGTTTCATCTGGCCATATGTTTTTATTTCTCTTTGGTTTATAACTAGTAGCGGAACTATGAGGGACTCTCACTTTTAAGTTATTCAAAGAATAGGTCACCTATATTACATCTAGATGGAATTTCTAGTTTTTCCTAGTTAGCTCCTTCAAGTGGTTTTTACTATGGGAAGGGAAAATACAACCTTCATTCCTCTTAATGCTTCTAAAACTCTACTCATTGACTCAAAGATCCAAGGAAACACACACACAAATGTATATACACAAACATTCACTAGAAAAAGAAGCAAGAATTTATAGGTTGTCTAAATCCCCACAGAAAAAATAAATAGCCTCCTCTCTCCCACCCTAACCTGGCCTCAAAGCATCCATGTTGAAGCAATAGATCTCTGGCTCAGACACCATCCTCACTGGTACCACCACATTGATACAGCTGTTCACTGAGATCTGCTTTCTTTGTAGTTTTTTAATGAACAATGCTTCTGTCCCTGGTTGTTAACTTGAATTCAGCTCATCAAAAAATTTTAAACTGTTATCTCTTCTTTCTAGTCCAGTGATTGACCCTCCTCCTCAGACTTAGTGGTTCTGCACTGTCCACACTGAGTTTCTTCTCCAACAAAGTCTCTCAGCAAGAGTGAGGGGACAAAGGCCCCTGCAGAAGAGACATATGGCTCACTGATTGCTGGGCTTTTTGGTGATGTCACTCAACTCTTTCCCGGCCCACTTCTGAGCAGGCAGCTGTCTGGGCTCTTACTTGTGGCTTTGATCCCTTTACCCCACAAGCTATCTTGATGGTATCCTTTGTGGTAGTGAGCCTCTGTACTGATGTTGGTCTACTCACTAACCTGTGGGCTTTGCCTTGCTCTTCTGGTTCAAATATCTTGCTTTATCCCTGGGATGCTGTTGATAGTACCAATCTCACCTAGAACATCCCCTAATTTTATCAAGTATCTGATCCAGGTCTGCAATTAAAGATATTTGGCAAAGTTGGATTTAATTCCATTTCCTTTTCATTAAAAACATCCATACAAGTTGAGAGAGAGAATATCAAATCAAAAGTAGCATTTTTAAATGTCTTGAAAATTATCAGTGAATCTGTAATGATTCATCATTTGATTAAAATGATGCAGTTTTTCTAAATCTAGCATAACTTAAGTTCACTGAATGAAGTAAATTCTAGTGCTATTTATTACATAGAAATATTTAAAGTGTGATGGAAGAAAAAGAATCTATCACTCCTAACATTTTAATATTTATAAATTTATTTTGAAGGCACTAGCAAGCCCAGTTGCATATACAAGGATAGAATTAGAGCTACTATCAGATAAATAATTAGAAATGAGACATTTACTCCATTTTGTTTAACATAGCTATTCAACTTAGCTATAAACGTAATAATGAACTGATGTTTCAAAATTAGTTTAAGTATATTGACCATCATAAAATATTTAATGTTTCCTTTATGTGCCAAGAATTGTGCTAAAATCTTTACACATACTTTTGAATTTAATCTAAGAATAGCTTTATTAGTAGGCACTATTATTATCACCATCTTAAAAATAGGAATGATAATACTTGAATAAACTAAATACCCTCCTCAAGGTTACCTAACCCTTAAAGCTAGGTGAATGATTACAACCCAGGTTACCTGACTTCAAAGCAATTTACTACCAACTATATCAATAAGAGGGTTCTCTGATAATTTTCTTTTTATTCTTCATATTCCTGTACAATCTGTACTAAGCTTAACATGAAGGAAAACTATGGTGTTGATTCATTTGAGCTGTGTTGCCTACGTCAAAGGTTAGGTCAGTGAGAACATGTCCTTTAAAAAATTGCTGTACGGGGCCCTCCCTGGTGGCACAGCAGGTTAAAGTGCAGCACTGAGAAGCTAAAGCCACTTCAGCATGAGTTTGATCCCCACCCTGGAGGTGACCACATGGTGTTGCAGACCTCTCCTGGCCCACCTGCTGCTCCCCTCAGCAGTGTACTTGGTCAGTCGACCTGTTCTGCTCTCTGGTGAGTCCTCTCACTGCCCCTGCACCTCTGGCCTGTACCTAGTCTTGTATGCAGCATACACCTCAGACTGAACACATTCTCTTCTTTTTCTGTGGATCTAGTTCTAAACAAAAAATTCAGCCGTTGGTTGGATTCAATCTGTTTTACTTTCAAGTACTACTTTTTAACTGAATTCAAGACCAATTTTCCCTTTTCTGATCCCATCATCTCTGCTCACCTGTTCCTTTAAACTTAAGGTTTTGTTATCTGAGTCTTCCTCTGTTTATCATGTTTACTTAGAGCCTTCATTTAGACATCTTTGAGCATCTGTGCAATCTTGTGTTTGGTATCCCAGCTGCCATGTCCATCTGCATCTTCAGTCGCCATGCCTGTTGGTCCCCAGGCCATCTTACATGCTATCCCTAAGTGTAGCTCTCATCGCTGCTGACCTTTCTTTTCCAGTTCCCTTCCCTGTCTTCCAGAGGAGTCCAGTGACAGATGATATTCATTTATAATCCCTCCACACTTTCTCTCAGGTCACAAGCATGATTTGTTTCAGAACATTCAAAGGATGGAGGGAGGCGTATGAATGTGGCTGTCTATGGAGGACTGTATGCTTGGACATAAATCCAGAGGAAAGGGTCCTGACCTCTGGTGCCTTGCCTCCTTCTCTCAGATTTTATACTAACACAGAATATCTTCTCTCAACATATTACTATGACACTTCATTGATATATATAACTTGAGACTTTTATATTTCAGGACCTAATTTTTATGTACAAAGGTGAGCATTTTAAAAAGCAGCCTGAAATACATCCTTCACACTGATGATTATCCCAGAAATTATGTTGTAAAGTAATTCTTCTATTTGGTTGATCTCTTCATCTCTCTATCTCATATATATATATATATCAGACTAGGATGAAAAGAAGATTTGGTCAAGTTCAGTAACCATCTCAGGCATTACCAGTGGTTTTCAACCTGCCCACACCAGTATCTCCAAGGAAACAGTGGATTTCAGCTGCTGCATCACCAACCTGTTGCCAAGGAAACGAGAGAGGGCAAAAAAACAAACAAACCAAAAACCTCAATAACATTCAATTTCAAGGCAGTCAAGATACCCCTGAAAAAATTACAACAGTTGTATGAAGGAAGCTAAAATAGCTTCTAATTATAAATTCTAAGCCATCTCCTCTTATACCGGGTTATATTCTCTGCTTAGAACTCAGTCTTGCAATCACTGCTTATAAAGGCATCTATTCCAGACATCAGAACAGCAAGAAACACCTGAAGGAAGAGCAAAGGGGAGAAGACACAGCAAAAGAGACAGGATGTAGGGAGAAAAACAGATGATGATGATGTAAAGTGTGTAACACTTTTAAAGCAAATGAAGTCCTAATTCTGAACATAGTGGAGATGGCATAAAATTCAGTTCAAATTTGTCAGATTTTAAATTCATTTGTATGTGCATTTAAATAGGAAAGGTTGAGAAATTCTATACACATGTATATATATTAGAAAATATGAGACGTGGCCCTCCCTGGTAGCACAGCGGGTTAAAGCACAGCACTGAGAAACTAAATCCATTTGCGCATGAGTTCGATTCCCGCCTGCCTGGGAGGTGACCACATGGTGGGGCAGACCTCTCCTGACCTGCCCCCTGTTCCCCTCAGCAGTGTACTTCGCGGATCTGCCTGTTCTGCTCCCCACTCTGTCTCTAGTGAAACCTCTCGCCACCCCTGAGCCTCTGGCCTGTACCCCAATTCTATATGTACAAATAAATAAATCTTTAAAAAATAATAAAAGAAAATATGAGATGTGGTCTACCATTTATCTTTTAGATTTTGTGTTTAACTACAAAATACGTAAGGGCAGGACTTCTGAGTAACTACTTTGCATGAGAGGGTTTTTCCCACACAACATAGAAAATGCAACATATTTAATTCCTGTTTCATTAGTGCTTGTAACTTTCAAGTGTATAAAGGTTGAGCTAAATGTTATGTTTGTATACATATTAACTAAGCAAATGGAAGATTGTAGATATGTGTAACACAAATCTTTGTGAGGACACTGAATGGTTTGTGGCTATTGATGCCCGAAAAAACTTACTGACCTGTTCTCAGTTATCTACCTTGGGCTTCCAATCAGTTATTTTCACTCCAGTAGCTCTTACCCAGGTCCAATAGCCTCCTGCCTGCCAGCTTCTTCCTTGCAAACATTTATTTGTCTTTGAAATTACTTGGTTAAAATAATGTTTTCCAATAGGAATACAGATGAAATGCCCTGGACTAGTGCTTCTCAATCTTCCTACACATCTGACAGATCTGGATTTGGATTCAGTAGGTCTGGGTCTCCAGTAACATCCCAGCTGGTGCTGAATTTGCTGGTCTAAGATTTTGGACTACATATTCCCTGAAGGCAGCATGTGTCTTACCACTATACCTAAACTTCTTGAGGGTAGTGCCTGCAATTCTGTAAATTCTTGCAGTTTCTTCTAATTGCTTATAAATAAATATTGGGCAACATTATTTATACTTCTTTTGCGGTATTGTTATCTGGCATAGTGACGGACTCATAGCAAAGTAGCTACACAACTGGAACCTCCATACATAGAGATTAAGTCTGAATTATTCATAGCTCCCAACATAGGAAATGCCCCATAGAAGATACTCAAAAACTACATGTTCAGTAAATTATTTTTTTGGAATGTTTATTGCATGTTTTTCTGTATGCTTCTTGATTCCTTAACATCCACAAAGGAAATCACATAAATGAGAGTTTTTCAAATTCTAATGTGCATATGAATCACCTGGAGATGCTATTCAAACGCAGGTTTTGTATAGATCTAGGGTGAACCTGACTCAGTAAGTGTGGGTGGGGCATCTTTGAATTGATCTCAGATGATTCTCAGGGAATCTGAACAATTTCAGCAGTAGACATATAGAAATAATCCTATAAAAGATGTAGAACTTTCATATATGAGCTGAACCTTACCACAATACATAGTACATCTTTCCTAAATTGTGTTTAAAGATTCTTGCTTTCCAGCCTCTTGAACAGGTTTCTGTGTTAGTAGGGATATATAGAGTAAGGGGAGTATTATACAATTATTAAAATAATTCCACCAATATTCAATCATCAATATCTGATAAATATGTATTGATCAATTCTATTTGTCAGCATTAAGTATAGCAAGAGAGTATGGCATTTTAAGATGTGTCTTTTTATGCATGACAATGTTCAAGAAAGATGGCAATAAGATTTCTGGCTATTGAACTGGATGGTTTCACTCATAGCAGGAATATAATGGGCCAGGCGAGAAAATAATAAGAATAATGAACAGTCATATACCAGAGACATTTTGTGGGGGTGGAGCGGGGAATGGGATAAAAAATGGGGGTGGGGGTGAGGGAAGTGCACGGGACTATGGTGATGGCACATGGGTGACTTAGTGATGGGAAACCCATGGGGATTACAATTGAGATGAAAAAAAAACTGTACAAAGTGATGTAAAAATAAACTATTATATTTATTTAAAAAAAAGATTTCTGGCTATTGGAAAGATGATATATAATTAGGTTATTTATCTTTTTTAATTTGTCCTAATGCTAAGGTCAAGGAATATCAAATCAACAGCACTGAATTTGTTTTGAGACCACAGATAAAATGAATATAATGTTTACCTTTTAACTGTATCTTGCTTTTCCCATATTTTATTTCATATGTTAAGGTCTATAAGCCACCATACTGAGCATTTAGTAAAGAATATTAGTTGTCATTTGGTCACCTCATTTCTTCTTATAAAGCAATCTTTTGTAATTTAGGATCACAGTTTATACCCTAAATGTTTTGAAAATGCTAATTAGCAAGCTCCATGCTATGCAAGTCATGGGTACAGTAGATAACAGTAGGTTTGGCCATTACTAAGTAGTGTTGTGCTCCAGTCAGAGTCTAAGGACTCAACTCAGTTATGAAGGGAAGTGATTTTTCATTTGTTATTACTGCATTCAATACTATAGTAATCATCATTATTGCTGCTGTTCTCTAAAAAAAAGCATCCATTTTAGAAAGCCTGAGTACATTTTCAAAATGCATAATCACATTTACTCTACCCATTTGCACATGTCACAGAGCATTTTATATCTATTCAGGTAATGCTTTGATATTGAGCCTCATGCTTGCAACTTTACACCATGTCCTAGATGCAAATACAACACAACTATGTCTGAACTGAGCTTAGTGTGTAACTGGGTAGGAGATGACACACATTAGCTCCATCAGTCCCATTTCCCTCTCGCATTCCTTATCTCTGACCACTGCCTTCATTCTCACTTTGACTTTCCCCATATCCTTCTTTTAGGAATGTTGAGATTCTGGCACAGAAATTATGGAGAAGGAAAGGCAAAGAGAAAGTTGGCATTTTGGGAGGGGTTGTAGTCAAAAAATGATTTTTTTTTTAAAACAAGACTTAGGGAAGCAAAGTGTCAGAGAGAAGGACATCTTGTTCCTGGAGAAGTAGTGTCAGGAAAAGAAAAAGACCTGAATAAAGAGAAGAAATAACACTTTAACTCCCATCCCCAAACACGGTTTTACCCCTTGGGTTACTGTCATTATCCTCCATATATTCCTGTCATAATTCTTGACACTTCTAATAACCACATAGACAATTCTTCCAATTGCCTCAACTCCATCCATGATTGGCCCCCTTTCATCTCTTTTCAGACCCTGTCACTATAGGTTTTATCTTTGTAGCTCGAGACCTTGATTTCAACAAGTCTTTAGCTCTCTCACTAGATGATGCCACTGTTTCATGATCTCCTGGCTCTTACCCATGCTGCCCTCATTATGCAGCTCAAATGCCGCAGTCCATCATTAGAAGACAAAAACTTGCAAGTTCCTCACCTTGTCATGAGAGCAATGTAAAAAAAAAACTGCATTGCTAGTTAATTCTAACTGTCCAGCGTGCCTTAATGGATTCTTATAGTTGAATATGACTAAAGAAAACAAACAAAATATTTGATCAACATCCTTAAGCAGGCCTACAGAGCAGTACCTATTTCTCTGTTATTCCCTCACTCTTCAAGATAACTATTTCAGATCTTCCCTCCCTAAAATATCTTATCATCTCCCCCCTCCCAATTTTCTGTCTCATCTTCTCACTTTTCTTTTCAGTTTATTGAAAAAAAGAAAAAAGGAATCAAAAAAGAACACATTCATAATTTCCACTACCATCCTACTAAGAACCATGTCCATACACTCTTCCTTTTGATGACTATGGTTCATGTTCCCAAGGTAAATTTTCACATCAATTACAATATTTTTATCTCTATTGGAACATCAAATTTTTACTTATTACTAGGCAAGCCCTACCATTTTACAAAAATGAGGTTGTTTCTGCCCACTTGTTTCTGTGCAAGTGTCCTTTATTTGTCCCTAATATACCTGCTCCTTAAAAAAAATAATGTTATTCCTTCAATCTTAAAAAACAAGCAAATGAAGTCCTCTTGGTTCTACTTGCCTCTTGTCTTAAAACTAATTCCAGTCAGGTATTGATCTGGTATAGCACAGAAACTACTGTTGAAGCTTGTCAGTGACTTCTATGTCATTTGAGCTCCTCCTTGAATACTTTTTGTTGGGTTATTACAACACCACATTATCCTGGTTTCTTTGACTCCTGCTCACATATCCTTGTTTTCTCAGAATTCTCAAATTATCCTGGTTTTCTCTGAATCCTACTCATCACACATTCTCTATTTCTTTTGCTGATTTGGTTCATCTCACATCATCAAACCCATATTTTCAGAACCCCCAGTTTCAGGTCTTGAGGTTTTCATCTGGTTTCTTCACTCTAAATGACTTCTGTATAATTATAGCTCTCAAAGTTCTATCTCCAGTCTGGACCTCTCCTTTGAACCCTATATTTGTTACTAGTAGACACTTCGACTTTACATGTCTAAAAATCTCAGTCCTAGTTATTCTCCTCAACTTAGGTATGCATAGAATTCTCCATCTGAATAAATGATAGCACCATCCTTCCACTTGCTCAGATTTATCCTTAGCGCCATCTATTGCTACCATTTATTTATGTTTGTTTGTTTAACTCCACAACTAATATATCAGCAAATCCTCTTTGAGATATATTCAGAATCTGACCATTTGTCACCACTTCCCACTCTGATGTGTACTCACTTGACTCCACTGGTATTACTGCCCCTGCAATCATGTCTTAACTCTAACCTCTGTTTCAGCACATTAACAGCTCTAGTCTATTCTCAACACAGCAGTCAAGTAATCATTTAAAAACTAAGGAAGATCATTTCACTCTGTTTATAACCCACCAATTGCTTTTTATCTTACTCCAAATGAAAGGTGTATACAAGCTCATTCAGCACTTCTTTGACCTTACACTTTGCCATATAGTTTCACTGGATTAACTCTTGCATGTTATAGTTACAGCTCCCATTAAGGGCATTTGGACCAATTGTTTCATCTGCCTGGAATTGCCTTTCTCTAGATATCAACATGCTTTACTTCCTTACCTCCTTTTGGTTTTATCTCCCATATCACCTTTTTTATCTTCCCAGACCCTTCTCAGATTTCAACCTCCTATGTCCTTAACCCATAACAGTTATTATTATCAGATCCAATTTAGTATTATTTGTTTTATTATCCCCCTATTATAATAGACTATAAATCCCACAAGAGCTTAGATACTTAGTTACTCATTCACTATTGCATGAGCAGGGCTAACATTCTAGGTCTCTAAGTATTTATTAAATGAATGAAATTGTGTGTGTGTGTGTGTTTTTCTTTGTGAGTAGCATATAGTAGAGGACAAATCTCAGTTCTATATGTTTTACAAGAAGACTCTGAGGTTTTTAATTTAAAACAAAACTAAGCACTACTCATTTAATGGGGGAAATCTGTCCAGATGTTTAACTGCCTAAAAGATACCCAAGTAGTTAAAAATTTCTAATGTAACTGAAAGGGCATTAGGAAAATTGGATTCCATGTGGTCAAGTATGGGGCCCCTATTCCTTTACTCTGGCTGATAAGCCATTAAAGCAAATATTTCACTTAAAAATAGAAATCCGTAAAAACTGGAATCCAATAAAAAAATCCAACTTCAGTAAATGTACAGAACTAATCAATCCTACATCAACCAAATTATGTTTCATAAAGTTTAGAATAAAACACTGTATTTTATATACATGGATAATTTTTAAGAGTGCTGCCAGGAATTCAGTAGGTTATTTTTCCTCCTTCCTTGGTATTTTCATCTTTGCAATAACTTTAATACAATTTGTGGAGAAAAGTTGTTTCTAGTTAGAAGTTTCTGGCAATAACTAAGTGGAATAGACTTTTAGTTGGTACATTTTCAGGGAGAGGTTTCTTACTTCTTCACCAATTCCTTCTTAGTATCAAGAGTAATAGTAAAAATATTAAATATAAATATAAAAATAGTAAAGAGTAATAGTAAAAATGACTCAGATTGTACAAATCACTTGCTTAAAATAATTCAACAATTTTCAGTTCTATTCAGAATAAAATTGAAGTTCATTTTTAGGACTTCAGTATTCTGCATCATCTAGCTTCTATGTTTCCCTCCAGATTAATCTGGCAACACTCCTGTGTTCATCTTCATCTATTAATAAAGATCAGCAAGATTTTCCTACCTTCAGACCTAAGCTTACCTTATACCCTCTACCTGAAATGATCTCCCTCTAAAGGTTCTCATAGGGCTTTTCCTTTTTATTATTTGGTTTCTTTCCATATGGCATTTCTTCAGAATCTACCAGATATTCTACCTAGTAATAGGTCTCTTTCACCTCTATTTTCTCTTTGCCCTTTTTGTTTCATTTGTGGAAATTATCACAATTATTTGGTTATTTTATCCATTTTCTTTCTTACATTACTTATATTTTGTCTTCTCCAACTAGATTGTAATCTCCATAGGAGAGGGAGGAGGCCATAACTTGCTAATGTATTCTTGAATTCCCATGCCAGTGTAGTGTTTGGAAAACAGTAACTGTTCAATAGTGTAGTGTTTGGAAAACAGTAACTGTTCAATAGTAATTTATTCACTGATTGAAGAAATGAATTGTGAAAAGATGTAAAGAGAATCATTTACATTAATACTAATTGAAACCTCAGAAAAGGTAACATCATGGAAAAACACGTGTACTGAGGAAAAGACTATGGAGAAAATTCTGTATAAGTAGAACCTAATATTTATAGGGTGGACAGAAGAGAAAGGGTCTCCGGAAAAGTGAAAGTGCCTTAAGAAAAGAGAGGGGCTTCTAGAAATGAAGGGATGGCCATGGTAAAATACACCCCATGCTTGTTGGCATTCCAGCAATCAGCATAAATTCTAGTGTTTTGTCAGCACTAAAAAAATATTTGTCCATCTATGGGATAAAAGATGAAAGAATGAAGAGAATGGGTTCAAGCTGTGCTGCAGGAATCAAAAAAGATGAGGATTTAGTAAATTAAAGGTTCTGGCCATCTAAACAGGAACACTCACTTTTCAACCTGTTTAGAATAACTAATTTGCTTCATATGTATTTACTTCTGTCTTTTATCTCCTCTACTAGACTGCATACTTCAGGAGGTCAGAACATCTTTCTTTACTCAGTGATGTATTCCAAACTCTGAGAATAATTCCTGAACAAAGTCAAAGAGATGAGTATTGAAAAGTTTGAAAACCTTGCTTTATATATTTGGGGCCATCTCTTGTGGCACAATGGGTTAAAGCACAGGACTATGAAGCTAGACACAGCCATTTCAGCACAAGTTCAATTCTGGCCAGGGAACTGACACACATGGCGTGGCAGACCTCTTCTGTCTTGCCCGCTGCTCCCCTCAGCAGTGTACTTTGCAAATCTGCCTGTTCTGCTCTCCACTCTGTCTCTGGTGGATCAGCTCACTACCCCACCACCTCTGGCCTACACCCTAGTTCTGCATGCATAAAGAAAGAAATCTTAAAAAAAAAGAAAAGAATTGTTTTTTAAAATTCTTGGTGGCGAGCCCAAATAGTAATAGTGATAATATTGTTAAACCAACCATTGTCCCACCAGCGAGTCTGCTGGAGACTATTTCTAAGACTTGTGCTCCATCATCCCCACAGTGAGACTGTGATCTGAGAGAGGCACAATGTCAGCAACCATTACTTATTGTTCAGTTTGCTCAGTGGTAGTTAGATGTTTAAATCCTCATGTAACAATAATAGCAAAAACTAGAGGGTCTGATTTTGTTTCTATTATTATGGCACATAGCACTTCCTACTCACTGAAGCTATTGTAAAGAGCATGTCTCTTCACAAAAGATTCATTAAAGACCCAGAGCCTGAACTTTTCCACAGATCAAGGGTTCACCACCTGAGAAAACTTTACAAACACCTTTTCAAATAAATGGGAATAGTCTAACAAGTGGGAGATTATTGCAGTACATAATTTATTCATTTTTATAAATAACACTATGCCTCCAAAGTCTGTAACTTGTTTTTTTATTTTTCATTTTTCTCAAGCTTTTCTGAAAAACAGAAGTTTTCATTTTCTGTATTCAGCAGGACATATAAACTTGTTCTTTATTTTCATGTTTTTGGTGGTTGACCCTTTTATACTTCTTCTGAATTTATTTTTCACTTGGTCTTCCTATTACATCTAAAATTGAACAGAATTTTAAATTATCTCATGTTTCTATATTTTTTGAAATTGTGGAAATGGCTAGAAGCTATAGCATAAGGTGGTTTGGGGGAATATATGGGAAGGAGGACAAATCACTGAATAAAATTGCAAGTTGAAAGTATATGAGAAATGTAGGGGGCATTTCACAGGGAGAAAAACTGCCTATAAGGATGTGTGCACATGGAGTTTGAAAATTTATTACTGAGAATTTATATAGATGTGATTTTTAAAATAACAGGCATGTGTCAAATATTCAGATTTT
The DNA here is from genome assembly GCF_000260355.1 of Condylura cristata. NCBI lineage: Eukaryota > Metazoa > Chordata > Mammalia > Eulipotyphla > Talpidae > Condylura > Condylura cristata. The sequence goes on from NW_004567104.1 coordinate 37,921,745, forward strand.
AAAACACTCACTACAAGTGGTACAAGCTCCAAAGGACTGTGACATTAGAACACCAATTCACCCAGAACGCCTAGTAGAGGAGGACTATTTCTATGTACTTGCCATTGATTGGTCAGCTGCTGTTTCCATGGCAATGCATGTACAGCTCAGGCATTTTTTTTTTCTCTCCTATCCTACATTTCCTCCATTACATAGCAAAGAATGCCAAGATTAATAAATAGACATGCTCAGTAAATGTAATGTGGTACTTCAGCCATTGAAGTTGATTATTCTAATTAGAGAATCATTCCAGTGTATTCATGGCCCAAAAACTGGCAAGACAGTTAAAAAAAAAAAGCCATATATTTTGTCAAACAGTTGGAAAGAATGCCCTTTATCTTAAATAGTTTCTTGAACATAGGTTTAGGAAAATAATGACGTGTGTTGTAAGCTGTAAGAGTGAATCCGTTAGTTTCTTTAAATTTCCCTTTACAGATATAGTTGAATTTTGCATGTAGAATGCTCACATTAACTTAGGTATGTTTGGCATCTGAACAGTTCTTTTAGATTAAACTAGTCCTCTGTTTTGTAAATGTGAAGAATAATTATCACTACTTCTCAGGAACTGCTACTAGGGAGACACTTTCCAAGATTATGTGTTTCCATTGTTCCCTTCTCTAAAAGCATCCCAAATTTTTGTAGTCTCACTGTAATGGAATTTGCTGCTGTAATGTACTTGACCATCTGCTTCCTACTCACTCTGCTTTTGATGCAGTACCTGGTTTGTCTTGAGGGAATTATTCCATCCCCATTCTGAGGTCATGCACTTTACTGTAGGTAACCCCATTCTCACTTCCAGGGCTGGATGGTAGTTTAGCTTAGATCCCTTGGTGATTGATTTAAGGATAAAAATGGGACCAAGGCCAAGCCATGAGTCAAGTCCATGCAGAATTATTTCTAGAACTTTTGCTGTCTGGGAATGAAGCCACAGAGGAGAGCAGAACAACAGATAGAGTTGTAAAATAGGAATCATGAGAGCACTTTCCTTGTTAATGCTGGGGGAGTTAAGCGAATGTACTATATACACACTCAACTAGTGCCAGACATAGAGAAAATGCTTAATAAAAGTTAATTATTATCATTAACATTGTTTGAATTCTCTTTTAGTGTCAGCTTAAATTGATGTTCTGTCATTTGTAGTTGAAAAAAATCTCTTTATGGGTGGTTTGGTGGTGGGTGTGGTGTGCTAACACATCGGAAGAGGTGGGAGCCTACATCTTTAAATCATATATGAGCTAGTATACATTACCTCAAAAAATAAAATAATTTTAAAAAGTCTCTCTGTGTCGGCCCTCCCTGGTGGCTCAGCGGGTTAAAGCACAGCACTGAGAATCTAAAGCCGCTTCCGCATGAGTTCAATTCCCACCAGCCCCGGAGGTGACCACATGGTGTGGCAGACCTCTCCTGACCGGCCTGCTGCTCCCCTCTGCAGTGTACTTTGACCATCTGCCTGTTCTGTTGCCCACTCTGTCTCTGGTTAAGCCTCTCACCGCCCCTGAGCCTCTGGCCTGTACCCCAGTTCTGTATGCACAAATAAATAAAATCTTAAAAAAAAAAAAAAGTCTCTCTGTGTCTTTATATCTCAATTTCTATACAGATATGTATGTAAAATTTTTAAAATACTATATTTTAATCTTGTATTTGAACTGCTAACCCTTACAGTCATGTATCTGAAAAGTGAATAAAATTTATGTACAACTCAACCATTGTAATGTTATATAGAATAACAGAAAAAAATTCACATGCCCGATTTGTCAAAAAATTAAGGAAGATTAAGTGCCTTTAAGTTTAATCTACATATTCATATATTATACTGTCATTAAATTATGTTCATTAAGTGCTCTTAATGCATCAGTTCATGGTATTATGTTTATTAAAAAATAACAGAAGACATAGCATGTATTTATAAATGCATATGGTATGATCTCAAGTATATTAAATAATTATATCAAAAGACTGGGAAAATACAAAGATATTAGGAGCTATTTTCTCTGAGTTAATACTATTAGCAATTTGATTTTTTTCTTTCACTTTTCTACATATGTTTACATAGGTGCTATTTTTTACACTCTAAAAATAGATTTGCTAATATTTTAGGCATATGTTCGGAAATGAGAATTTAGAAAAATGCAGAAATGTAAAGAAACTTAGAAATGTTCTCATTTCTACACTTACAGATTTGATAGGAACCTGAGAATTTGTCACTAACTCAACATCTCACAGTATTTAGCAGATATTTTAAGACTCTGAAGATATGGATGTGAATCATATTTGAGTTTTTTTCCATTTCCATTATAACACAATTTTTCCTATATACAGCAAAGAGTGGACAACACCTCTAAATTTGCATCTGGTTTCCATAGTAACCGTTTTTTCAGCTGTTAACATCAGGCACCACCTGTTGTTCTGTGGGCAAACCAACAAATAACATCACAGACTAGACCACAGAGGGGAAGAAAGGGTATAAACACCTGTGTGCAAGTTCTACTTCCCTAATGTACCACATCTTCCCGACATTCAGTCATACACTATCACAGACCTATGGCAAATTCCTTGCCTTGCCTGCACATACAGCATCTGTATTTCCCGAGTTTAAAAATGTTAAATCTTTACATTCTCACACTGCTAGAGCGATATGGAGCTCAAAGCCAGACATAATAGAACACTGCATATAGAACTAAGAATTATGTATTTCATGTGATATTTAAGGATTCTGAAATTACAACATAGTTAAGACTCTCACACAAGCTCTTGGGTTTTCTACATTTGCACAAGAACACACACACCACACAGAGTCACACTTCTAAATATATCGAGTTATTTTGGAATTTGTGTAAACCCTTTTTCTCTAATTCATTTTCAGACTTTCTTACTTGCAAGCAAACCAGCTGTTGGGGAAGACATGGGGATTTTCCTTAATTAAAATGATTTCTCATTGCTCTGATTTTAAAGACCCTAAATTGTGATAGTAAGAGTCTCCCTCACTGGCACAATTTCCCTTGCCAAAAGCAAAAGAATTTTTAGGTGCTAACTTACTTAGGTTTTTCTTATCTCTTAGATAGATGTTATTAAGCCATTCAGATAAGTAAGAAGAAACAAAACATTTCTTGAAAAAAAAAAGGATAAAAATTTCTTATAGTCTTTGTTGTGAAAGAATGATGTTCATAGTCTAACATATTGATCAAAACAGGATTTTTCAATTGGTAAAAAGGTATATGTATTACTTGTTTGCTATTTGCTGTTCAGCATGTAGTTTTCCCTATCAAGGAGTTAATCCAGCCTCCAGAAGCATCTAAGTCAGGAATTCTAAGCCATAGCTCAGCTTCTGTTCACTCTCAACTTCTGGGATCCATGTTGCAACACATCTTTATCTCTTCTTTCCCCTCCTCTCCAATGCGAGGCATAGGAAAGAGGGTTAGCCTTGAAGATTAAAGGGCCTTGGCAGAACCCTCGTTATGTGTGATAGCCATGTGACTTGTCTAAGCCTCGACACTATTTGCAGTAAAAGCTGATAACATCCATTTCACATAAAGTGAGGATGGACACAGTAAAGCAAACAATACCGAGCATGACACTTGCTAGAAGTCATGCGTTTGGTTTCCTTGATCCATGTCCATTTCAAAATTTTTTGTTCTCCTGAGGTGGAGGATCCAGTGGTCACTTCCTAAGGACAATCAGAAAACCTGATGTTGAACTTCCTCTTATTTTTTTATCAGCCACAGGAGTAGCTGCTTTAATGACAAGAATGACCCTGCCTTCATGGAAATGAAAATCATCTCCTCACAAACAGTTGTGATCAATGGGCCAAAATCATGAGAAAGGGGAATGTGATTTTCAGATCCCTGAAAAAAAAAAAAAGCAAGCAAAATAATACTTTAGAAGATGCCATTGCAAAGTGCTTAGTCTAGTGCCTCACACACTGTGAGTGCTCAGTAAATGTAATCCATTCCCATAAAGTATTTTTGAAAAGGATGGCTAAACAGGCCAGTGAGGGCCATACTGCATTCTTAGTGGAACAGTATTAAATGAACTGCTAATGACAGTGGTCATGAATACAAATTTCTAGTTAACTAAGATTGGTGGGCAGAAATGATATTTCCGATGAAACATGAAAGGTATATCTCATTTCTCTCAAGACAGAGTAGTCGTTTAAATTGAGAGATACACCACAATATAGACTGTAATGTTACTTTCACAAGAAGTCAACATAAATTGACTCCAAAATCTTTCACCTTGGATTTCAAAAATAATAATTTCTAAGGTGAACAAGAGTGAGAGATGAAGTCATTCTGAACTTTTCACAATAGCTGCAAATTCTGTCAACTTTACTGTTAAAATGGGAAATGAAATACAGCAAAATGAAAATGTATTGTTGGTCAGACAGCTACAAGATGAAAGTTTCTCATTCCACCCCCAAATCCTCCCACTGTCATTTGAGGGGATATTGGTGATGAGTAAGATGTCCTGCTTATAAGGAAAACATTCTGGAGGTCAGAAAAGTAAAGATCATGTCAATATGAAACATTTAACCCAAAGTCCCTGGAGTAAATTTGGAGATTGGGGTGGATGGTGGATCTGTGAATCCTCTGAAATTATATGCTAATGTAGTGTGTGTGTGTGTGTGTGTGTGTGTGTGTGATATCTCTGGAATGCTGTAAAACAGAGATGGAAGTCAAGACATTGACTTTGCTTTCTTCCAAAATAGGGATGTGCTTGATGGCTGAAACATAACTCAAATAATAAAGGAACAGCTTTTTGGGCCCTTCCTAGTGACACATCAGGTCAGGATACAGCACTGCAAGCTAGTGCCTCTTCAGTGCTAGTTGGATCCTTGGCCCAGAGGAGATCCACGTGGTTCAGCAGACCTCTCCTGACCCACCTGCTGCTCCCCACAGCAGTGTACTTCATACATCTGCCTGTTCTGCTTCCTACTCTCTCTCTGGTGAATCTTTTCACTGCCCCTGCACTTCTGGCCTAAACCCCAGTTCTGTATTCATAAATAAATAAATCTTAAGAAAAAAACAGCTTTTTGTAAAAATTTCCCTGCTAGCAGCTCCTAGGTTGTATAGATTCATCAAAGGAGAAGTCAGCCCTGAGCATAAAAGGGAAGGAACAGTAAGTGTTCTCCCTTTTCCATCAGGGAAGATTGTAATTTGCAATGCCATCAACCCTAATAGGGATTTAAGCTCAAGAAAAATGACACTGTGATCAACCACAGCTGCTCCTGCTCTGTGTGGCACCTACTTCCCCAATATTTTATATTTTGGGATGAATAAATTAGAATTCCAATCTAGCTTTGTAGAGGATGTCTATATGTATGTGTTCACTTCTTGCTAATCTGTCATTTTGCAGTGAATCTGAGGAGGTAATTTATGGATGTGATCAATTCTCAAAAGGTCCTTGCTTAGTTGGCTGAATAAAGTAACTTTGCAGATATAGGAAGTGAAGTGTTGGAGACTTTCCCAAGGATGACAGGAGGCACCACAACCAGGAAACTGTTCTACCTGTGCCACAGCCTTATGACTTGTCTGAAGTGAGGCTAAGTATCATGGAATGAGTATTATAAGCATGATACCTGGCAGTTCATCACTTTAAACACAAACCCCTAGTGGAAACCAAGTCCTTTAGAAGCTGTCTCAGTCAGTTTGGCTTCTACGCCAGAATACCATGGTCTAGATGGCTGAATCAATAAGCATTTATTTTCACAGTTTCAAAAGCTACAATCCAATACTTTGGAGTGCTTGACAGACTCGGTAAAGGAAAAGTCCACTTTTTAGTTTACAGATAGCCATTTCTTTGTAGTCTCACCTGGAAGAAGGAAAGATCTTTTATGGCTCTTCGTTCTCATTTATTTTTTTAAAGATTTATTTATGTATACAGAATTGAGGTACAGGTCAAAGGGGCAGGTTTAGTGAAAGTATTCACCAGAGAAAGACTGGGGAGCAGAACAGGCAGATTAGCAAAGTACACTGCTGAGGTGAGCAGCAAGCAAGACAGGAGAGGTCTGCTGTGCCATGTGGGTCGCCTCCCTGGGTGGGAATTGAACTTGTGCTGAAGCAGCTGTGGCTAGCTTCATATTGCTGTGCTTTAATCCATTGCACTACCAGGGAGGGCCCCTCTTCTTTCTTATTTTTAAATGCCAAGTGTCTTTTGTACTTTTGTTTATTATCATCTTAGTCTTTGCCTGAAGAAATATAGAAATTATAGCAGGCTTCTTTTAAAACTTTATATTAAACACTAAATATCTCTCCTCACTTTAAATTTATATTACTCTGCGAAGAAAAAAAAGTTAAAAGTCAAGTAATTTGAAGCCTGGAGATATTACATGATTAGTTGGTGGCTTTATTTTTTTCTGCTGTGTGTGAAGATCTAGGTTCTAGAAAGATGGGACCAGTGTAATTGTTTTTGAAATGTACGCTTTTCAATAGATGGCTTGTTGTTAGTCAGGTTACAAAGAAAGGATGGGAGTAAAGAAGGGACTTTTTTTTTTTAAAGATTTATTTGTGCATACAGAACTGGGGTACAGGCCAGAGGTGCAGGGGCAGTAAGAGGATTCACCAGGGACAGAGTGGGGAGTAGAACAGGCAGATCGACAAAGTACACTGTTGAGGGGAGTAGTGGGCAGGTCAGGAGAGGTCTGCTGCGCCATGTAGATCACCTCCAGGACAGGCAGGAATCGAACTCATGAGGAAGTGGCTTTAGCTTCTCAGTGAAGTGCTTTAACACGCTGTGCCACTAGGGAGAGCCCAGAAGGGACATTTTATTCTAGAAACAGCATTTCAGAAGAGTCTCAATCTATATTTTTTTCCAAAATGGCTGGAAGGAAAAAAATTTAAATACGAGTATTAAAGTACTGTCTCTACAAAGGGACAGCAGTTGACTGCTGAGAAGGGGAATTGCTAAATTTTACCATCTCTACCCTCTTTGCCTAGGAGAATGGTGTGTTTTTTTGTCCTGTGGTGTGAAAGAGGACTGAGGCTTGGTTGATACAAAATTCTCTCAGTTTTCTTCCAGAAACAGACAACTCAGTTTCTTCCTTTCACTGGAACCACATGTCAAATTTTCCAGGAAAGCAGCATTTGTGAATTTCAGCAGCATGGAGCTACCTAGCACCAGTGATGTACATCACAGTCATGATGAACATCACCACTCTAAATCAGCAGTTAGAAGCAATCCCATCAGTGGGACCTCTCCTTTCTCTTAATTTTGGTTTCAGAAGAGAACACTGTAAATAAAGGCAGATAACTGGACATCAGAATCAAGATGCTACAAACCTATGGAAACGTAGTTGAACATGTAAATTGCATACATTCAAATACATATGTATGTATATAATTTGCATAAACACTCACATTTGTTGTTGCCACCAATATGCTTTCCTAGAAAAACCATCACTCTACACACGATGGTGGCAGCAGCAGCAGCAGTGTCTACTGAATTTAGCTGCATATGGAATGGCATTGGCAGTAGACTCTTCTGGTGGATTTGTGCTTCCATCTTCAACAACTTTCTTATTTTTATTTGTAACTAGATTGACCCCTGAAACTACTTCTGGAAGTATTCCAGGGAAGGATAACTTATCAAACCAACAGATCCATTTAGCTGAAACAGCATCTCATCCACAGATTCTTTTGGGTCTCTTCTCATTTCCTATCTTTGATCTTGGCTCCCTCTATATTTTCTTTACCTCATCTGCTTTCACTGCGTTTTCTGGTTGGGTCCACCTTTCTAGCTTCCTTTGGTTGCTTGTCCTCCTTTATAGGTCAATTACATTATTTAATAAAGAATTTCTGGAGCTATTCAACTCTGTAACAAAGAGGGCCTCTGGGACATAGGAAAATATGCTATTTTAAAGTCTGACAAATGGCCCATTTTGTGCAGTGTTCATATCTTACACAGTGACATCACATATTCATATAAACACAATTTCAAGTGTGTAAAATATTCTGAACATTGTTACATTCTTTTAAGCTATCACATCAGTAACAACATAGAGTGTTTGAGTACCTACTAGTACTCAAATTTACTAGTATTTTCTAATACCTACTAGTACCTTCTAGTACCTTCAAATTTAATAATGTAATTTATCTGAGTTAACATTTGGTGCCAGGCATTGTGTAAAGTTCTTTAACTCTTTTTTCATTTAAATGTTATAATTTAATATAACAACTGTTATTAGCATGCCCATTTTTGTAGAAGTAGAAACAGGTTCAGAAAATAACTTAAATAGGTGCTAAGAGTTAGAGCCAATTTCTAATCCAAGCTGGATTGACTTCAGAGATGATTAAGCCATTATGCATACATACACTTTAAACCCTTAAAACATATATAGCAACAGTACATTTTTTTAAAGGTTTATTTTTATTTATGCATACAAGAACTGGGATGTAGGCCAGAGGTGCAGGGGTTGAAAGGATATACCAGAGACAGAGTGGGCAGCAGAACAGGCAGATCTACTGAAATACACTGCTGAGGGAAGTAACAAGCAAGACAGGAGAGGCCTGTTGCGCCATAATCCCTGGCCAGGGATTGAACTCATGCCACAGTAGCTGGCAATAGCTTGATAGCACTGAGACTTTAATCCCTGTGCTACCAGGGAACACCCAAAAGTTCTGCCTTAATCACTTCTTCTGTGGTTTCTGTGTGCTTTTCTTGATAGGAGTATTTTCAAATTTCATAATGTAATTCATCTGAGTTAACATTTGGTGAATGAGTCTATGCTCATTTTAACACCAGGAGGTCTAAAATATAATTAGTAAGAATCTCAGGAGGGAAAAAGTAGATGATGAGGAACAGCTTTTCAATATGAGAGTGTTTTCCAAACTAAAATTCATGTATTTCATGATCACTAAATTGCTAATACAGTAAGTAACTGGAGGAAAAAAAAAATACTTTCTTCATCAAAATTCTAAACCAAAGGAGCAAAACCAATATCCTCCAAGGTTTCAGTGAGTAAAACAGATAACACAGAAAAGAATAGCTTTAGATAGAACAACCACAAGTCAGAATCTGGAAGATACTGGATACTGATCTTCAAAATAACTCAAAATGAAGGAAATATGATTAGCCCAGAAATTTTTTACTGGGACAAAGCAAGTATCAAGAGTAAGAAAAAACATTACTAGAGGGTCTTTTTGTGACATTACTAGAGGCTCTGCTCCAGCAAAATGAAAGATAAAACCAAGAATGAGAAAGACATGGTGTCAGGAGGTAGGGGAAGCATGAGGGTGGCTAGGCAGGGAGAGCGCAGGGTGACAGCTTTATAGTAGAGCAAGAGATCCAGTGCCAGGAAGTCAGACTCTCTAAAAAGCATTTCATCAGAAAAACCAGTTAGTACGTCTCGTGTACTTGAAGGTTTGAACATGTGGAACATTGAGAGATGCTTTACAAAACCACTAGAGAACATGAGAAGACTTAGTCAGAGGACATCTTAGCACAAAGAAAAATATATGAGGCAATTTTAGCTCTAGAAAAACAAACAAAAAAACATCATGTTCTAAGGATGAATATGCAATGAGTGTTCATGGCACATGAACATTAGTCATCTTTATGTACTTACAATAAAAATACTAAATATGGTCCTCTCTGGTGGCACAGTGGGTTAAAGCACAGCACTAAGAAGCTAAAGCCACTTCAGCATGACTTTGATCCCCGCCCCATAGGTGACCAGTATGGTGCGTAGACCTCTCCTGGCCCGCCCGCTGCTCCCCTCAGCAGTGTATTTCGTTGATTGGCTTGTTCTGCTCCCCACTCTGACTCTAGTGAAGCCTCTTACTGCCCCTACACCTCTGGCCTGTACCCCAGTTCTACATGCAACAATAAACAAACGTTAAAAAACACTAAATATTAACTAAAAGAAAATGAAGAAACAATATCTGAATGATAAAGCAGAAGACCATTATTGACAGAAGAGTTTGAGTAAGAAAGCTGTGTCATGTTCCTTGATAAGAATATTTGATATTGTAAAATTTATGAATTTCCTAAATTCGTATCAGAACAATTTTAAAATGTAATCTGGGTCTGTTACTTTTAAAGTTCCTAAAGGCAAACAGGTGAATATTATAAATACACTAAGGGTGCCATTTCTCCTTGACATATAAATTTGCTCTAAAGTTTTAGTGATTTTGGAATCAACCCAAGACAGATCTATATCATAGATGGAAATTCAATGTATGATACCGAATATACTTTAAAGCAGATAGGACATAATAAATTAACAAACACCAAAAGGGGTTTTGTAACTGACTGCTAATGATAAATAGCTAATGCTAACACAGAGAAATAGACCTCACATACATTGCTGGTTGGAATATATTATTATGCAATTTGTCAAAATTGATGTAATTATACTTTGACCATGTAATCCTCTTTCTTGGTATTATTCCTGCAAGATTTTTTTCTTATAGTAAAAGATTAAAATGGACATGCATGTGATGGGAAGTTTTTTCCAAGAAACATTTTTAATTGCAAAATGCAAAATAGTATGTAGAGTATATTACCATTCATGGGGAAAAGAGGACAATTGTACATTTGTACATGTGCATATACTTAGACATTTGTACTCAGTCAGACACATATCTTCGCTTCTTATATATTTTATGATATATATCTTCTTAATTTAGCTATGTCTATAAATATTTTTTATCTGTATATAAAATATCCCTGGACATTGATCACATATTTTAAGTTTAGGTCCTCCAGTAAAAGGAATGGATGGATGGATCGTTGAGTGACAAGTATGAAACAGGACCTTTTCTTGTATCCTCTTTTGTGGCTCTTGATTTTTAGACTGTATAGTCATTATGGAATAAATTAAAAAAAAAATTGGGGCCCTCCCTGGTGATGCAACAGTTTAGGACGTAGCACTGCAAGCTAGCCACAGCAGCTTTAGTGCAAGTTAGATTCCCTGCCCCGGAGATGATCCACCTGACCTCTCCTGACCTGCCTGCTGCTCCCCTCAGCAGTGTACTTCATCAGTCAGCCTGTTCTTCTCCCCTCTCTGTCTCTGGTGAGCCTATCACCACCCCTGCCCTGTGGCTTGTACCCCGAGACATAATTACTTAGGAACAGACCGAGCAAGCTGCAGATGGACGTTGGACTTACAGATAACCAGAGACTCTCCTGCTTGTTCTACTTCCCATATTATTATTGGACACTTGGCATTTTTGGAACCCAAGTGTGAACCTTAAATTTTACCAATATTATGTAGATTTTTCTAAGAGTTTTCTAAGTAATTTATTCTAGTTTGTAGATATACTTTTGGGTCCTGACTTGACATCCAAAATGTTTTATATCCCTTTCAGTTTTATATCATTTTTAATTAACATGAGATTCACTGCTATGTAGTTACTATTACAATTTAGTTGTAATAATTGCTATAAAGTGAATTAGAAAATGAATTATGCTGAGTTAAATCATATTATAATTCAGAATAGTAAAATGACTGAAAATAAGGTATATATGAAGAAGACTTCTATATATTTGACAGAGGAAGAGATAGAAGAGATTTAAAATAAAACAACTGGTAAAATATAGGACAGGAATTTTTCCCATGTGCCAAAAGTAATTACTCCAGAGAGAGACACAAACATAGTTATAACTAAATCCTAAGTTATTTTCTAATAAGACTATTTTACATGATCTCACTTAATAAAATTCTGTAACATGCCACCTTAAGTTTGTTTGTCAGAGATACCATAGGTCTTAGATCTTTTGCCTAAATTGTTCAATGCCTCCAAAACCCAGACTATAGACCATACTCACTATACAGGGCCAGGTGGTAACAACTTTCCAGTCATCTCTGCATGAAGAAACCTAATGTATATATACTAGACTCCAAATGTTAGAAATTCCTTGGCATTTCCCAGAATGGCTCAAATTCAGCTTGCCTCCACATTTTTGCAAATGCAGTTCCTTTTGCCCTGATATTATTCCTCTATACCTTTGAAAAAGTCTTGACTTAAGGTTTAGTTTAGTGTCACTTACGTTCAGTCTCCATCTATTTGTCATAGCTACAATTTTGCACATATGTTTGACAGAGGATAGCACTTATTTAAGTATTTCTTTGTGTCCCTGAGACAGGAAGGCTTAACAGAGTGTCTATAGTGAATGTTCGCTCAATGTGACTTGAATGCTTGAAGAAGGAACTATGGATACAGAATATTAGCTTGGATCAGGGTGTGGAATTAAGACTTGTTTTTCACGGTGGTAAATCTGCTCAACTTACTTTATCTTTTTAAATTATATATATATATATATATCTTTTTTAATTATATATATATATATATGTATATATATATTTACATCTTTCTTCATTTTGAACATGTGTTCTTCTCAATTGTAATCCTGTGGACTTCCCACCACCACTTCACCTTTGTGCCATCACCATAGTCTTTCACTCATAGTAGAGAATAAGGGATCAGAAAAAGAAAAGTAGTTGTAATAAAGTACAAATGAAAATCAACCAACAACTATACACCAGAGACACTCTGTGGGGACAAGAGGAAAATAAGGTCAAAAGTGGGACAGGAAGAGTACAGGGGACTATGGTGAGCTCAAGTTACTTTAAACATTAAAAAAAAGTATGAAGGGGAGGTGAAGGCAAGTCTGAGGGAACTCAGAAAGGGGAGAGAACCAGGGCCCTGGGAGGTGTGAAACCAGGAACTGAAGGGGCATCAGGGTATACTATTTCCCTTTTATTTCTTTCCTTTTCCTTCTTTTTTTAAAAAGATGATCTGTTTTGTTTTACTTTCTGTATGAAAGTAGCTTTTTGCATTTCCTTAGCAGCTCCTGCTGTTTCCAACTTAGAGCTTCAGGTACATGCTATGACTGGTCACAATCTCTCGATTCCAGTTCCAAATGTCTGGGCAGGAAATGTGATCAGCCCACATTGCCTATGTATCTATCACTCACTGTCCAAGCTGTGAAGATCTGGCAGAGAGCAGAGGCAAGGGATAAATGTGACTGTGGAGAGAGGTTCAGTGTGTTAAGGCAGGTAAGAGCAGTCTCAGAGTTGGGAGCTGGTCCACCACTAAATGAACACTCAAGTATTGTGCATTCTAGGGAATCAAATCTGCCAAAGGTTGCAGTGAATTGCAGCAAGTAGGGGTGTTTTGCTTAACAACATTCTATTTCATAACATAGAAACATTCTATTTCATAAAATAGAATTCTTTGAGGTTTCATGCTGAAATAACAAAAGCTGACTATCATGATTGTTCCAAGGCATGCCTTTCCTGAGCACCCATGCTCCAACTGGGGTTACTGTGACTAAAGCATAGGGGACTACAGGGTACAAAGACATGGGCAAGGAGACATCTTGGAGAGAAAATATGAGATTAATCTCTAGTTTAATTCACTAGTGATTTTTTCTGCAATTTTCCCTAAGGTTTTACATTTTAAAAGATCAAGCTATTTTTTTT
>NW_004567104.1:37935438-37972773 GCF_000260355.1 Condylura cristata
ATTCTCAGTGCTGTGCTTTAACCCGCTGCGCCACCAGGTAAGGCCAGACCAAGCTATTTTTATAAAAGTATACTCAAAGAGCAGGAAGCAACTGATTTTACTAGAACATGGAATATAAGAAGGGAGTACAAAAGATCTACAGTTAGTCTGGAGAGCTCAGAATCTAGTTTATTTGAAAGAAGTTCGAAAGTGTTGAAAAAACTAACTGGTAAAATGCATAACTAGAATAGTATTTTATGATAGCTATGACAGTGGTACAAAAACCAAAGTGAACTGGATGATTACAAGGTAAGAGACTGTTGTATTTGGATAAAACAATAATAAAACTTGCCACTACATGATAGTATAAGAAATAGAAGAAAAGCGATGGTAATTACCTACTTGAGTAAAGATACATTTAAGAATTTGTGAAAATTGGGCCCTCCCTGGTGGTGCAACAGGTTAAAGCACAACACTATGAAGCTATTGCGGCCACTGCAGCATGAGTTGGATCCACGGCTAGGGGGGATGACCCATATGGTGCAGCAGACCTATCCTGTCTCATCCACTGCTCCTCTCAGCTGTGTATTCAGTCAATCTGTCTGTTCTGCTCCCCACCCTGTCTCTGCTGAATCCTCTCACCCCCCCCCCATCTCTGGCTCTAACCCCACGTCTGTATGTATAAATAAATAAAAATTCATGAAAATTATTTCCTCCCACAAAATATTCTGTGGATTACACACCTTTAAAAGTTTAACCTTGCAATTACAGAGACATTGAAAGTAAAGTAAGAGAACATAGATGGAACTATGAAACAGATTGAATGTGAAGGGGAGAAAGTTTGAGGCAAAGATGTTGTATTGGTTTCGCACCTTAAAGACTAGAAAAGGGGCCCTCCCTTGTGGTGCAGTGGGTTAAAGCACAGCACTAAGAAACTAAAGTTACTTCAGCATGAGTTTGATCCCTGCCCTGGAGGTGATCCATATGGCGCTGCAGACCTCTCCTGACCCACCTACTGCTCCTCTCAGCAGTGCACTTTGTCAATCTGCCTATTCTGCTCCCCTCTCTGTCTCTGGTGAATCCTCTCACTGTCCCTGCACCTCTGAACTGTACCCCAGTTCAGTATGCATAAATAAATAAATCTTAAAAAAAAAAAAGACTAGAAAAGGTGCATTGAAATAAACATAAATGGAAAACATTAGAAGTCAAAGAAACAAGTTTTAAAATGTGAGGAGGTATGGAAAAGATGATGTGCCTGGCCTTAAATACTTCTGTCTTTTAGATTCTTGTGTGGTTATGGGACAGATATCAACATATTTGTGTGCCTATGTTCAAGGTAGTTGATGCAGTTTAACTCATTCAATAATCACACCTTATTGAAAAGATTTTACTCACTGTACACATGAAGTCTCTGAAGTTTTAAGACTAAGTAAATTGCTCAAGGTCATATAGTTCATTAAATAGCAGAGTGAGTCTTCAATGCCAGGTGTGCTAGACTGTAAAAACTTGTGTGTCACTATAATCAGGCATTATTTCCCTTGCAGGTGGTTACAAAGACCAAGCCAGAGCTTAAAACTGAGATTCTAGTCAGTGCTAAAGAGTTTGAAGTGTTCTGTAAATGTTTTTGTGTTTGTCTGGTCTCTACATGGAGGTTATAAATTCTTGAAGGGCACAGACAGCATCATAAATTTCTCTTGCCTCCTTCCACCATATCCCATGCAGTTCTGGACACAGAAGACGACTCATTGAATACTTAGATTGATCAATGATTATGATCCCTGATGATAATTGCAGACCATCTTCAAGCTGAGGTTGTAATCCTCATGAATTATTCATTTCAGACCTCCATTTCCTTGGATACAGTGGCAGGCATAACATAGGAGGGGGAGATTAAGAATGTAGACATATGAGCAAAAACAACCAATTTTCTTCCCCAACCTTACCACCTCCTAGTCTCTGAACCTTTATCCTTTCTGCATTCTTCAGTCATTATCAGATGCTGAGGAGCAGAGCTTGAGCATGTTTTCTGAAGGTTAGCAGCACCCTTAGGCTATGTTGTCAGTACCCCCATCACAGATATTCAGCCTTTTTTTCCTAGGATTCATTAACATCTTAGCTTTACTGAACTGCATTATGATATTTGATGAATTCATGTCTGCTGATCTCATATCTGTCCACAAGCAACTGGTAACTATTACCTGAGTAAGCAAGTAGAGAAATGATTTGCAGCAACCACGCAAGAGAGTTACTGAGGCTTGAGTGCACTTTTAAAGCAATTTAAAATTATCAACTGGACCAAATTCCCTCCCATGATTTCCTAAAGAGCACAAAGCAACCATTAATAATAGCTACCATCTAATTGTCTTATCGAGTATTTGGGGAACTTGCTAGGTCCTTTAATTATATTGATTTATTTAAGACTGTAGTCAGTTAGCTCAGGAAAATGATTCTCTGGGTTACTCTAAAATCTTTGCAATAGAGGAATGCAAAAGAGATAGGATAGAGACAATCTGTGTAGATTTAGAGAGCAAGCTTCTCAAAATCTCCTGGATAATTCACACACACATCTTATTTTGTGGGCCCCCAGGGGCCCCAAATCATATAATAACTAAGAATGTCTTGTTTACTATTATATGCCCAATTGCTGAAATACAGTAGATGCTGAAAAACATGTGTTGAATGAAAAAGCAAATGGTTCACTGAATGAATGATTCCATGCAGTCTTCCTCATAAACAGAACACATGGATATCCAAATCTGTGGATTTGAGCAATAAAGAAAATGGACTTTTGCGCACATGTGGTATGCTCTCCACTAAGGATGGCATGTTACTTAACTTACACATTGCCAAGACATTTGACTTTTGGCAGTCATTTAGAAATTAGGGAGAATCTACATATCAAATCCTTTTTTATTCACCTGAGGCATGATTAGGGTCAGAGAGTTGAAGGTGAAGAGGAGATGGGCATGTGAACTGTGTGGAACTTTCCATTGTTATTCACTAATGCAGGGTCAAGCAGAAGCTGCCCTTGGGAGAATCTAACTACCCAGAAAACATGAGTTGGTCTTTCAGAGGCAGAGTTGAAACTCCGAGCTGTTTGATTGCTGAAGAACTCAGAGCAACCAGGGTAAGTCAAAAGGAGCTTCCATGAGGAGCCATGGACATAGTGTTGGAGAACAACAATGAGTGGGATTTCACCAAGGAAAGAATGGCTGAGGAAATTTTATGCCCAGGGGATTCATTCTCTTCTTAACCTAGCAAACTAGAGAAAATTAGAGATGACTTATCAATTTAGATTCTTCCTCCCTCATAAAAGATGAGCACAGTTACCTGTTAAGTAAGCTATTGAGGCCAGGGAAAAGAGATCATCATATTTATAATGGTTTCATTATCTCTCTACTCATGTTCCAGTATCTTTAGAAAGAAGTAGGCTGAGACTACAAATGCTGACTGTTTACTGCTTGCCAAATTTTCATTTCTTTTTGTCTTCAATCCATATACTATAATTTCTTAGTCTCCCATATACTATGTTAGTCTTTGCAAATAGAATGTGAATGGAAGTGGTATGTGCCAGTTCAGGGTCCACTGTCTTTAGTCAATGAAAAATGACAAAGTCCTAGAGATGGTAGAAACACAACATGGAGGAAAAATGGTTCTGAATTAGTAGGAGAAAGCCAGGTGCTATCTTCACCTTGTAATATTGAATGAAAAAGAAATAAATTTTTATTATGTGGTGCCATTATGCAAATTGAGTCCATTACAATGGCCTAGTTCATGATTCAAAATACACTTCTAAGACATATGATAAGAGATGATTAACCAAATCAATACAAGAAGTACAAGAAGAAAACAGGGTCACTTGGTGAAGAAGATTCAGGCTCTAAGATTACATTTAACAAGATCATACATGGTATAGACATTTATCATCATCAAGAGACATTTTCTAAAGAAATATTCTCTCTTCCAAAGAGTGACATAAAGACCTCTTCCTGATAACATGGGGTGCTGGGAATAAAAGCAATGAAGGAAATACTCAGGGATAATAAATGACTTATAATGGGGTGTGGTAAAATTCACCAAAGCATAATTTTTCAAAGCAAAACTGATTATCTAAGTCCTCAGACCTGAACTTCAGATCCAAGAGTGTAAATGGAATAAAAAACACGGGCAGCTGTAGGATAGTCAAGATAAATTTTCCTGCCCACTCGGCTGTTTCCAGCTTCTTGTGTGTAAGTTGAAGAAGAGGGTATATCCCATTAGAAAAAAATTCATTGCTAGTTTCATCTCCATTTCTGAATGATTTATGTTAATTAGAAAAAAATTTCTTTGACTATCCAAAATGACCAAATTCTACCTGTAGGACCCAAAATATAATTTGCCTTTGAGTTTTGGAACATGGTACAAAGGACTGGACTTCTAGGAATTAGCAAAATTATCATAACAAAATGATTATACTATCATCCAAAAGGCTAATTCTGACTTGTGACTCCCAGAATCATTAGTACTCCTCAAATGTATAACTAGAGATAAGGAATAATTAGCTGTGTTCATGATTTTAGAATACCCTAGTAGAATGCATATTATTTATCAGAGTTCATACTGTACCATTTAAAACTTAGGTTCTTTGATTTAAAATCATCCTCTTGTATAATGGCAATGCTTGTTATCTTGTGTTGATAGAAATTCTGATCAACTGTTTCATATGACTTAAATTACAATATAATGGACACACATTAGTTATTGTTAGACCAAACCTTGCACACCACTGGGCTCATTATTAAAAGAATAAAGAACTTCTGTTGAACAAAAAGGTTGATTTTTTAATGAAGATAGGGTGAAGATATTCAGCACACACCCCCCCCCCAGGTAAAAGACTAAGGAAATAAATCTCCTTAGCATAAACTACCCTGAAATAAACATGGTACTCATCTCTGAAATGGAGAGAATAGATCCCCTGACATCTGTCTCTTTTATAGGCATTTATAAGAAATTGATAAGAAAGCTTATATTAAGTGTAGACATGAAGAAATAAGAAGGGAGGGTTGTAAGTAGAGAAGAGAGAATGTGAGATTATGCTCACACCAATGTTACTTTCCTACTGTGGAAATAAATGAAGACTATATAACTGAGAACAAACTATTCAGAGTTACATAGCAAGCATTCAATCACTACTACTTATGCTTGGGAGACATTCAAAAGCAGGCAAGGGAGTGGGAGAGCTTTATAGTGGAATAGGAGGAAATATGTCAGCTATGCTCTGATTAGAGATTGCCATCACAGGGAATCTGGAAGCTAAAGGTGAAATAACTGGAGTGGTGCATCGTACATAACTGGTTTTGTAAGTATTATTGGATTTTTCTCTAGTCAGTCTAAAATTGGATGCAGGGAGTGAGGGATACAAAAATTAAGGAAATTGGCAATCATTGGCCAAATATTTTGGACTTGGCTTCTGGCAGTTTACAACATAGATTATAGATCAGAATTGTATAGTCATGTGTGAGCTGCCATTATCCATTTTGCATATTGCTCTCATCTCGCTTCCCGAGATATACACTCCTAGTAGGACCTAATTTTAGGCTAGGGACTTAATTCATCTCTCCATTTCCTCCATCTCCGATTTCTAATCACTGCCTTTTTTTTTTTCACCACCAGACTTTTATTTTCCTTTTCATACTTATTAATCTATTTATTGTACATCTTTTTCATTTTGTATAATAGTTGCTTTCACCCCTCTAATGTAGTCCCATAAGATTCAAAAAAGATAAACCCATGCCATTCAGAGCAACTTGGATAGAATTGGAAGGGATTATGCTCAGTGAAATAATTCAGAAGGAAAAAGAAAAGTATTGGATGGTTTCACTTACAGGAGGAATTTAGGGGAAACAAATAAGGGATCATGAAAAAAGAATAGTAAATAAATGAAACAAAACTAACAGTCAACCACAAATTAGAGCACAAAGACCACTGGGCTTTTAAATGCATTTCATATAGCCTGGTTATATAGTCAATATATAAACTATCTTCACATCAAGGGGAACTAACACACCACTGCCACTTACTAGGTTTTCTTGGATAATGCTTGCTTTGAATAATTTTACTTTCCACCAATACTGTTCATTTAGCATCTATGCCACATTATTAAACATTGTACATATGTTTTTTAACTGATTTTCATTAATTTGTGCATGCTAATGTTATCTTCCCGACCAGTTTAAAAATTTGAAGGCAGATATCATAGCTTATACTTTCTTTTGTATCTCACAGTATTTTGTAGTGATGAGCCCATATAGTAAACGTTCAGTAGATACTCACTGATGCTTACAGTCAGTGAAAGGATAAAAGGAACTGACCTATGATTTTATTTCTTACCTTTTCAGATGCAAAGCTAAGCCTCGATTATCCCAGTTTTCTTGGAACTGGAAGATCTGTGCAGTAAAGTTTCAGTAGAGAAGTAAAAGGGAGGAAAGACTAGTGACTTTATTTCTTAATCCTGTACAAGAAGAAATACACATGAGATACACATTGAGTTTTTCAACAAGAATGATAGGGGAACCCAGAGGTGAAGGAGAAGGTCAAATGGTCCCCTGAAGATGTGACAGAAAGAATGGGAATTCATGTGAAGAACTCTATGAGTATGGACATTTTTTAATGAGAATTCTCTACATATTTTTGAGAGAATTTCAAATAAATGAAGAATAACAGCTAGAGTAGTTGTGAATATCTTTTCATCCCAAACCAAGACAAGGCTAATATGGTGTGTGGACAGTTCAGCTACATGGCTGCATAGAAGAGTCTTCACTGACCGCTCTCTCCATTGCAGAACTCGTGGTGTGCTGCATCGGCTCATACTAGCTAATGAAAGCCAGTTTTATAAGTTTTGGTTATTTTGCTGACCAGCTGTTTTATCACTGGAAACATGAAATCATCTGTGTTGGTAATACACAATGGGAGTCAACAAGCTCTATAAATTGAGGCTTCCCTCTTCTTTCCTTCTCCCCTAGCAGAAGAACAGGGTCATCTATCTCCCAATCCAGTTGCTTTCCTGAGAAGCAGGTGTGACCTCACACATCTGCATTTTCTAACTTCCATACAGTCCCCAAGAGTCAGAAGTAGACAGTGTTAGAGTTGGGTGAGATCTCAGATGAACTGAAGTTCAGAAATGAGAAGTGACTTGCCCAAGGTCATGCAGATGACCTAATCATATAGAGTCAGAAGAAACACCCCATTTTCTTATCCTCACCCACTACATTCTGTAAATGAACGTAGTTTCTGACTTTTCAAGATGGTCTATTTTACTCCATTCTTCCTATCACATCAAGGAAAGCTCCTGCTGGTAAGGCCAGATCACTCTCTTGTGTTAGAGCCCAGCTCATAAAATGCTATTAAGTGAATTACTGATGACCTAATTCCCAACTGCAGGACACATTCCATTAGAGGCAGGCTGGCTGCCAAGTAGTGTCAGCGATGACTGGATGGCAGGAGTGATGGAAACCATTCTGCCTGCGAAGGTTGTGCCACAGAGAGAGTGCAGCATGCGGCTGGGGGAAGGGCTTCTACTGCCCAACATCAGCCCTAGGTATTTTTCTGGGAACTGAATTCATCAGCTTCAAAGAAAACTGAATTAACATCGGCCGCCATTTCAAAGGCAACTGGAGAGTGCTTCTCCTGTCTTAAATGTCTAGAACCATCAGCAGATTTAACCACCATGATGCATAGCAACAACTTGCAAATTTTGCATTTGCCATTCATGTCATTATACTTTTTCAAGTCTTTTCATTACTCTTTATTCTTTTCCTTTTATATGTTTCAATTTATTAAAACATAGTGAATTCCTAGTTGGTGATCTGGTGGTAAAGAGCAGGAACAATATGGTCTATTTATTTTTATTTCACCCCAGTAATCACAACTAAGATCAGATAAATATTTATAGAGGAAAAAAATGCATCTTATGTCAATTATTAGTTCTATGTCAGTCATTTAATAGCTGTTATTTACTTTTTTCGAAATTGGTGCAAAGGTTAGACAAGATAAATAACTTTATCAACATAAATAACCTGGAAAGCAACAATGTAAAGGTAAAAACTTTGTTAGCAGTTCAAGGAAAAATAGGAAAATTTTACATATCAAAGAAATTTTGGGTTCAATTAGCTTTTACAAGTATAAGAAATGATGTAGTATTACTGAACCAGAAGTCAGGAAACAAGGGAGCTAACGTCAGCTTCACCACTAATCAGCTTTTATTAGCGGGGTCACTCATTTCCTCTGAACTCCTGCTTTCTTGTCTGTGAAATGAAAAGGTGAGCTGCATGATTATCAGATCCTTTCTAGCTCCAAATTTGTCATTAAGTCCAAATGAGCATAAACTGGGAGATTCTGACCTAGTCATTAGGTGTTTCTGCCACCCTACCCTACTTTACTCTCCCCCTTCATCTCTTATTTCCCACACATTTTCCCCTTCTATATTTCTATCATTCATTAATCATTTTCTCCTAGTTTATTATTTTGTTTTGTTTCTACTTCCTTGGCTATTAGCTATTAGTGGTGTCAGCTGACCACTCCTTAAATTAACAAATCCATCTCTAACAATTGTTGTGTCATACTGACCAGCATGGCAAAAATGTACCATCTAATTACATGTGGTTATGTTTGGATAAATGAAGCATGAATTTTTATTTGAAGTTAAGAAGCGAAAACTTTGTATTCAATTATCCAGACCATGGCAAGATGGCATTAAAAGAAGCATACTACGAGTCCAAAGATTCTGTAGCAAGCCATGTGATATATAATTTATTTAATTTAAAAAAATATTTATTTTTTATTTATTTATGCATACAAGTAGTGGGATACAAACCAGAGGTGTGGAGGAAAGGAGTGAGTGGATTCACCAGAGACACAGTGGGGATCAGAGCAGGCAGATCACTAAAATTCATTGCTGAGGGGAGCAGTGGGCATGACCGGAGTAGTCTGCTGTGCCATATTTGAGTTAACTCCCTGGCCAAGGATTGAACTCAGGACATAGAGGTGATAGCCCTAAGACTTAACCCCAATGTCACCAGGGAGGCTCTGATATATAATTAAAGTTAAAGAATGAAAATAATAGACTTAAGGCATTGTGTGCTTTTGTTTTTCTTTTATCTAAGGATCACTACGATCTTACTACATTTCTAAAATATAGGTATATTCCTCAACCAACTGAGCACAGGACACAAAGCCTGAGTGACCAATATCTCAATGATGCAGAAACTATGACTAACTTGAGCACATAAGGCTTTTTTATTTTTCTCTCCTTTCTAAAAACAGGTGTCCTTCTTTACTCCCAATACCTATGGTATCTTCCATCCAAAGGCTTAAAGTCAAAAAATAGCCTTTGACTTCCGTGTTCTTTAACATATTCCTTAATTTTTTTCTAATTTTGAAACAAAACCTAGAAGACGCATATTAAAGAAGGTGCACTAAACTTATACCATAGATAATAGGTATTTCAAAAATTGCTCTAGCATTTGTGATTCTGTCATATACTACCTCATTCCATAATTATGAACAGAAGTTCCAATGGGTTACAAATATATACTTTCAGTCTTCTCCTAATAAGACACAGGCTTCAATACTCTTCTTACTCATTCATGTAGTTCTTTCTCTGTCTGAACCACATACTTTTACAAATATTCTGTCATAGTTCTAGATTCTGGATCTATTTTAAAATGAAACATTATATTTCAAACCCCTGATACCAAAATATGTTTAATACATGGAAGGAAGGCCTGGCTAGGCCCACACAAAGTACCTTATCAATTTCAATAACAGAAAAAGTTCACAAGTGTCAATAAATTCACGTTTAAAATCACATCAAATCTCTTCTGTGATCACAATGGTAAGGAATTAGAAATCAACCACAATAAGAAAAATTTAAAAAGTGACTAGGTGGCAAGAAATAATAAAAACCAGAACAGAAATAAGCATAATAACAGTCAAAAAGACAGTCAAAAAGGTCAGAGAAGCCAAAAGCTCTCTCAAAGTATATAAAAAAATAAATAAATGGCCACTCCTCTATCTAGACTCATAAGAAAAAAAATTTGGTGGTAGGTGTGGTATGTTTATTCTCATTTGAAGAGGTATGAACCTTAGCCCTGACTATAGTGATGTAAACTAGTGGTATCTCAATAAAATATTGCACAATTAAAAATTATAAGCCAAATTATGATAGAAAAAAATAAGTCATCAAAGAGAAAAATATTGGGAATATACCTTACATTATCTAAACTGACAGATAATTTTATAAAATTGCCAATTTATTTATTGGCAATTTGTTAAACTTATTTTTCTATACTATCCCTGCAGAAGTTTTCCTGTATTTTGCTCTTCTGGGTCTTCTACAAAATGCTGGACTTCAAAGGCAGTTCATAAACTGTGTTTCCTTTCCTTTCTTAGAACTAATTTGGACTTCCCTGTGGTATTTATTGATTACCTACCTGATGCTACCGGTCATTTGTAAATGCATCTGCCTCCCCAATCAAAATATACATACATACCTGGAAGACAAAGACCATTTCACTCTCTTTGCACACATTTGGCTCTTAGTGGAACTGAGAATGCGTTTATTAAATTGCATTGGTTTCTCTTTGTAAGATCAGCAGGCACACTGATGGCTTATAATGGCTTTTTCTTTTTTCAAAGACTTCCTTTTTTAGTGCAAACTCCACGTGACCCACAGTTATCTAGGACAGTAAGTAATGTTCAAGTGATTATGGCAGAAAGCTGAGATTCCACCAGCGCTCTGGGAGTTGCAGCCAGAGATCAGCGGAGCCACCTGCTTAATATTTCAAAGAAGCCCTGTGCTCGTTTCATAGAGGTTTCTGCCACAGATCCCCTCCGAGGATTCATCACTCAGCAACATTTAAACGTTCACTAGGTCAGACCTCCTTTATTCAAGTGACATCATCTGAACATTTGTGCAATTCAGTCTGAACAAACATTGCCTCCTCCTCCAACCTTTGCTCTAGATTCAGCCAATAAATAGCAGGTAATCCAGAACCAAAGCTTTTATTGAGTGACATGGTAGAGAGAAGGGTGGAGAGTGAAAGAGTTGGGGTACCTCCTCCAGCAGTAAACCTTCAAGACATGTGACTCTGAAAACAATGAAAACTTTACCTTGCTTTATGGAAATGAAGCTAAGCAAGGCTACAAATTGCCCCCTCCCGCCTTAAAAAGCTGAAATGAGACAAGAGTTTTTAGAAGCTATTTCTTAGGCATGGAATAAACACCCGTATGCCCCCTGTTGCCATCTCTTTAATTTCTCCTGAAAGTGTGATGTGCCTGCAGAATCCAAGGGGATTTTTCTACACCCAGTTTTTTGAGTCCTTTATTCCCCATAGAATTCTCTCCCACCCTCTCAGCTCAGGTTTCCGGTTTCCTCACGGTCTCTTTTACGCCCTTCTCCCCCACTCTTCCTTATTTAAATACAAACACACTGGTTTCCCTTCTACTAGAGAGCCTCCCAGACTTCAAGTCGGGTTTCCATGGAAACCAGGAGGCATACTAATCTCCCGCAGTCCCAGTATAGGATTCCGTGGTAGAGGCTTGGCAGGGTCTGGGCAAGCTGCAAGGAGAACCTCCCTGTGTCAGTATAAAGCTGCTGAGGAATAATGGGCATCCAGGCAGAGAGTAGAGATGAAGAAGAAACAGAAGGAGCTACAAAACGAGATTCTTTCACGATTTGAGGTTCAGCCCAGGAACTCTCAGAGGAGAAACAGTACAGGAAATCCCAGGGTGACGCTGTTGGGGGGAAAGTATGCATGAACTCCACAAACACAGGTTTTATGGACTCCACCCCAACTCCAGACCAAAACTGATCCAAGGAAGACAAATCCCATAATGTCATCTTCACTGAAGGGAGGGTTTCTGGGAACTGAGGGTGGAGTTAAGCAGCCAGGATTGCTGTACAGACAAGTGGGCCTTGGGGTTCTTTGGTTTTTCACTAGATTTCAACATGCTATTGGGATCCCAAATCAATGGAACTGGTAAGACACATTCAGCAATTTACCTCTCCCTAAGTTATTTTTATAGACAGTTTACTAACCATTTTGTGTGTCCCTGTGGTTGAGTGTCATTGTAAGTCCCTTTTAAGTTTGAGGGTGAGGACCCATAGTCACCCAACCCATTTCACATTGGGGTTAACTTGGCACCCCTGCTGGTCAATTTTTCATGTACCCCACAGAGCTCAGCCTAGTGTGGGGGTTATTTAAGAGACTCTTTTTCTGTGTTTAATGAGAATGAAGGAGCCTCTATACCCCACTCAAGCTAAACAGTTTACTGAACACTTAAAATAGTGGACAGAACCAACACCGTTGTGCTCAAGTGAATCTGTACATCCTCCCAACATTTCCTTACTTTCCCTCAGGATGGTGACATTATGCCCCCTATTTACACAGAAGGGAAGAGCCACAGAGGTTCTATCCTTCATTTATACTTAGTAATGATAGGAATGTGAACCTAGATCTATGATCTCCAAAGTCCAGATTTTTTCAAGTTATAGCCCAAATGTCCTCATTTAACACTTTATTTTGTAAAGAATACTGTAAGGGAATTTCTTTCACATGGTCATCAGAAAGAAGGAACCAT
The DNA here is from genome assembly GCF_000260355.1 of Condylura cristata. Lineage (NCBI taxonomy): Eukaryota > Metazoa > Chordata > Mammalia > Eulipotyphla > Talpidae > Condylura > Condylura cristata. The sequence continues at coordinate 37,948,036 of NW_004567104.1, forward strand.
CTGACAACTATTCAGAGGCTGTAATGGAAATCCAAGGAAACTGGGTTGGGTCCAGACCAGTAAGCAGGCTCAGCAAGTGACTGCTTTGAAGACAGCTGCATTGGAATTCCCAGTCCACCACAGTGCCAAGAGTGCATCTGATGCTGGGGACTCTCAAAGAAGCTCTTGGAATAATACATCAAGAGGGTAGTTAGAGTCACTCTGTCCAATGCTCCTATCTAATGGGAAGTTGTGGGGGAAACCAGACCTCCAGAGTAGTTATGTCTTGCTGGATCTCTATTTCCCCTACTCTTGCTTGAGATGACACATCTCCATTCTCCTGTGATTCTTTCTGTAGGATGTTTATGGTCCTTGCAGTCCTCCTTTCTCCTTAAAAACCAACAAAACTTCATTTCCACGTCTGCAGTCATATCTACTTCTCTGGTTCTAACCTTCCTATGTCTATTTTGTAATCCTGGTGATCAGGTTGGCCCCACCCAGACAATTCAGGATAATTTCTCTATCTCAAGATCCTTCATTTAATTATATCTGCAAAAGCTTTTTTGTCATCTTAGGTGATATGGGACAGGTCTATTAGATTAGGAAGGGAATATCTTTATGTGTGTTTGGGGGAATTATTTGGCTCAGCACAAACCTCACATTTTTTTTTTTCTATGTGAACAATGATACCTTCTTCAATATTTTGTCTGTCTCATCACCCAATTTATCTTTCCTGTGAAAGTCAACTTTTTATTTTGTTTCCAATTCTACAAAAACTAGATCATACTTACTATCTCTATTTCCTCGCCTATTACTTTCTTTTTTCCCCCCTTACAATTGGCTTCTGTTTCCTCCATGATGCAAAATGGTCCTATCCACGTTTGAAATTACCTTCAAATTGCCAGTTTTAGTCAGTATTTATATGTCTACACTTAACTCTCCTTGTCAGCAGCCTTGGCTTCTAGGATCACACTGCTCCTTTTTCCTCTTTTCTCTTTCAACATCTTTGACATCCTCTACTTAGTCCTTTTTGTGAACTTGTCATCTACCTGTCCTTAAACATTAGTATTTTCTAGAGCTTTTGTGTTCAAAATGTGGTCCGTATACCTATAAAATCAGCATCATGTATCAACTTAAAAATGAGTACTGTCAGGGCCCTCCCTGGTGGTTCAGCGGGTTAAAGCACAGCACTAAGAAGCTAAAGCCACTTCCGCATGAGTTCGATTCCCGCCTGCCCCAGAGGTGACCACATGGTGTGGCAGACCTCTCCTGACCCGCCCGCTGCTCCCCTCAGCAGTGTACTTCATCGATCTGCCTGTTCTGCTCCCCACTCTGTCTCTGTCTCTGGTGAATTCTCTCACTCTCTGCATCTCTGGCCTGCACCCCAGTTCTGTGTGAATAAATAAATAAATCTTAAAAAAAAAATGAGACTGTCAGACCCCACCCCAGAGCTACTGAATCAAAATTTGTATTTTAACAAGATTCCAGGTGACTTGTACATGCACTAAAACTTGAGAGATGTCAGTCCGAAATTTTGCATTTAATCCTTTAATATATTCCTTGTAAGATCTAGTCTATGATTTTATTTCTATCCAGAGGTCCCAAATTTCTGTCATCAGTCTGTATTACTATCCATTAGACATACTTCTCATCTTTCTCTTTCCACGGGAACTTCAAACTCACTCCATTCCAAACTAACCCATCATTTCAATGTACTCCACCCAACTGTATTCTATTTTGGCGAACAAATTCTTCACCACTACTTCCTCTCCACAAACATATTCTGAACTATGCATATCACCTGTGCCACATTAATTTTCTGCTTCATGGCTTTTGAAATCCCCTACTGCTTACACATTCTCCCCAATATTTCACAACTGATAAATTCTGACTCTTCTAACGCTGAGCTGAGACACCATCTTTTTCCCCATACTCTACTCCCTACTTTCACCCACAAGGTGAAGAATTAGTTCCTTTATACATATATATAATTCTTTATACATCATATGCTTCTTTGATGCTTCTTTGATGTTTCATGATGCTTGGAAACTGTAACTTCCTGTCTACGTTGAAAACTCATTAAGACGGTGATTTTTTTCCCCGAAATTATTTCTGTAATTTTACCACTTAGAAAAGTGCTTTGGAAATAATAGGCACACAATATTTGTTTCATGGATGATGATCAAAAAATCAGTTAATCAACTGATCAAACCATAACCCCAGGTCTCAGATTATAGTGCCATGAAGACAGGCACTATACTGCACCCACTCAGCCCACTTGAAGCTCCACTATCAACTCAAACAGAGAGGGTTATGCACACTAGTGCTGTTTGGGAGGCCAAGACAGCCAAGCAAGAAGCATGGTGTAATGCTGCTTTCTCTGATTTTTGGATTACCTCAAGTTCAAAATCTAAAATACTTCAGTATGAATCTGACTGTTGTAACATGTTTATAATTCAGCTATTTGACTCACATAGAAATGTTTTAAATGTAAGAGTATGGCTGATTTATATTTTTATATTTTGAGGAAATGGATGGGTTTCTTGTGCTTGGGTACCTAGACACTGGAATTCTGGTTACCGTAATGGGAATGCGCTACTTGGTGAATAAATTAAAAGGACTCTTCCCTATGACTGTCTCTGTAGAATAGCAGCAGCTTACCCCAGCCCCCTAAGCCCCAAAGCCTCTGTTAATTTCTCTGAAACATGTTCTTTTCTCCTCAGCTGGAAAAGGCAGATCTTAGTTTCTGTGTGGACCTTCAGGCTGCCATAGAAACTCCCACCTTTTCCCCATTTTCTATGCTATTGTACCAGGAGAGATGGGAAAGCTGTAATCTTTTCTCCTTCCATTTTCTACCTCCCTTTTCTTCTCTACTGGGTCTAAGACAGACAGAGATTAGCACTGAATTCTGCTTGTGATTTTCCATACCTTGCGATACTGTGCAAGTACTGCTGATAGAGACAAAAACACCTGGATTTTAGGTCTATCTCTGTTAACCCTTAATCAGAACAACACACAATCTTTGCTAGTGCTCCTGTATCTTTCATAAATTCGAAATGCAGAATGGGTGAAAAGGGAGTCAAAGGGAAAGTGGAGAGAAACTGAGTTAAAATAAGAGAGAGAGAGAAGAGAGAGAGAGAGAGAGAGAGATTAGCATGAGCTAACTGGTATACCTGACCAGAATTTTAATTCTGAATTGGTGGAGTTTTAGATGACCCTACAGCAGGAGTGTTCAATATGTCTAAACATTAGCACATGCATCAGGAATTGTAGACACTGATGTCCTGTTCCAGACTACACAACAATCTAACAAGTAACCTTATGTGGTTAACACCAGAAAACTTGAGCAGAAAATAAAAACAAGATGTCTGGAGTAATATTCTATGAGATGAATAAACCAAATCAAAGACTTTAATAAAAGCAAAAGGCAGGTTGGAAACTGAAGCAGGATATCAGGAGAATGAGAAAAAGAATGGATGGTTATATTGGTATGATATAAGCAAGGTCTAATAGGCCAGATGTAAAATAAAAGAGAACGAGGCACCCAAATTGGGCTGGAATATAATATTGGTGTCATGCTTACACCCACCCCAATACTTAGGTTTGAATGCTTCTCATCTTTGGATTGGTTATCTCATCTGTGCTTCTGTAGAGTTTTTAATTATATGATATCACTATTGCTATTTGAATTATATTTTTCCTATTCACCTGCTCAAATCTCAAGAACTTGGTACTCCTTTACAAAGAATAGGTGATCAAAACATAGTTGAATATGGTACTGAACAATAAATGTTTATAAGTGCTATACAAGATGGCATGGTCAATGATAGGGCTTCAAAAATATTTACTGAGAGGAACAAATCTCCAACACTGACCTTGAAAGGTCTTATTAAAACAAATGTATCCACTTCTGGAAGGTATCAACTAGTGCTGAGTTGCTGTCCTGTAGACTTGCAGTCAATGTTGCTTTTCCTTCACTTTACTGAGACCCTTGCAGTAAAATATGGTATAAAGTGGTTAATAATTCAACAGTTAAATACACAATTCCAAAAAAAACCTTTTATAAAAGCAAGGAACATCTGGCATACAGTGATAACTGTGTATGTGTGTGTGATGAGTATATTGTGGATTTACAACATTTTTTTGTTTGTTTTAGGAAAAAATAAATATGGATACTTACAGATAGTGAATTATGAAAAATTATGTATTCAATATCATAATTTGTTTTAATTTTGTGGGAGATTGTATATATCAAGAACTGTGGAAAGTCCAAGATTTGTACAACTTGTTAATTAATCTGCCATAATTTTACAGGTGCTGGCAGATGACAAGAGACTCCTAGGTTAGAGACAAATTACTCACAGCACAACTGGTAGCATATGACTCATGTTCATGCTTGTTGTCTAGGTTCTCAAAGACAGCCAAAGGTGATGTAGGCCTACATGAGTACCTTGGAGTAGACACATTGGTTTTTATCATAGCTGAAGAAACCTGAATTTAGGAAATTCCATTCTGCAAGCAACTCCACAGATGTCTGTCCTGCAGTTTTACATTATGCTGGATATCATACAAAAACCTGCTCTCTATCTCTATTTTCCAAGACTTTTTTATATACATCCTTGAAAGACAATCTATAACAACATATTATCAGTGCTTCTGCTCACAGATGTTTACAAACACAAGGGAATTATAGAGAACTGTTTTCCCAGTAATATAATTTTACAGGTTACTGTTAACTTGGAAATAGAATGGTAAGAGAGAAAAAAATGACAAAATAGCCCCATTTAAAGTTAACAGCTAGGACATGGAATCCAAGGTCTAATTAAGAATAGGAAGTAAAGAGAAGGAGGTTGAAAGGCTGACATATTCTTCAATCATGGAGAGAGAGAAACTCAAAGGATACCAATAATAAATAGAAACTCTAAGAAGTTTCTTTGGAAATATAGAGATATAAGAAAGAGGCTTCATTGTCTACTTGAAAGAATCTTGCTCCTTGAAAAATAATATTGCTAAGAAACAGTACCTAGCAAATATGGAAGTAAAATGTGATAGTGACAAAAAGAAAAACCAAGTTTATTCATGCAAATATTATAAAAATACACACCCAAACTACCACACTCCAATTATAATATGTGGACATACAGTAAATAGGTTGGTATATGTTCATGACTGTCCCAGATTTTGGATTAGTCTTAAACTGGTGGCTTTTAATCCTACTTAGTTTGAGGATTTGGGTCTTCCCCTCTACATCATGGTACACTTTCTGTTTCCCCAGTTAACAGCTGTGACAGGCCATTAAAAGAGAGGTACAATGGTTATATTAAGGTAATTACAGCTGTAATAAACAACTCGAATATATATATATGTATGTATGTGTGTGTGTGTGTGTGTATATATATATATATATATGTATGTATGTATGTATGTATGTATGTATGTATGTATATAGTTTAACCCAATGACCCCAATAACCTCATCTCTCAATCATAAGATCCACTGTTAGTATTTCTGGTCAAAGGGCATATTTCCCAGTCTTGTAACTACCACAAACAATTCCCAAATCTTAGTAGTTTACAACAACAGACATGTTATATATTGGGGCTGCAGATGCTAGTCGCTGCTTGATTCCATTTGGCTTTGCTCCAGGTGTCTTTTTATTCCTAGACCAAGACTAAAGAAGAAATTTGTGTGGGTTGAGCCAATTTCATGGTGGGAGGCAGAAGTGAAAGAACTGGCAGGATTTGTAATGCTTTCTCATGCTTTTGGAAGGTGGTAGCATATATGCTCACATTCCATGACCTCAAGAGCATCACACAGCCAAACTTGTAATCGATAGGTAGAGTTATTATAAGGAAGTGAATATTCACAGTGAATATTCCTGTGAATAATAAATATAACTTAAGATTAGTAGTTGTCTTGGAAAATTTTTCTTTAAACAGTCATTCAAGTATCTTTCCTCCATTGTCTATTCTTCCCCAGTTAGAGAAAAAGTAGTGGCAGGAAACTTGGCCAACAGGTGTAGGCATGGAGCAAGGGACATTTCTACACAGAAGCAACTTCAAGAAATGAAACCTCAAGGGAGAATCACAAAGGCTTAGTGATTACTAGTCCTAATGTGCAAATGGTGCAAATGGTTTGAAGTCATTCAGGACATTCACAAGAATCTCTATAATATCAGTCAAGAAAGAGACACAAAAGTTTGTTTCTTTTCTGTCCACAGCAATTCACTGACTGCCCTACGCCAGGATGAACAGACAGAATCCCTTTCCTCTACTTCAGTCATCCAGAGGAAAGTCTTAGCATTCTAGTTCCATTACTGCTTGGTAGGGGCACATGTTTCCTTCTGTGTAATTGTGAATAGTTGTGTTTTTAAATGAACCTTTATCTTTATAGTTAATACATAGCCCAATGGCCATAGGAGAAGTAGAATAGTAAGAAAGTACCTTGGACTGGGGACTCATCTTTGTTTAAGAAAAAAGCTTCCTTTTTCATCCTTGAGCAGAGGGAACATAAACCTCAGGCTAAAAGCAAGTGATGGGTGGGATCTGGGCTGGGGATCTAGTCTTTAGACAGTCCTTTAGCTCCCCACTGAAGCATGGTATGCTACTCAATCCACTGAGTGAAGAAGAGTGTTGTATACTAGATTTAGTCTTAAACATACAGCACGACCTTGAGAGAATTCTTTGCTCACCAGCATCTCTGAATTTTTTCTTCCCCAGTCCCCAACTTACAGTTCCCAAGACTACTCTAGATATATAACAATTCATTATTGTATTTTTTTTAATAACGATATATCAACACCCCAGACTTAATTTGGAAGCTTAAAACTGTTTAAATTGTCCCTTTCTTCAAGTTAAATCTCAGTGATTTCTGAAGTTGTGGGGAAGCCTATATAAATTTAGACCTGGGACTTCAGTGGAAATTACATGTGTGCATCAGAGGAAAAAAGATTATCACAAGGACTAAAAGCATTGCTTCTCATGTCCCCTCAGTTGCTTATAATTTTTCTCCAAAACTTTTTTCTGTTGATTCCTTGGTTATTTGAATGCCATTACTATTCAAGCTACAAGTAAGTTTTTGACATTCTGAATGAACAGTTTGCATGCCCAAGATGGGAGCGGAGATGCCAAGAATATGTCCTGAGAGTGACAAAGAACATGTAAGGACATGGTATGTAAGACCATGGTATGTAAAACCTTTTTTATGAAAGGTTTGAAAGCAGCAGCTGCAGTTCTCTGTACAGGATAAATTCCCAAACACCAATGGCTTCAAATAGGGCATATATACTCAAATGATTAGTGGAGAGTGGGGAGGAAGGTGGGGAGTATTCTCTTTGGTTTGTAACCCTCTAGAGGCTCAGATCTTCTTCATTCAGATTCTAAGAACAGAGGTCGTTGTAGATTATGAACCAGGCCTAGAAAAGGGCATCACTCCCTTCATATCATGTCAGCCAGAACATACCACACAACCCCAAGTAACTGCAGATGGGGGAGGTGGGTAATGTAATCTAGCCTACTGCTCAGATACAGCAGGGCAGGAAGTTGGTGAACAACCAGTTTCTGCCAGTTTGCCGTGAAATTAAAAATGCCCTTTATTAAAAAACTGCCTCATTTTACCTCTCTGGCATTCAAAAGTTATTGCTGAACACTTTAGTTTCCTCGGTCTTTCCGGCTGACAATATTGTCCAAGAGGCCTCTGCAGCTCTTGGAAACCCTGAAGGCCTGGCCTCCCTCTCATCTATTTAGCCCTAGCCCCATGTGGTAAAGGTTTTGCTGATGACAGACGAAGTGTTGCTTAGGGCTGGTAGTGGGATGGTATCAGATAAGGGGGGTACTGAGTTAAAATTTATAAATTGACCATTGTCCACATTGGCAGCTTCCTCCCCATCTACAGTAGCCTAGAGCTAATCCTTCCCATTTCTTAGTCTATGGCCTTAATTTATTTTAAACACTAGTGTCCACCCTCGGGGTTTCCTGACACTCATCCTATGGGCAAGAGAGCATGCCAACATGAAGATAGGAAATAGGTCTAAAAATAGGATTTCCATCCCCACCCATAACTTTCAAGAGAATAGGTATAGGGATATTCTTGTGTGAGATATACTTGGTGTCTATTCTCCCTGCCCCCAGCATCCCCTTCATTTTTAATTACCTCCTTCCTCCCACTGTTTTCCAGACTATCTGAATTGTATCAGTCCCAGGCATATGGGGAAGTGGGTACCACCGGATGGCTATTGTCAGTCAGGAAATAGCTACCATTCAAACACTGTTTGCTAATGATCATATTTGATGTGATAAAATGGATGTGAATATTAAGTTTGAACCATCTCAGCACCATTTCAGATTTAAAAAAAAAAAAACAGTCATGAGGACTGACAGCTTTGCACAAACCTCTTTCTTTCTATTTTCTATGATTCTGACATATTCACATTTCACTAAATAAGAGTGAACACCACCAGCCGCCCACTCACCAGGCGTTCACTTTATATATAGCTATAGATTTTCAATGCAAAACAAAGCAAAAAGAGATTCATGCAGGATGGAATTTGTGGTGGGTTTTGCAGAGAGCAGGGGCTAAAGTTTTCATCTTTAATTTTCCATTCTGCTCTTACTCCTCATGCTCATAGTTAAAACACTACACATCCTTGTATTTTAGCTTCTTGTTTATTCATTCCCTCATGCATTCAATATTTATTATGTACTCATTGAATGCCTGGGACTATGCTAAATTCTAGGAATACAGAGTAGATTGTTATTGTTCTTGCATAAAGAGTTCAAATCCTCAGGGGTGTTATTATAAAATCTACAGTGATAACTGCTACACTTAGGGAAGGAGGAGAGTAGGGAAAGGCTTCAGGCCCTTGGATGGATTTTCAAAGATGAAGTATTATCCAGCTGAAAGACTTTTCCTTAGATACCTCTGTTGAGTGCTCACAATGGGCCTGACAATGCTTGGAGAACTACAAATGTGATAAAAGCTAATGATGCAGATATTTCTAGGGTCTAGATTTTAGAAGGGCCTATATACCATGCATGGATGTTGCTTTCATGTCTGAGCAGAGATTGAGCAGAGAGCAGAGAGGCGCAGAATCAGTTTCTCAGAACCATTTTCTTACTCATTGCATGGTGAGAAACACAAAAGGATTATATAGATTTGAAGGTTATGCCACTATTTAGCAACAATTTTATTTATCCACTTTCAGATCCTTAACTTCACACACCGAGATATTTCTAGACCCGATTTACAATGGTCAGGGTCATTCAGTTATACTCGTGTTTTCACCCTGAACACATTAAACATTTCAATCAGAGTGAGAGAAATCATTACTATTGGCTTAAATTTCTGTTTTCCATTTCTTTCCACTTTAGAGAATTGGGAATTCCCTGAATTTGAAGCTCCTCAAGTTTAATTTGAGAGGTCTAGAAGGTATAGCTCATGAAACAAAGTAGAGATCCAAACAAGTAAGGTGTTATGGCATGCCTTTTGGGATCTCTGAAGGTTTAAAACTCAGAACATTATCAGGAAATATATGCAAGATCCTCAAGTTTGCAAGCTTCCAAAAAGTGGGCCTAGCAATTTTTTTTTTAAGATTTATTTATTTTTGCATACAGAACTGGAGTACAGATCAGAGTGCGGGGGCAGTGAGAGAATTCACCAGAGACAGAGGGGAGCAGAACAGGCAGACTGACGAAGTACACTGCTGAGGGGAGCAGTGGGTGGGTCCGGAGAGGTCTGCCATACCATGTGGATCACCTCCGGGGCAGGTGGGGATCGAACTCATGCTGAAGTGGCTTTGGCATCTTAGTGCTACGCTATAACCCGCTGTGCCACCAGGGATGGCCGGCCCTAGCATTTTAAAGATATCACACTTGGTTCCAATTCACAGTGAGACTCCTTGCTTTCTTTCAAGTTCTGGCTACAACTCTGACTACCAGCACTGACCACCCACCACTCATCTTTCAAGAAATTCTGCCACAACTGTCAGGTGATTCTGGCTTCAGGAAGATATCCTTCAGAATATATGCTTTTTTCATGGAACCATTTGAATACGAGGACAAAAGAAAAGAAGACCACAGAGAAGAATGAAAAAGATTATCTAGGAAGGAGAATGAAAAGGAATCAATATTTCAGAACCCAAAGGAGAAGCTCCTTTTAAGTTTGTTATTATGTAAATTATGTCACATAAAAATTCAACATCCAGGAATGAGAAGAGTTCACTAGATTTGACAGTGAGGTCATCAAATAACTTCGTTAAATGTAAGGGACAGACATTTAATTTCAGTGGGGTGAAGAAGGAGGGGACCTGAGATGAGAGAAAGAAAATGAACATGGACACAGATGTGTGCAGTCTCTGAGCAGGAGGTTTGTCCCTTCTTCAATACTAGAAGGAGAAAAAGCAAGACCACATGTGCTAATGGTTCCATCTGTAGAAAGCTGAAGAAGTCTGCAGTTGATGACCTCTAACTTTTTTATGGAGTAAGGCAAAGTTTGCTGAGTGAGAAATAGTTTTCAATAAGAGAAGAATCCCTATAGGGAACAGAAGAGTCCACTCAAAGTACATGAAAATATATTAGTAGTGTTGAGAAATCTACTAGGGTACCATGCCATGAATTTATAAAGACACCATTTTCCTCATTACTATTCAATAGCTCAAGAGAGCACTGGAAGACAATTGAAAGTTGGCTCAATAGTTACATCATGAGAAGAACAACACAGTTATACAAAATCACAAGACAGGAACTAAGTGACAGAATGTATGATCTAATAGGTTATGAAAGTAAATAACACTTTAAATGGAATGGCAAACTCAAAAAAGGCAGAGGTCAAAGTGTGAAAGAATTTAAGAATTGAAAAGCTAGGAAATGTTCCATAGCTGGTGTGTTTACCTTACATTTATGTAACACTGTGCTATAAATTCATATTCATTTATTGAATGCATCTAGCAACCCTATGAATTAATGTATCATCATGGCTATAATCATCAATTTCTATAAATTGTAGAGATCTGAGATACAGAAAAACTCTTGTCTGTGATTAAACAACTCAGTGACAGAGCTAGGATTAAAACCTGAGGGATTTGGTTACAGAAGTTGTACTTGTAATCAGTACTTTATGTTGCTTCCCCTTTGATGTTTTCTATTTTGAATTTGTTCTAGGTCAGTAGGCTTTGGTTTTGATCATCTAAATTTATCCAGGCCCATCTCAAATTCAGGATCTGAGGGTGGGATCCAGGATTCAGTTTTATTGTGCTCCACAAACTGTAGACAATGCTGACAACTTGGATCTTGATTTAAGTGCAAAAGCCACACAAGTCAATATGGCACTGACAGAAAATCACAGTGGGGGAAACCAAAGTCAGATAGCAAGAAGAAAATGCTGCCATGCAGGTAGGATCTAGGAGAATTCAGAATCAATCAAACCTCCTCTCTTTCTTCCTTTCTCCCTCTCTCCCTTCCTCCCTCTTCTCTTTTTTTGGTATCAGTTCCTCTCACTTTTCATCCCAATTTGCTGATATACAAAAATAAATTCAAAATTAAGATGATAATCTGTCTAGAGCAAAGTGATAATGATCAGTGCCCAACTCTGAGTAGACATTTATTCTCAGGCTCAAACTTACATTAAAAAAAGGAATATTCTTCCTGGTAAAAGCCAGGTTCCTATGTGTAGGTGCTATTCTCCAATTCATTTGGAGGTTAAGGCTGGGGGCACACTGGGCTTTGTACATGCTGTACTTGTGAAGCCTGCCCACCCAAAAACTCACAACCACCTAAGGCATGATACACTTACTAGGAACACACCTAGATAAATGCATAAGAAACTGACTGAACCCTTCTGAATATTAATAACCAACTGCAGATGACCAAGGCATGTTTCATTTCAACCCAAATAATAACAATGTAGAACTTACTACTTTACACACCACCAAAAAAAAAGAGCACTATTGATGAAAATGTGGCATACAATTCATTCTAATATGTATCTGGATATGAGAGTTACTGAAACCTATAAAGGCAAGAGTGAGCATCTTAGCATTGGCGAAATTCAGAAATTAAGGCAAGCTAGAAGATCAAAATAAGAAAAAACAAGTGATCTTATAATAAACAAGAATAGTTAAGAATTTGAAAACATTTTATTTGGTATATTTTCTATACTCAAAACTTAAAAAGATATTAATTGCATAAGTAAAATTAGGCTGTTTTTTATTGAAATAAAGAAATCTGAGTATAGGAAAGAGCTTTTGGAAATTTATAATTGGATCAACAAGTTGTTTTTTTAAAAAATGAGTAAACAGGCCATAATAAGTAGCTGAAATTTCCTACTATATAAAATGATATATACAAGTATAAACATATAATAGAAAAGCTGAAAGTTGCAAAGTAACTGCAGAATATACAACACATATCTAATGCATCTTCTACAAAGAGAGAGAGAGAAAGAAAATGAAGAAGTTTCAAAAAATTGTGATACACTGTTTAGAAATGAGGTCGGGTATGTCTTCTAATGCAGAGCTAGTAGACTGCCAAGTAGGGTGAATAAAATTTTAGACTTCAAAGATAGCGGGTAAAAAAAATCCTAAAAGCTTTCAAGAAAAAAAAAAGGAGGAAGGGTATTTTTAACAAAAGAATAATAAAGTTATTGTTAGATCTATTTCTTATCAATAGTGTTAGATACCAAAGTAGAATGCAGCAAAAACCTTCAAATTTAAACACATGTGTGGGTATACACGCATGCATACACACAGTCCCTCTATGTAAATACAAACCACTAAATCAAAATATCAACAAAGCATGAGGTAGTCACAATATTTTTAGTCATGCAAGTCTTTTTATGTTTTACCACAATTTTTGAATTTTATTTTTTGAACTACTAGAGTAAGTTGAATGAGTATCCTAAAAGAGTAGAACATTGGCTTCTAAATCAAGGAATGTAACCAGTGTGAGCAAAGAAAAAAAAAATCCAGAATGGCTACTGAGAAATAAGGCTGGAAACAACTGAGTCAAATCAAAACTGGTAATTAGAGAACTCTGAAAAAGTCGTTTTCAAGAAAATGGATTATCTGCAACAGTATAGCTATGAAATTTGGGGATAAAGTAAAATTATAGTATTCACTTTAAAAACAATAAAAATGTAAAAAAAATAGAAATTTCAGAAAAGAAACAAAGTCATAAGTCTATCTATTTACCTAGCTATTTATCTATATGATGCAAACTAAATAGTGGCATTATTTTGGGCAACCAGTAGAGAGTAAAATGAATTACAAGAGATGATCTTTTTCAAGATTTTGATTTGAGATTTTGACCAAAAGAAAACATTTACCTTCTACACACCTACATTCCCAGTGCTTCATTTTACAAGAATAATGTTTACTAGACTAGACTAAGGTTCAGTTCTTAAGATCAAATCCATAAATAAAACTCAGAGAGATAATGGGCACTAATTTTTTTTTTCCTTACATGGGAAGTGTCAAGAAATATTATTTATGGTAGAGATAGGTAGATGATAGATAGATGATAGATAGATGACAGACAGATATGGATAGATGGATAAACAGGTAGGTGTAGCATTCACATATATACATATCTTTAAATAAGTCTTTCTAGTTATAAAGAGAATGCATAGATAGAATAGCTTGAAAAATAATTAAAATGAGCCTGAAGAGAGAAGAGACAGTACTTGTAAACTCTATCTCTCATAGTTGCTAGGTAAGAGATAGCTATTTTGTCATTAAATAAAACAGTGAAGATATAAGTATATTATTTAGCATAATATTTCTCATAGTTGCTAGGTAAGAGCTATTTAGAGTCATTAAATAAAACAGTGAAGATATAAGTATATTATTTAGAGTAATGGAGCTCACCAATACATCTAAAAATAAAAGCTCTAAAATGAATTATTTCTTGGGAGTGAGTCTATGGGAGAAGTGGAGAGATATTTGTTTTAATTTCATACCTACATGTGATGCTTACATTTGTATTAACACTGCTTTTATGATTAAAATAACAATAGTCAAGATGATAGCAAAATAGGTGAAAACATTTTTTACATAGACATTTCCAGTTCCCCACAGGTAGAAGGTAATCTTTGACAACTAATATGCAGATAATTCTTGTATCTCTTTATACCAACAGCCTCCACAGCCTCCCCATTGTTGTGATCACTTATTTTGTTATCCACAATCACCAAAGTAGACAGAACCAACTTTTACTTCTTTTCAAACCCCTCTTTAACTCTCTTAGGGGTTGTAACAAGCAGCAAAATGGCCCAAAGGAAAGTTACTCTTGGAAAAAAGAGGACAATTTGAAGACTTCACGGATCCTCTGACTTGATAATAAGTCAATGAATAAGCTGACTGTATCAGAGAGCATGACCATTACACTCAGAGCCATTTTACATAAATGGAAGGATGGTTTCCTTCACAGATAAGGAGCAATTTGATATGATCCATTGCATAATAAAGTTGGCTTTAATGTCAGAGTTAGAGAAGCTCTATTGTAAAAAAAAACATATCTATGTCTCTACTAAAGTTCTAACAGCAGGTCTAGGACAAAAACATAGGAGGTAAGCTGTGGATACACTGCATCATAGGTGGAATTACTTTCATGACCGAGGTTTAAGTGAGATCAGTAAGTAAATTAAAAACTATGAGTCAGTTGAATCTTGAGCAATCTCTGATTCAGACCCTTGCATTGAATAAGTACCAAATGTGCCTCACATTGCATTAACTATTTAGTGATCAACTGAGTGGAATATTATAGGAAAGAACAAGAATTCTACTGGATAATATGACTGCAGACAGGGAAAACTTACCTTCCCATCTGCTGCCTCTGGCACTCATTAGTATCACACTGAAATTCAGCAAATGGCAGGCAGGTGCAGGAGCTGGTGAAAAATGGAAGAAGGAAGGAAGGAAGAAAGGAAAAGAAAGTATTCTTAAATAACCATGATATGTGCTATTGATGCTTCCAGCAATGTGTTCACTAATTTCCTGCCTCTATACCAGATAAATGCATGCTAAATATTACCACCATTTATTTTTATGATTATTACCTCACTGGGGATGAATTTCTTCATCCCAACTTACATGAAGATAGATGATCTAGACAATCTCTAATATTCTTTGCATCTCTAAGTTTACATAGTAGTATGCATGATTTAAAGAATAATTTCTTTAAAATTTTAATGCAGACAACTGAAATGTTGGAAGTGTGGGTTAATGTTTATAAAAAAGTAGCTGTTGAATAGAATAAAGAGGAGGACATGGTTGTGGCTGGCGGTTGAACTTGCAAAACAAAAGAGAGAGTCAGTAATTGAATAATGCATAGCTGTAATTTATTTAATTCATTTATAATGCCAATTCTTAGATTCCCATGCATTGACATATAACAGTTAAGTCACACCCCTGAATAGAATATATCTATCATACTTTAGAAAAGCAAAATAGTGATACATGAAGAGATAAAATAAAAAGGAAGAGAAAATTCGAGTCTCAGTGTCAAATTCTTTCAAGCAGAGTTAACACAGTATAGAAAACAGTGACAACAGAATTAGGAACATTTTATTTGTCAGGAAGAACAAAAGGTAAGGAAAATCTGTTTGCATCCCAGCTAATAGATTAGAAAAGGAACACAAATAGGAAGTTCTGAACTCAACATCCTTGACTAAAGGAACCAATATCCTTCTGCCCAACCATAAACACCTCTGTCATTTCATTTAGTAGTGTTAGCTACTTGCTACAATTTGGTACTTCAAACTTAGATTCAACCCGTAATCCACAAAAGAGAAAACTTCAGCTAAAATTTCCTTCTTTCCATTTCTTCTCCTATATTAGCCACATTTTCTTAGCTTTTCTTGTTGCATGAATCAAGAGACCTTGTATTTGAGTCAAACGTTATTCTTGACAGTGGATAATATATTGAAAGAAGTGTGTATCACAAGGAAACCTGAGATGACAAAAAAATGAAAACTGAATTAAGAGAAAATTGAGTTGGATTATCAAGATAGATGTTTTGCCGTTTGGGTGCTTTTAGTTTTGAGACTCTCACAGGCACTGTTTCTGTAAGAAAAGCTCACCTGGTGGGAACAACTCCTGGAGTTGTACTTGGGCTTTGTGGGGAAGGATAGTATTAACAGGATTCACCCCATGGAGGACTTGGCAGTGGGAAGAACCAAACTGGGGACAATACTTATTCCACAGGATAGTCACAAATTGGTATGTGATTCACCAGAAGTTCTTTTATGTTAAATTTTGTCAGGGTCCAGCTTTATAAATAAACTTGTTGCCTCTGAGCATCGTACTCATCAATAGTCTGAATATTACAAGAAATAAACAATTTTCTTCCTTCAGCCATATAAGTTTACCATCGATCACAACAACAGAACAAAGAAGGGGTAGGTTTTTTTTTTTTTTAAGATTAATTTATTTATGCATACAAATGTGGAGTACAGGCCAGAGGTGCAGGGGCAGTGAGAGGATTCACCAGAGACAGAATGGGGAGCAGAACAGATAGATTGACTGAAATACACTGCTGAGGGGAGCTATGGGCGAGGTAGGAGTGGTCTTTCAGGCCATGTGGGTCACCTCCCTGGCTGGGAATAGAACTTGCACTGAAGCGGTTGAGGCTAGCTTCATAGTGTTGTGCTTTCATCCACTGTGCCATGAAGGAGGGTTGGTAGATTATTTTATAATTGATACTGAGCTTGGTGGTCATGACACTCCCCCCACCTCTAATGTAGACAGATTGACAGTGCTATCAATTGTGAAGGTAGCGGTACTTCTGTGAAGAGACCCAGATTCTCATTGCTGGTGAGGAACTACTTTAAACATACAAACTATCCTTTTTTCAACATTACTATAGAGCATCACATATTCAAAGCTCAGGCCCTCCTCATATTTTTTGGAGCAGAAACAGGCTTGGGGTATTTGCTCTTCTTTTAATTTTGAATCCAGAAAAAAAAAAAAAAAGGAAAGAAAGAAAGAAAAGAAAAAGGCTTCTAAGTCTTGCAACCTGTGAAATTTAGGCATATATGAAGGCAGATACTCCCTGGAACCAATTCTTCATAAATCGGCCAAAGAGGTGTTACATGTCTTGGCTCCAGGTAGGGTTGGGAAGAGAAGGGTCCTTAGGATCCCCCCAAAATGACCTGCATGCAGGTGCCGCTCCGCTTGTACCTGGCAAGTTCTGACTATCTGCTAATGCACAGGCGTGCTGTCTAGCTCCTGAGCATGGCTTCCCCTGCACCTAGCAACAGCTAGATGCACGAGGTTCTGCAGTTTTCAAAGAATGTTTATGGTACTCTCGTTTACATAGGAATCTATGGGAAAATATGGATGACTTCTTCTGAATAGATTTTTTTTTAAAGATTTATTTGTTTGTGCTTACAGAACTGGGGTATGGGTCAGAGGCTTAGGGGCTGCGAGAGGCTTCACCAGAGACAGAGTGGGGAGCAGAACAGGCAGATCAACAAAGTACACTGCTGAGGGGAGCAGCGGGCAGGTCAGGAGAGGTCTGCCGTGCAATGTGGTCACCTCCGGGGCAGGCGGGAATCGAACTCAGGAGGAAGTGGCTTTAGCTTCTTAGTGCTGTGCTTTAACCCGCTGCGCCATCAGGGAGGGCCCTGAATAGATTTTTAATGAATTATTTTGGCATTTGATAATATACTTTTGGGTACTACCATTTGCAGTAGTCTCTGTTATTTAAATCTTTCTAGTTTAATCTTATATATGTTTCTAGCTTGTTTCCCACATCTAAGCTCACTATCTGGCATAAAAGTTGCACCATCGCCAGCTGAATGCTTGGATTAGCTGTGTAATTCTAATTTGATTTTCTCATTTATTATTGTGTCTGGATTTCAAAACCAGGAACTGTTTCAATGAACAGGTGAAAATTATTTCTAATGCACATTTTCCTATTTGTATGTCAACAAATAGCAAAGGCCTTGAAAACACTGTCTTCTATAAAATAGTGTAATTTATTGAAATGTTTAGGAAACATATATTTAATAAACATTTTTACTGTTAACTTAAATCGACATGTTAAAATTAATGTTACAAATGCAACACCAGAATTAACAATTTTATAAAGCATGGGTATCTTGTTTTGTCTGCAGTTCAGAGTGCTATAATAAATTTGCTCAGCTTTTAATGTACATCAATAATTTTCAAACAGTTCTAGAGAACACCAAGATCCTTAAAAATAAAATTTATATAAATGCCTTCAAATAATTTATATAAATGTTTATCGTGTGAAATTATTTCATAATTTCAAATTTGCAAAATGAAATAAATTCCATTAAGGTAAAGGATTTTTATGAACACAAAAATATTAAAAATATCAAAATTAGTAACTATAAAATCCTAGTCTCAAAAATATTTTTACTTCTCTATTTTTTCACAATAAATATGACTGTTTATATGTATAAACAATATTGTTCTATCCCCATATGCATACAATACATACACACACACATATTTCTAATGCACATGTTATATTTGTATGCCAGGATATTTAACTAATATCCTGATGAAAAAATAATTAGGATATTAGTTAAATACATCCAGACAGCTGAAAGCATATAAATGGTAGGTCAGGACTTTCCTGGTGGCCAGTGGGTTAAGGCTCAGCACTGCAAGCCAGCCCTAGCTGCAGCCACAGCCACTTCAGTGTGATTTGGATCCCCTTTCCCGGAGGTGATCCACATGGCGCGGCAGATCTCTCCTGTCTTGCCCACTGCTCCCTTCAGCAGTATACTTCTTGATCTGCCTGTTCTGCTCCCCACTCTCATCATCACCCCTGCACCTCTGGCCTGTACCCCAGTTCTGTATGAATAAATAATCTTTTAAAAAATCTTGTTTAAAAAAATAAATAGTAGGTCTTCTGTACAGAAGTATAAACAATGAAATTATTGAAAAAAAAAGGAGTGTCCCAAAATGATATGAATTATTGTCCACTTCTAATAATCATACTACTGTAACAATATAGACATTTGCTATAATATGTGGCACATATTGATTGTAATTCTACAATTGACCCATCAGTGAGCAGAACCAATCAAACGTAATTGAATCAGATAGTGCAAATCAGTAATGATTGAATCAAAAATTACTCTCAGAGGTAGTGAAAATCACTTGCATTTTATGGCCAAAAGCCATTTACCGAATGGGAGGAATTAGTTCTCTTGTGCAATTAAGAAACAGGTTAAATAATGAAAGATAAAGCAAGAACAAGCACACAATATACAATGTCTTATCTTTTCCAAAGAGCTTCTGTATCACCTTCTCCTCTGGCTTTTGCCAGCAAAATACTTTTGAAAGTAGTTTTGCAGCATTACCATCCACAGACAAAGGATTTCTTAACAAACATGAATTATATGTAAGGTGTGTTGCAAGACTTCTTGTAATGATTAAGGGAATATTTTTCATTATGATCTTTAACAGGCAAGTTGATAAGCAAAAAAAATTGCTATATTACCATCACTATTTAAAGTTTAAGATATTGCATAGATTTCTGTTTTTAAAAAAGTTCCACATGGTCTTTGATTTATGTAAAAATATATGGTTGCTTCTAACCAATTGACATACTTTATATATATTAAATAACATATTTTCTAAGATACATAAGCTTTAAAAATCTTTTATTTCTTCTTATATATCATGTTCCATATGACATCATGAGTTAAAAAGTCATTAGCACCAATACCATTTATATTAAACACTTCCAGTAATCTAGGAATAGGGGAACATCCCCAACTTGATAAGTAGTATATATCAAAAAATCAACAGCTACTATTATACTTAATGATGAGAACCCCGTTATTTTGCCAGTAATATCAGAATTAAGAGTGTGTCCTAGTATACAATCAGGGGAAATGTAGACTATTATAGCCTCTATGGAAATAACTATGGAGGTTTCTCAAAAAAAAAAATAGATCTACCATATGATTCAGCAGTTTCACTGCTGCTTTATATATATATATATATATGCTAACTTGAAGGGATATATGCACTCCTATGTTCACTATTGTAATGCCCAAATTATGGGAACAACCTAAGTGCACAATAACAGAGTAGTGAGTTAGGAAGATTTGGGGTGTGTGTGTGTGTGTGTGTGTGTATACACACACACACACACACACACATATAGTATATACTACTACTCACACACACACATATAGTAGTAATAACATGGATAGAAATGGAAGGGGCTATGCTAAGCAAAACAAGTCAGAAGGAGAAAAACAAATACTGAATTATTTTACTCATGAATGGAATATAAAGAAACAAAACAATGGCACAGACAAAACTAAAGGAAAACCAATCTTACAATCTAACAGCAGAATTAAAGGTAGCAGAGGGTGGCGGTGGGGCACAAAGGAGGAGAGAGGCCCAGTGAACGCTGGTGGTGGATTATTGGTGTTTTGCTGTGGTACATGGTTTAATAACCTACATCTGACGAAACCTGAACCTTTACCTATAGATCACATATAGGGTTGTAGGCAGGTGATAAGCATCAATAAAAATCACACATTTGTGTAACAAGATACAGAGGAGACAATAGCTCTTGGTTATCTTATTTAAACATTGTTAAAATACTTTCTGCTAAGATCTTTGGCATAAATATATGCTAAATAGATACCATATAGTCCCTACCATCTTTAAAATTTGAGAGAATTTTTTAAAATTAAAAATTTTATGTTTTAAAATGTGAGTATAACAGTAGATATATGAAAAAATGAAATCCCACTTTGTGTACAGCCTTGCTTATTTTATCAAGTGCCCACCCCTTACAATGCTCTAAGACCTATGGAATGCAGAACTCTTTATAAGACCTCAAAATGGTAGGCAGATTAAGCAAAAACAACCATTTCTAAAGGGGTTTGTCAAAGGGAAAGAAGGTGAGGTGAGAAGAAATCAAAACTTTGGGGAAAGTCTTCACTCCAAATGTCTATTTTAGACTCAGATCATTAGCATTTAAGTTTAAGAAGTAGAACTAATTCCAGTCACTGTTAAATTACATGTTTTTATTATTTAATTTGCTGCATCATGAAACAGGGTGTTAGCTGTAGTTAACCCTGAAAGGGATGGGTCAATTGGAGGATTGGGCATTGGCAGATAATGGCAGTGTCTCTTGTGAGTCATTCCACTGGGGACCCTACACGAGCTAAATGTAATGCAAGGGTTTGGGGGAAATATTGGGGAATCAGATAAGGTGAGCTAGAAGAGTTGTTCACACACACCTCTCTTTTAAGAACCCTAAAGGTGCTTCCCCTGATTGGGGAGGGGATACTTCACTAAGATTTGCAGCTATCATGAGACCAGGAATGTGATGGAGATTGTGGTGGATTGGTGGATTGTGATATTAACTTTCTTCAAGGTTGTTTCTAGCCTTCTTGCCCCCTGCCAACACACACATATAAATCACAACTTTTTCTTAAGCTGTCACCTGTTCTATCACATAAGTAGACTTGAAAATAAATTAGCATGCTCATTTAGCAGGGTTATAAAAGAAATCAAATATGAAATAATCTTTGTAAGTCTATGTACATATGTGTGTGGCCGTATATTTGGTAGTAAGAATGTCAATAGCGTGGCTTTGTGTGTATTTGTTGCCTTTTTATTGGACATGGGAACATTAAGGAAACAAGAAATTATGACTTTGGGGAAGAAAGCAGTTCTGGAAAATGTGAGTGAGGCAAATGTGAATTTGATAAGTCAAATAGATTTTTCCAGGCATAATGATTTTAGACCATTTAAAGGACTAATGTGGCATTCTTATCTTACTAGCCATTCAAACTAGTATAGGGTAATCTTATTGAAAGAAAGCTGCTCAATTCCAGCTTTCCACTTGAAAGAATGGGAATGGCAGGAGGTATAATATTTATTGCCCAAGTCTATTATTTACTGCTGAAGAGCTTAAGCAAAAATAGAAAGCTAGTAAGTTGGATGTTGAGAGAGAGGAAGAAGGACTTGGTTTGTTTAGAATATCTATAGTGGGACCTTTTACTGCAGAAGCATTGTGTGTGTGTAATGTCCTTTATCCAAAAAATATTGAAAAAGAGCAAGAATGATTCTACAAACCAGGCACTAGCAATAACAATCTCGATGTGACATTATTCATGAAAGCTTTTATGACTCTAATATTTAACAGCCAGGGCAGATCCTGTGTGGCTAATTAACAACTGAGGTCATTCTGACATTGAGTGGTCAGGAGACTTCTTTCAGCTCCTCAGGATTATCCTAGGTCATGTATGCTTTTGCACATCACCCATTAAATCCTTCCAACAGCACATAATTTCCACCTTTGAAACCTTTACATTTATTTAAGTTCTACAAAGTAATAAAGCCTCTCTCAAAGGTAACTAATCTTAAACCTACCTAAACCTTACTCCTACAATTTCTATTTGGGTGGAGTTTGTACAGTCTTTTTTTCTACGTGATATTAGATATCCGGATTAAAAATTTAATCACACTGTGCTTGAAGTCTGGCTAGGATAGCAGAATTTCTGTTAATACATTGGCTATATTGGAGTATTCTCAGAGGGCTGATAATGGCTAACTTGGGGAAGCAAAGCAGCAATAAAGGGGATTCAGGTAGCCTAGTTGGATGTCGTCTCCCAATACAAAATCATGGCACAACTGAGTTGAGAGATGTGAAAAATTTTATTTCAATTTTATTGAAATGGTAGATGAGAAAAAAATTTGTGGAGTGGAAATAAAGCAAGATTTACCTTCAGTCCCTTAGTGCCATTTGGGTCCTTTACTTTTTATGTCAGCTTGTGCCACGTGTAAAAATAAAACAACTGAAAAATAAAAATTTGGAAATGCACCTGAGACTAATCTTAGCACAGGACAGTAGTAGTAGTAGAGAAATATACATTTGATGATGAGAAGACAGTCTAATGCTGCAAAGTGCAAATGCAAAGTGAGAAAGGAGAAATGAACACCTACAGGTGTTCATTTGGTGTTTATGCCATGAAGGTTTTATTATTTTACTTTATGATTATTGCTTAGACTTTAGAGAAGATAAGGGGACAACATTGAAAAATATCCTCTTGTAATGATGGACTCACAGGCAGGAGGACCCTGGGAGGAATCAGTTCTTTCAGTGGCCACTACAAAGCTGGCATTCCTTCTTCGAGTCCTGACAAATGGCAAGCTCAAGCCTGGGCACTTCAGAGATAGTTGCAGAGCTGCAGTTATTAAAAGGTCTTCCACAAACTGAGTTACAATTTTTCTTCCTCTCACTTCCACCATTAATCTTTATTCTGTCTCCTGGTGCTATACAATATAATCACAATGCTTTTCCCAGGGAACGACCCCAACAACCTTGGAGAGAGAAGTCAGGACAAGTAGCAAAATGACAGAACTGTCAATTATGAAGGAATAATTCCTAGGTAGAAACAACTTTGAAGGAAGGAGTGAGAAAGATGGCCAAATGGAAGGAGAGGAAGCTAAAATCATTTTTTAAAGAAGAAAAATTACAATAAGCCTAGAAATGAGATAGTACTCTTACAAATACACATTTGGAGAAAGGCAATTGTTGATAACCTGAAGGATGTAGAAAAATGAAAAAAGGTACTTGTAATCCAATTGGACAGCTCGGGAAGTATGTAATAAGCAAAGTGAATATAGTGGATTGAAGCTAAGATCAGACTCTAGTGCACCACTACCACTAAATCATGATTTGCATGGTAAGTATGTGGTAGTGGTATACATGATCATTTTACATTTTGTAATGAAGAGATCTTGAATTACATTCAAAATTCTTTCGATAGTAGAAAACAAGGGCAAATCAGGCAGCAATATCAGCATCATGAGGAAGAGGGTGAACCAGTGTGGCAGGAAACTCTAGGGTGGCCCTCTACATCTCCCCTCACAGCATTCCTGTCCTTTCATATTCCCTTATTTTTGAGCCTTGGTGGGCACAATCATGTGCTTCTCATCAACAGAATAAAGCAAAGATGCTGGACTGCATGAATAACAGTATATAAGATAATCGTGCCTCATTAAAATGTTCTCTATACATTACTGACTTTGAAAAAACAAACTGCCATGTTGTGAATTACATATGGAGAGAACCATGCAAACCAGCCAGTAATGGAGATCCTCTGCCCAGCAGCCCACCTGCAGCTGAATTCCACCTACAACTCCATATGCAAGGAGGTGGTCCTTTTCCTAGTGGAGCCATGGATGAGACCACAGCTCAGTTGACACCCTGATTGTTCTTTGCAGAAGATCCAACTATATCATGTCTTGACTCCTGACCCAAGAAATCTGTGAGATAATATTCAGTTTGTTCTATTAGGGTCATGTTACAATGAAAAAACAATACAATTAGCTCACTACTCGTTGGTTAAGGAGACATACAAAGAGTAAATGATTATTGACAAATTGACTATGACTTTCTCAAAGAGACAGTTAACTTTCTGTGCATTACATTCATCTGGACTATTACAGCAGCTTTAAGATGGGTCTTATTGTTGTTACTATTGTTACCAAAGATACGTTTTGTGTTTCTTTAGCACATAGAATTTAACAACCTACAATGGTTTCCTCAGAGCAGAGTGGACAATCATGGATAATTCTTCATTGGAGCACAAATACTGATGCTTAGAGTCAAAAGTCTGACCAGAGAGGAAGCCTCATTGCTAAAATAGAAGGGAGAGGAGGAGAAGAGGAATCACTGAAATAAAGACAAACTTAACAAGTTATATAACATTGAAGAAAAAAAATTGAAGGATTTAATAGTAAATATAAAAAGT
>NW_004567104.1:37973833-37977163 GCF_000260355.1 Condylura cristata
GGCTTCATACTGTTACACTTTAAGCCACTTCACCATCAGGGAGGGCCCTCCTGATCCTTTTTCTAAGCCTCAAAGGAAGGGGAAAGAAGTGGACTGTAGATATAAAAATCCTCTCTCTCCCTCTATGGAGATTAGCAACAACTTGCCCACCACTTTAGGATAGGGAAAAATAAGTTAAACAGAAGTTGAATCCCAGTTGCTTCTTATCCCTGTGACCATAGAAATCACAAAGAACTGAGAGGACAAAGGGAATACACTTTTTTAAAGACAGTAACTCTAGGAAGTCCAAAAAAAGGGTAGCAAGCACTCTTCAGCTGAGGTCTGAACTTTTCCTAGCCTCGGGAACTTGCTATTAATAAAAATCACCACTAACTCTGGGGAAAAAACATTATTATGTTCATATCTTGTTTTATGCTTGTTTGTATAATAATTTATGTTGATGATATTTGCACAGGGATCTGCATCCCTATTCACAATCGAGATAATTTAACTTTTCTCTATAACTTAAATTTCTACTGGCATCCATGTTTGTAGCTTAACATCAAATCAGTACTGTTCCAGCTGCCTCTCTGAATGTCAACCACAATTTTGATATTAAGTGGTTTACTTGTAGTATTGACCAGACCATCCTTTGTATGCGTATTCTAGAAACTTGGGCCCTTTCTAGCTTACTCTAGCTTATTCTCATCTTTTCTCCTGTCAGTTCCCACATTCTGTCCTCTGAGAAAGTTTTGCAATTAGAAGCTTGGACTCCTTACCTCAAACTCTAGTGCTCTGAGTCTCCTATCTTAACTGCTGATTTTTTAAAAATAACTTCAGCCCTGCCCATGTCTCCTCCTACTGTCAACTGTCAACTGTGAGGCCACTACTCATTTGCCCCTAATGTTCTCTCTTGTTAAGCACTGCCTAGAATGGTCATCCATGAAACCACCAAGTGTGTAGGCAATAAAAGACATTCACATATCACCACTTATTTCAAGAATAAAAACAAAAGGACAATTGACTCCAACATAGTTCAAAAACACATTAACTCCGATTATTTCCTTTCACAAGAGAAATTATACTGAGTGTCCCCATGGAACTTAAACCGTTGCCAATTGAGAAGAAGCATGATGAAATAGAAAAATCATATATTTGTAGTCAGAAATGGGTCTTAAACTAGGCTCCGTCATTTACTATGTGATCTTGGTCTGATCATATATCTATTTGAGCCTGTTTCCACAGGGAGCTAATGAGAATAGAATCCACACCCTTTACTGCAATGTGCAAATAAAATATAAGAAAGTATGCTGGTAAGCTACTAAGTTTTATGTGCAAGAGAAAAAGCGCTCTAGAATAAATTAGTATTATAAGACATGAGTATTTTGCACTGAAACAGTGCCAAGTCATTTTGAAATATAATTTGCATATCATAAAATTCATCTATTTAAAGCATAAAACTTGATGGCTTTTAGTATACTTACTTAGCTGTGCTCCTAACACCATCATTTTAGAATCATTTTCATCACCCCAGCAAGAAACCCCAAAGATATTAGTAGTTATTAATAGGGTAGTCTACCTTCCTATCCTTAGCTCTTTCTACTTTCTGCATCTAGTATTTACCTACTCTGGACATTTTTACAACAATTTTGTAATCTAGTCTCTTTCATTTAGAATAATTGTCTTTGAGAATGCAAATGTTGTATCATGGTTCAGCACTTTATCTCCTTTCCTCATTTTTTATATTGTAAAAATATAAAAACGTATTTTATAGTGGATTTTATATTATTAAATCCACACAATATAAAATGTGCTATGGTGTAAGTTCAGTGCCGTTTGGAGCATCTATACTATTGTGCAACCACTATCCATCTCTAGAATTCTTTTATCTTGTAGAACTGAACTTTATAATCATTAAACAATCACTGCCCATTTCTTCCAGTCCCAGCCTCTGCTAACCACTGTCTACTTTTATCTTGATGAATTTGAATGTTCTAGGTGTCCCATAAAAGTAGAATTACACAGTATTCAAGTTTTAGTGACTGGATCACTTCACTTAACATAATATCTTCAGATTTATCCATGTTGGAGTTTATGCCAGAATTTCCTTTTTAAAGGTTGAATAATATTCCAAATAATTTATCACCTTTGGATTTGTTTGTGGACTTTGGACTGCTTCTACTTTCAGCTATCAGGAGTAATACTGTTATGAACATGGGTGTAAAAATATCTCTTTGAGATAATGCTTTCAGTACTTTTGGGTGTATGCACAGTGGAGAAATTGCTGGATTTTTGAGTAACTCTATTTGTAATTTCTTGAGGAACTGCCAAACTGTTTTCCATAGAGGCTGCATGCACTGGCAGCAGATTAGGGCTTCAATTTCTTCACATCCTCATGAATACTTGCTGTTTTCTCTCTCTTTTTAATAGCAATCCTTATGCACGTGAGATGGCATATCATTGTGGTTTGATTTGAATTTCTTAACGATTAGGGACATCAAACACCTCTTCATATATTTATTGATCATTGGGGAAATGTCTATTCAGTACTTTGTCATTTTTGGATTGGGAATTTTTGTTGTTGTTGTTGTTCTTATGTTTTAGGGTTCCCTTGTACTTCATTTCTTTTTATTATGTTACAATATATGGTGTTACACTGTTTTGTTTTTCCATTTTCAGTCTTTTGAAATGAGAGGAATTTTTATAACATAAACATTAGCACAAAGAGATAGTCACAAAAAAGCCTCATGTTGTTATTACTGCATTCATTAAACAAACATCTGTCAAATATCTCCAATATGTCAAGCACAGCAGTAGGCACACAATTTTCATTAATGCAAGGAGTCAAGGATGTAATATACACAATCACTCTGAATATCTCTTTCTTGCATAAATAATATGTGCTTCAGGATTTACATTTCATACCTGCAAGTATATATTTTAAGCAAACCTTCAAACTGATACAAACATTATGTCAGATTCTTTGACTAAAACTTTTCTAAAATCTAAGTAAGAGAAAGTGTTAGAATTGATATAGGCATAGTCATGAATACTGCAAATATACATGCAAATAGACAAAAATATATAAGAATGTTATTGTAAATATAGCCGTAACTACACAACTAATTTTTACAGAAGAATGTAGAGTGAGAACTAATCAATACATTGCAGTTGTAAAATATCTGAAAGAGATTATAAAAGATGAAGAGTTAAAAAAAACAGCTGAGGTGGCCCTCCCTGGTGGTGCAGCGGGTTAAAGCACTGCACTAAGAAGCATAAACTAGTTTCTCATGAGTTCGATTCCCGCCTGCCCCGGAGGTGACCACATGGCATGGCAGACCTCTCCTGACC
>NW_004567104.1:37978105-38008438 GCF_000260355.1 Condylura cristata
TGCTCCCCACTCTGTCTCTGGTGAATCCTCTCACCCTCCGCATCTCTGGCCTGTACCCCAGTTCTGTACGAATAAATAAATCTTTAAAAAAAAAATTCTCAGAACCTTTCGCAATGCCTGGCATATGAAAGACATACAATAATCAACATTCTATAGCATCCAAATTAGGTATTATTTGTTTCTTAAACATTTATATTGAATGATACAGATTAAACCAACAAACCTGCAGAATCTGTGTCTTTGCTGACTACCAAATTATTTGGCATAAGGTGTTTACTTCCTATTAATGATAGCTGGGTACATGTGACTGACAGTTTTTTGTCCCAAGAATTAGTATCAGTAATATTAAATATAATTATTGCATAAATATAACTTTATATAAATGTACAAAAATGCACACCTACGTGAAATATATTTTATCCAAAGCACATAGAAGATGCTCACTAAAGAGTATTTGTCCTCCTTCTACTTCTCCTTCATATTCCTTAATTTTGCCTCCGTTCATGTCTTATTTTTTATGTGCGGGTTCATTCTACCTTTATTGCTCTCTCTCCTCTCCATGAATCTGTGGCATATTAGAGTTATATAAAAGACAAATAGGTCATCTCGTCCACTTTGCTGTTCAACCTCTACATTTCTGACAAAAACTGTCAAATTCGAACATTTTCTGACTTCATTGACACACATGATAGTCCAAGGTCTAATTCCTAGAAAGTGTGTTTTCATTTATAGTCAATACACTTTGACATCATGGCAACAGCCTGGTTATTTGAAAAGTGCTTTTATATAAGCATTAGTAGTTAGTGCTTAGACTACATTTACCTGGATTTAAAAAGAAGTGTCATGGTTTGGATTTGTAACACAAACACAGGTCATCTTAAATGATCCAAAAGAAGAGTAGTAGTGTGTGATCCACAAAAATCAATTTCTATTTCTCTGTTGCTTTTCTGTCTTATAGTCTGCCATTGCAATGAATCCATGGAAGAAACTGATCTAGTTTGTGGTCACACTTGAAATTAAGAAAAAATGCATTGATTGTATGATTAAAGAAAGTAGACTTTTCAGAACTCAGCAAGACACAATAAAGCAAGGACAAGAGCTGTAGCTAAAGGTAGTGAGTGACCCCAGATATTGGCATCTGTATTCCTCAAGTTTGAAACAGTAAATTCCTTTTTTTCTCTAACTTCTCTCTGTGAATAAGTTATTAGTCTACTGAGATATGATAATTAAAGAATGCCTGTTTATAATTCTACTTGAAAACAGAAATTGAACACCTATACAAATAAATACTAAATATATCATTTTGTTCAAAATAGCCTTTCTTTTAGGGTACTATGCATAAAATGTTTAGGAGTCAACCAAGTTGTGTATATGCATTTCATTCCTAAACAATTTAAATAATAGTTCAAATAAAGCTACAATATCAATTTCTCCAATTTTGATATTTTCCCTAAACTAGAAGTGGTTCATGACTCCAGAAGAATTTGTCATAATAAAATTTGGTTCCAAAAATAAACCATCAGAGGTGTTACATTGCAGTATCTTGCTTTCTGAATGTCAAACAACTTCTTGCAGTAGCTTATATGATGTCACTAGAACCCCAAAGTGTGCCTCAAAGATAGTTATTTTTTCACATTTAAGAAGAAACCTAATGTTCCCAAAGGAAACAAACTTCATTTCATAAGTTTGCTTTGAACTTTGAAAATACAAGAAGACTTTTTTAAACTCTGAAAGGACTGGTTCTAAATTGTTAAGAGAACCAGCCTATTTTATTTTGAGATGACACCGGGTTATATTGCTGTGTATAATACAAAGGCAAAGGCCCACACCTCCTCAAATGTCATCACCAAACCCCACTCACCCCAGATTACTCATATCCCTTTATCTTATACTACTGGGCACCCTTGAACTTTGTCCTCCCACTCCTTACCCCTCTAGGAACCTCAATTCTGCAATCATTTCTACACTTTGTTTTGATCTAGTTTGGCTAGTTTCTTTATTTTACTTCTCTACATTCCACTTGAGTGAAATAATCTCGTCTTTCTCCCTTTGACTTTATCTCACTTAGCATAATTCCCTCCAATTCCATACATACTGTCACAAAAGGCAGGAGTTCATCTGAATAGTTGAACTCCTGAATAGTTCCATCGTGTAAATGTGCACCATCTTCCTAGTGCAGTCATCTGTTGTTGGGCATTTAGATTATGTCCATAACTTGGACTGTTGTAAATAGTATTACAATAAACAGGAGTGCATATGTCTCTACAAATTAGTATTTTTTTGTATTCTTTTGATAGACATTGAAGAGTAGGATTAGGAATCATATGACAGAAATATTTTAAAAACACATATAGAACAACAGTTCCCACCAACAGTGCACAAGTGTTCCTTTTTCTCCACACCCTCACCGATATTTGTTGTTTTTGTTTTTTAATATATGGGGCATTCTCAATGGAGTGAGGTGGTATCTTATTGTGGTTTTGAGTGGGCTTTCCCTAATTTGCATTTCCTGTAGCTCATTTGTATATCTTAGGAGAAACTGTCTATTTAGCTCCACTGCACTTTTTTTTTTATACAATAGCCTATTTTTACAACATTTTGTGCCTTTTTCCATCTCAGTTGTAGTCCCTGTGGGTTCCCATCACCAAATCACCCATGTGCTATCACCATAGTCCAGTGCCCTCTCCCCCAAAACCCCGTTTTTTTTATCCCATTTCCCACTCCACCCCTGTAAAATGTCTCTGGTATATAGTTGTTCAGTATTATTATTATTCTCTCCTGGTCATCTTGGTTGCTGAGTAATATTCCATTGTGTATATGTACCACATCTTTTTAATCCAGTCATATACTTTTGGGCATTTGGGTTGATTCCATGCCTTTCCTATTGTAAATAAAGCAGCAATAAACATGGGGGTGCTCCATTGCACATTTTTTTATTGGGTTCCTTGTTCTCTTTTTATTGAGTTGTATGTGTTCTTTATAGATCTAGTATGTGAGGTTGTTGTCAGATGTCTGAGGTGCAAATATATTTCCTATTTAGTAGGGTGTCTTTTTGTTTTAATGGTAACTTCATTCACTGTGTATACGTTTTTTTTTTTATTTGATGTAGTTCCATTTATATATTTTGGTGTTTATTTTCCTATTATTGGAGTTGTATCCCCCAAGACATCCTCAAATCTAGCGCTGAGGAGTGGGAGTGTTTTGTTTGTTTTTTTCTCTATATATACTATTCATGTATTCTGGTCTTCTATCCATTTCTGTAACCCATTTTGTATTAATTTTTGTATGATCTGAGATAGTGGTCTAATTTCATTTTTCTGCATTGGCTGACAGTTTTCCCAACACCATTTGTTTAAGAGACTTTCCTTTCTCCACTTTATACTTCTAAATCCTGTGTCATAGTCCAATTGTCCATATAGATGTGAGTTTATTTCTGGCCTCTGAATTCTATTCCATTAAGATGTATACTGCTTTGAGTCTTATGGTATTGTAATATAGTTTACAATCTGGATGTGACACCACCATTCACTTTCTTTTTTTTTTTTTTTTTGTCAAAATTACCTTGGCTAGTCAGTGTCTACATGGTTCTATACACATTTCAATAATGTTTCTTTGAAGTTCACTGGAATTTTTATAGGGATTTCATTTAATGTGTGCATTTCTTTGGGTTAGATGGACATTTTGATTATGTTAATTCTTCCAGTATATGAGCATGGCATATCTTTTCATTTTCTGTCTCTTCTCTTTCTTTTATCAATGGCTTGTAATTTTCTTTGATTTATTTTTTCACCTCTTTGTTAGGTTAATAGTAGGTATTTAATACTTTATGATGAGAAATGTAGATGGGTTGTTTTCCTTTCTCTTCTGGTCCATTATTTGCATATAGGAATGCAACAGACTTTTGTAATTCATTTTGTACCCTGTCACTTTACTGCATTGGCTTAATAGCCTTTTAGAGTCTTTAGGGATTCATGTCATTTACAAATAGTGATAGTTTAATTCTTTCCCAATTTAGATTTCTTTTATATCTTTCTCTTGCCTAATTTCTCTAGCTAGGATGTCCAATACTATGCTAAATGAGATGAGATGGGATAAGAATGAACATCTGTGCCATGTATCTGATCCTAGGAGAAAAGTTTTTGGTTTCTCACTGTTAAGTATGATCTACCTGTGGTTTTAGATAATATATATCCTTTATTATGTTGAGGTAACCCTACTTTACTAAGAGATTTTATCATAAATGAGTCATAAATCTTGTCAAATGCCTTTGCAGAGACTATTGATATGATCATATTATTTTTTAACTTTCCTTTTGTTAATATGGTGAATTGATTTATTTGCCTATGTTGAACCAACATTCTTGCATCCCAGGACCAAATCCCATTTAGTAGTGAAACATGAGTCTTTTAAATTTTGAATTGTTGTTGAACTGGATTTACTAAGATTTTATTGAGGAATTTTGCATCTGTGTTCATCAGGGTTCTTTTTTGTTTATTTGTTTTCTTTCTTTGTGACATCCTTGTCTGATTTTGATAACACAGTGATGTTGGCTTCATACTATGTGTTTAGGAGTATTCCATCTTTGTCTTCTTTATTTTTTTAGAAGAGTTTGAGAAGAATAGGTATTAGTTCCCTTTTGAAAGTTTGTTCAAACTTACTGGGTAAAATTTGTGTTAACAGACTTTTGGTTTGGGGCAGATTTTTTTTCTATTTTTTATTTTTTTACACCATAAACATAATTTTTTTTTACATCATTCTGCATTTTGTGCATCTCCTCAGCTCAGTTGTAATCTCCATGGGTGGGAAAGATTTTTGATTAATTTCAATTTCCTTGCTTGTAATTGGACAGTTTAGATTTTCTATTTCTTCCTGATTCAGTCTTGGTACACTGAATACTTTTAAGAATTTGTCCATTTCTTCCAGATTTTCCAGTTTGTTGGCATAAAGACATTCATGTTGGTGTCTTATGATCCTCTCTGTTTCTGAAGTATATGCTGTAACTTCTCTTTCAGTTCTGAGTCTATCAGGTTTACAACCCTTTTCATTGAGTCTAGCTACAAATTTTTTTTTTATTTTTTCAAAAAATAAATTTTTGGTTTCATTGATCTTTTGAATATTTTTTTGACTTCTATCTCACATATTTCTGTTCTAATTTTTGTTATTTCCTTCCTCCTACTGGCTTTTGGTTTCATTTATTCTCCTTTTTCTGCTTCCTAAAGGTGTAAGCTTAGATTATTTGAGTTTTTTGTGTTTTTTGATGTAAGCCTTTATTGCTATTATACTTACCTTTTATATTTGCTTTTTTTTTTTTTTTTTAACTATATCCCAGAGGTTCTGGTAGGTTGTGCTTTCATTTTGATTATCTTCAGATTATTTTAAATTTTCTTATCTGATTATCTCATTAACCCAACAATCATTCAGTAGTTTTATATTTAGTTTCCACATGTTAGAAGTTTCTCCAGATTTCTTTTGGTGTTAATTTCTAGTCTGATTTCACTGAGATCAAAGAAGATGCTTGGCTATGATTTCAATCTTGATGAATGTACTGATACTTTTGTGACCCAGTATGTGGTCTACTCTATTCCATGCAGACATGGTCTAATTGCTCATTTAAGGCTATTGTTTACATGCTGACTCTCTGCATCATTTATCTGTTCATTAATATAAGTAGGGGGCTGAAGGACACTAAGAGTGTTGAAGGCAATGTCTCTTTTTAGGTTTGCTGATTGCTGTCTTATGTATTTAATATACCTCAACTTGGTGTTTATATCCTGATGAGTATCTTCCTGGTGTATTGATCCCTTAGCCATTATATTATGTCCTTTCCTGTCTGCAATTATCTTTTATAACCTGGAATTTTATTTTATCTGATGTAAGCATGGCTGTCCCCACCATTCCTTGGGTTCAATTTTCTTATCAGGTTGTTTCCAACCATTCACTTTGAGCTTGTGATTTTTTTTTTGGAGCTCAGATATGTATCTTGGAAGCAACAAAAATTTGAGGTTTGTTTTCTGATCTAACCAGTAACTCTGAATTCTGATGGTGATTTCAGCCCATTTTCATTTAGAGCGATAAATTAAGATATAAAAATTTGCTGGTGCCATTTTTGTCCTTATTGTATTCTATCTTTTTATCATTTTTGTCCTTATTGTATTCTATCCTATCTGATTTAAATTTCCTGTGGCTTTTCTTCACTTTGATTTAGATAAGAATACTTCTTTCAACATTTCTTACATGGGAAGTCTAGGGTTTGCAAACTCTTTCAACTATTGTTTGTCTGGAAGGCTTTTATTTCCCCACCCCCATATCTGAGGAAAGTCTTGCAGTATATAGCATTCTTGACTGTCAGTTTTTATTCTTAAGTATGTTGAATATATCACTCCATTTTCTTCTTGCTCATGGTGTTTCCTTATCGAAGTCAAGTATAAATATGATGTAGTTACCTTTATAAGCTGTCTGCTTTTTACCCTTCTTTGTTTTCAGTTTCCTTTGTCTTGAAATTTTGGAAGTTTCACTAATACATGTCTTGGGGAAGTTCCCTTTTACATTTAGATAACCAGATATTCTTTTAGCTTTGTGGATTGAATACTTACGTTCTTCCCTAGGTGAAGGGAATTATCCTTACTTATTTCCTTGAATAATCTCTCTGCTCCCCTTTTGTCTCCCCCCCATCTGGAATGCCCATTATTCTTCTATTGACTTCTTAATGATGTCAAAAATTTCTTGAATTGCCTCTTCATTTTTTCTACAGCTTGTTCTTTTCTTCCACCTGGGTCCTTAATGCCTTAAGGACTATCTTCAAAGTCATTGATTTAATCATTGACTTGTTTTATTCCATTCCCATAGCTTTTGCCAGAGGTTTTTTTTTTATCATTTATTATGTTTTTTAGCTCCAGAATTAATGTTATATTATTTAATCCTTTGATTTCTGTGTTCTGCACATTGATTGTATTTCTAAACTCATTAATTTGTTTTCCAGAGTTTTTTTTGTTAGCTATTCTGAGTTCTCTTTTATTTCTTTGGCTTGCCTTCATGAGTGTTTTTGTCTCCCTGAGTTTCTTTAGTATAGCAATTGTGAACTCTCCATCTGACTGTCTTCCATCTTTTTGTGTTTGGATTCTGGAGAGTTATTCTCACCTTCTGTGTGTTTTATTGAGGTCTTGTATTTTCATATTATATTTTGTTGTTGGCCCAATTGTTATTTGTCACCCCCTAATTTTATTATTGATTTTAATATTTTTAATTGTTCTAGCTATCCTAAAGTTAAAGGGTAATGATAAGGTTCTTAATCAGGTTCTTAATCTTAAAAATGTGTAAGTGAAAAGAAAATTAGATGACCACCAACATATTCATTTCAGAATGTAGAGATAACTTATCACAATTATTCTCTTCTATTGCTTGCTCATACTCCTTTTCTCTTAACTCTTTATGCTGTTCTGAGAACATAAGAGATGTGCACTGAATATAAGACACTACTATTACCCTTATTTTACTTTAAATTTTCCATTCCATTCTTACAGTTTTATACCCCTTTCATGAAATTTTCTTTTGCTTTCTCCTTTTCCCATTGAACTTGCACTTCTCTGTATACCTTTTTCTCTTCCTAAGAGTAAGTTTACAATTTCATTTTTTTTAAAGACTTATTTATGCTTACAGAATTGGGGTGCAGGCCAGAGGTGTGGTGGGTGAGAGGATTCACCAGAGACAGAGTGGGGAACAGAACAGGCTGATGTACTGAAACACACAGATGAGGGAAGCAGTGGGTGGATCAAGAGAGGTCTCCATGCCACATGGGTCAGCTCCCTGGCTGGGAATCAAACTTGTGCTTCAGTGGCTTCTGAGAGCTTCATAGTGCTGAGCTTTAATCCACTGCACCACCAGGGAGAGCCCACAGTTTCAAATTTTAAAAGTGAATGATGATTTATGATTGTTTATACTTGTACATACACACATAGTTAATTTTATAATGTTCTTTAGAAACAAGGCAAAGAAATATAGTAGATTTTCCCTATAAG
Organism: Condylura cristata; assembly: GCF_000260355.1. NCBI lineage: Eukaryota > Metazoa > Chordata > Mammalia > Eulipotyphla > Talpidae > Condylura > Condylura cristata. Next base: position 37,986,121 of record NW_004567104.1, read on the forward strand.
ACATTCCTTTTTTTTTATATTTGTTCCTTCCTCTGGTTGTTCTTGTCACATAATATCTTGGCCATTCAGAAATAGCACATTGACCTATGAATCTGCTGCTGACCTTTCAAAAAATCAATTTATCTCTACATTAGCCTTTTTTTAATCCTTTGAATTAAATATAAACTGATGCCCAACTTTCCCTTTGCAAGCATAAGCATTTTTGTAAGGTGAGATGAAGGGAGCTGTTCAGTGTTATATTTTACACAATTAAACAACCTGCCATGTTGGCACAGTACCCCAGGAAAATATATCATGCCTCTGAAAGATTCTTTTCTAATGTCATTATCTACCTCAGCCATGCAGCGTACAAACTCCCCTTGCACCAGAAGAGCCAGGCCCTGTGCACAGTGTAGAATTTTATCATATTATGCCAGTTTTTTTAAAATTTCAAAAACTATTTCTAGGCTAATTTATATGCATGCAGAAGTGGGTTTCTGGTCCCTGGAGAGATGGAAGGCACCCTGCAGTCTGATTCCTCTTGTCCCTGAACATTAGACACTCTGTTGCCAATGAAAAGCCACCAGAGAAATCATGCAGATCAACAGTGTTGGAAATTTCACTTTTATCTCAGTTGATTAGCAAGCATGATTTTTTTTTCTTCCTACTGTCAGCATAGAAAGATGACAAGTTAAAGAAAATGTAAAGTTAATGCTGATGGAAAAGCAACTAAGAAATAGAGAATCATGCAGTTCAGATTTCAGTAAGAAAAAAAGAAATATTTCTACCACTGATTTCCTCCCACAAAAGATGATAGACGTTCCAGAAAATGTTGGCTGGAATGTGAAGTTATCTTAGATGAATCTTACTTTTCTATTGTCTTTTCTTATGAAATAAAGAATGTATTGTGCTAGAACTCTTCAATTTCTCTCTTTTCAATGTCAAAGTTCTTAAACTAGGACCCAGGCTAATTACCTTCACAACCTTTCCTAAGTATTTACTGAAGTCTGTTCCTACCTCTTCCACCTTATTAAAATTTTCTCAACTGTCACCAATTATCTCCAGTTTATCTCCCCAATTTTCATCATGAGCTCCTTATAACTTTTGACACTACTGAGTACTTGCTCCTTCTTTCTTAGTCTTCTCCACATTGTACTCTTTTCTTCTCCAACCTTGGGGAATGATTCCCATGACCATCCTCCCATGACCAAACTGGCTTTCCACTGAAGCTATGATCTCAGTCTTCCACTCTTCTTACTCTTCATCTATACCTAACCATTTTCTAAACTTCAATGAACATCCTTAAGTATAGCTCCCATTACCAGAACCAGTGTTGCTTACTTAACCTCCAATATCTCAAATTGCCTGTTGAGCACATTTACTTGGACAAACATTAATTCACCTTGACTTCAATGTGCACAAAGTTTGCCTACTTATCTCTTCTTTCCTCCACTAAGATAAATTTTATATCTCCATTAGCTGCCATCCCCCAAAACCAACTCACAAAGCAATTTGTCCAAGTCCAGTGCATCTTGAAAAGTACTTAGTTAATCTAAGAGCTTTAAAATACATTGGTAGTTGTTGAATTAAATTCAAATTTCTGTGCATGACTTCTAAGGTTTTTACATATGGAATTAAACTATCTAATCTTGGTTTTTATTATTTTCCAATGTGAATCATCATTATTGATCAAGAAAGTCTCTTCCTTGTAATATTCTATTCTGCTAGCCCAGAAATCAACTTTCCCTCTCTAGGTTTTTCTTTTTTTTCTGATTGGAACTGCTTTGCCTAGTCAATATATTTATTTACTAATTCTAAGTTCTTTTAAAACAGAGTTGTGTAATAACCAAGTATAATCTGGCAATAATCCAGTTTGTAGAGAAGCATGATATACAAGTGTTTAGGAATTCAGATTTGACAGAGTTGAAACTCCTATTCAGCTACACACTGGTGGTATAAACTCAGGAAAGTTAATTAACCTTTTAAAGTTCCCATTTCCTCATTTGTAAAATGGGATTATTATACTACATACCCCACTGAACTGTTGGTAGAAACAAATGAAATAGTTTATAGGAATCACTTAGCAAAGGACCCATCTCTTGTAAGTATTTGGTAAAGTTAGGAAGTTATTACAAAATATATCTTCACCATGTGAAACTCAATTTCACATGTATGTATGTATATATTAATTTTAATTTTAATTTTTTTTTCATTTAACAGATCACTCCTAGGTGGGATGCATATAACATGATGTATGTATTATGCACTAGATATATTAATGTTTGAAAAGCTGTTATGAGTTGGTAGAGGCTGGATGGTCCACAGGCACAGGTTGGCAGACACTATAATGACAATTCCTTTATTTTGCCCACCATTATATCTAAGGTGGAGCACTATGAACATAAAATGGTTCTTCAAATATATGTGATGAATAAACTACATGCAGCCCTCCAAATTTAGAATTTGAATGAATGATTTCCTTTTAAGTTAAGAATTCCAGTTGGTAGATATCTGCTAAGAGAAGGAACTAGCTTGAGAAACTAGTTTAGGTCCCAGTCTCATTATGGAGCACAGAAAAGTCCTCCCAGTGAAGTATAGGTATACCACTAGGCTTTATGGCTTGATATCTTCAGAGTGGTAAGAGGTTCTTCTTGAAAATAGCCCAGCAGTAATGTTCTATAAATTGTTAGTTTCAAATAATCCCATAGGAAAAGACAAGATACAGCCACAAAAAAGGTATTTGCAATTATCTTGTAATGAAAGTTAAATGATTCCATATTACTCCTACTCTATAAAAGTATCTTCAACAACAAAATTAAGATGACAGTATAGCCCTATTGTTTTCATTCATATCCAGGTAGTTAGTACACATTTCATAAGACTTTAAAGGAGGCCTGGTTCCTACATCAAATTGTAAAATGAACATATTTCCTTATGAGTGACTGAGAATCTCGTAGCCTCAGAGATGTATTGTAAAATATGGGTTAATTAACCACTGAAATCTGGTTTTTGAACTGTCAGAATCTTTTTTTAAAAAAAAAAAGATTTATTTATTTATTCATACAGAACTGGGGTACAGGCCAGAGATGCGGAGGGTGAGAGGATTCACCAGGAACAGAATGGGGAGCAGAACAGGCAGATCGACAAAGTACACTGCTGAGGGGAGCAGTGGGTGGGTCAGGAGAGGTCTGCCACGCCATGTGGTCACCTCCGGGGCGGATGGGAATCGAACTCATGCGGAGGTGACTTAAGCTTCTTAGTGAAGTGCTTTAACCCGCTGCGCCACCAGAGAGGGCCCTGAATTGTCAGAATCTTTGATAAGGATCATCGCCCTTAAGGGATTATGAACTTAATTCCTGTGTGTGTGTCTGTGTGTGTATTTCTTCATACCACCAAGCAATTTTAGGACATAAGCAGTGTCCAAAAATTCAACTTAATTCTGCCACAATCTGCCAGGGAATATTATCATATTCTACAAATTGAGAGTTCAGTCCCAGAATAAGACCACCTCCCCTCCCCCAACACACACACTCACACATTTCAGAGGTCAGTCACCAACTACAAGATCAGGTAACCTATACTTACAACTGACTGGCTATAAATACTGACTTCCCACAACTTCTCTGTAGGACTCATTGATTTCCTAGAGTTACTCACAGAATTTAGAAAAACCATTTATCCACTAGATCATCTGTATACTATAAAAGGCTACAGCTCATAAACCAAATGGAAGAGATGCATAGAGCAAAATATGCAGCAAGGGGCATAAAGGTTCTATGCTCTCTCCAGGCCTGTCATTTCACCCAAATCCCCATGTGTTCACCAATTTGGAAGCAATCTACACCCATCCTTTTGGCTTTTTGTGGAAGCTTCATTTCATAGCCACAATTGATTAAACCACTAGTCATTTGTAATTGATTCAAATTTCAGGTCTTCCCTTCTCCCCCCAACTCAGAGGTATGAGTGTGTGTGAAGAGCACTGAAAGTTTCAACCCTCTGATCACAGGATTGGTTTCATTGCAACCAGTCCCCACTCTTTGGTTCAAAAACCACCAAATTAGCAAGCTGTAGGGAAGGGGGAATAAAATAATTTAGAAAATTACAAGGGGTTTAGGAGCTCTGTGCTGGAAATGTGAACAAAACCCAAACATATATTCCCACTTTAATATAACATTAATATAATATGCTTTATAAATCATATCATACTCATATCAGTCCTTAATTTTTAAAAATTTAGACCATGAAGAGGAGGTACATCGATTCTCCTTCACCTTACTGTTTTTAAAGGACAAGTAGATAATAGGATCATTTTAAGTCATTGTGATTTATTTTGTGATGTGTGGTCATCATTACTAAATCACCTCATCCAGGTAATTAAATGGCATGCACACAGTTTTGTTTGATCCCTAAGCTTATATTTGCAGAATTTTTTCCTAAGTACTAGTATACATAATTATTTTAAAATATAGTAAGACATGGTCCCTTCCCTTAGGAAGATTTAGCCAGCTTTCCATTTTTCTTGCTCTAGAATGGCAATCAGCAAACTCGTTTTTGAAAAGATCCATATAATATACATTTCAAGATTTGTTGACCAAGTGTCAAAATCAAGGCTATTATGTAGGTACTTACATAACAGATGTAAAAACACATTTTCACATATATTTTATTCATGAAATTAAAAACTTTATGAACACTGAAATTTGAATATGAAATTCAAATATGTCATAAATTATTTTTTTAATTTTCCCCCAAGCCAATTAAAAATGCAAAAACTATTCTTAGTTTTATGGTTCCTACAAAGATAAACTGGATGGGTAGATGGGGTGGGGGAGGACTGGGGGGATTTGGCTGTAGCTTTTTAAAATCTGTTTTAGAAACAGTTTGCATAGCCCAAATTCATTTCAATTGTTAAGTTATCAATAAAAAAACAATTACATATTTACAAAGACATATAAAAATAGAGATGCAAAAGGTAAGGACAGATAAATATTTGGCTGTACAGAGGGATCACACCCAAAATAATGGTATTCTTGGTAATATGCCTCTGAAAAGTATAAATATAGACACTGAATTTGAGGCAATTTGAGATGCTTTTGGACTATAGTCTTGAAGTCTTTTTTAAGGTTTGCTGAGAGCTTCCAGGGACTCTCACCCTCAGAAGTGGCAACTCTCCTTTCTAAGGGTGACAGCCACCAGGAGCTCCCTAAGCGGGCCCCCCACACTCCACACACTCTGTGCTAGTCTCTCAAACTGCCAAGAGCTTTATTACTTTCCCTCTTTAGCTGCAATTGAATTATATGCTTACATTATTCTAATGTGGATTCCCCCCCCCAAAAAAAAACTGCATTCTGTTTTATATACATTTATCTCAAGTCATAAATGAAAACTTCCTGCTCTGTGTTAAGTTACCTCTTTGGAGATCCCAAAACTAATAAGCTGACATCTGAGACCTAAGATTGTGAAAGTGTGTCCATTTCCTCATAAGAATCACTTATTCTACACAGTACAATGTACATCATGCTGAAGTCCTGTTTTCTTTCTAGGAGTTTGAAACTTCTCTCAGCGCTAAGCAGAAGGTATCTACATGACAAAAGCCCGATAAAAGTCTTGGTAAGTGAGCCTCTATTGAATTTCCCTGGTCATTAACTTTTCTTATGTATTGTTTCAATTAATTTGCAAGAGGAATCAAGAATGTCTTGTGTGATCCAATGGAAGAGGATAGTGGAATGTTTTTATCTGGTTTTCTCTGTCCTGCAGCTTTTCTCTTTGTTGTCTTTCCTTGGCAACCTTTCATTACAATAAGTCACAGCTGTGAGCATGATGCTTTACAAGTCCAGAGAGTCCTCTTAGCAAACCCTGCACCTAGGAGTGACCTTGAAGACCCTTAACACAGTATAGTTTTCAGGCCCTGACAAACACTAACACCCTAGGATGGCTTTATCTTGGGGAGAGTTTCTTGGAAGTCACTTTTATAGCACTCCCCATCTCAGGGGCTACTGGAGAATCAGAAAAGAATGCAATTAGTTACTATGACAATTATATAGGAAAATATCATGGTATTTTTTTTTATTACAAAGTTTATTTTTACATCATTTTGCACATTTTTTTTTTTCCACCTCGATTGTAATCCCCGCGGGTTTCCCATCACCAAATCACCCCTGTGCCATCACCATAGTCCCGTGCATTTCCCTCCCTTCCCCCCCCCCATGGTGTATATTTTTTGATGAATTTACCGTAGTAGCAGTATAGCACAAATCCCTACGAATTGATTGACTGAACAAAATCATACATGCTTATTTTTTTTAATATAAAAATTGGCTCAAAATTGGTAGGTTTAATTCCTTCACTAGTGAACAAAAGTACCAATTTCCCTTTATTGTCACCAACATTAACTATTTTAGGTCTCTAAAAACTTCTCTAATATATTTTTAAAGTATCTAATAACTTTAATTTTTTATAGTGACTATCTTTTCAACTCTATTTCTACTTCACTATATTATTTTTTCACTTGATTTTGTTACTTTAAAACTAATCACTTTTTTCTAATAGGAACATAATAAATTTTGGATAGTAACCTTTACCAGTCAAATGCAATACCATATTTTTACAATTTTAATTTTATTTAGTGTTTTCAGTGCAAAATGTTTAAGCTAGATTCTAATATTTTCTAAATGCTATTTGATCATTTTATTCATGTTTCTCACTTTATTATTATGTTGATAAAGATCTCTTTCACCTCCATATTACAAAAATATTTTCCCATATTTATAGTAAAACTGATATATGCATGGAACACTTTATTTCTTCTTTGAAGCTTCACCTTTAAAATATGTCCCTAATCATTAAATCCCACTTAATCATCATTTAGCTTAGCTAAGTACATTTCTTTCCTTTCATCTTTGCTCAAAGTCAACCCTCTATTCTCATAAATTTCTTATCTGAATTTCACCCAATTTACCTAATTGGCTTCTGAATTAAGGGAGTGAGCATGCTTTTTCAAGTGCAGATTCATTAAGTGCATACAGAGGATGGTTCTGCCTTTTCACATAATGCTTTCCTTACAAGCTAAATTAATGGGGACCATGTTTTTCATCCTATCACACAAAAATTCCAACTTCCACTCAGCTTTTCCACACCCTAGAAAAGTAGTTTTCCTCTTTAATTATTCAACTGTACCTCTGTTGACCAAGTTTCCCATCTCTACTTCTTTCTTCACTCTTGGCTTCTTAACATCTATTAATAGCATTAGTTACCTAGTGTATGAGTTCCCTAGGGCTGCATAAGAAAGTACCACAACCTGTGTGGCTTAAACAACAGAAATTTATTATCTCATGGTTTCAGAGGTTAATAATCCAAAATCATTGTGTCATTAGGGTTCTTTCCTTCTGAAGTATGTGAGGGAGAATTTCCTTTTTTTTTTTAATTAAAAAGTTTATTTTCACATCATTTTGCATTTTTTTTTCATCTCAATTGTAATCCCCATGGGTTTCCCATCACCAAATCACCCCTGTGCCACCACCATAGTCCCGTGCATTTCCCTCCCTTCCCCCCCCCGGTTTTGGTCCCATTCCCCACTCCACCCCCACAGAATGTCTCTGGTCTATGGTTGTTCATTATTTTTGTTATTTTCTCGCCTGGTCCATTATACTCCTGCTATGAGTGAAACCATCCGGTATTTTTCTTTCTCTTTCTGGCTTATCTCACTCAGCATGATCTTTTCCAGCTCCATCCAAGTTGCTGCAAAAGACATGTGTTTCTCTTTTTTGGTTGCTGAGTAATATTCCATTGTATATATGTACCACAACTTTCTAATCCAGTCATCTACTTTTGGGCATTTGGGCTGCTTCCATGTTTTTCCAATTGTAAATAAAGCAGCAATAAACATGGGGGTACAAGTATCTTTTTCAATCAGTGTTTTTGTGTCTTTTGGGTAGATACCTAGGAGTGGGATTGCTGGGTCATAGGGAAGCTCCATGTTTAGCAGTTTGAGGAACCTCCAAACAGTTTTCCATAGTGGTTGTACTAGTTTGCATTCCCACCAGCAATGCAGGAGAGTTCCTTTTTCTCCACATCCTCGCCAACATTTGTTGTTGCTAGTTGTTTGAAGATGTGCCATTCTCACTGGGGTGAGGTGGTATCTCATTGTGGTTGTGAGGGAGAATTTCAACTCATGACTCTTCTAGCTCTTGAAGGATTTTTAATGATTTTTCAGTTTCCCTTATCTTAAGAAGCATCATACCAATCTTAGTCTTATCTTCACATAGTGTGCCTTCAGTGATCAAATTTACCTAACTTATAAGGATGTCAATTATAGTTCCTAATGGGCCCACCATATTCCACTATGTCTTCATCCCATTTGGCAACAATCCTATTTCCAAATAAGATCACATTCTCAAGTATAGGAAATACGGACTTCCACAGGTGAATTTTGATGAGAGTGCAGTTTTTAGCCTATTATATACAACATTTAAGATACAAAAATACTATTATCACTACCTTTAACCTCCCACCCTTCAAAAATATCAATTCTTACCCAAGTTCTGCACAATGTCTTATTATTACTCCTACATTTTTTTAAAAAGATTTATTATTTATTCATACAGAACTGGGGTACAAGTCAGAGTTCCAGGGGTGGTGACAGGCTTCACCAGAGACAGACTGGGGAGCAGAACAGGCTGACTGATGAAGTACACTGCTGAGGGAAGCAGTGGGTAGGTCGGGAGAGGTCTTCAGCACCATGTGGATCACCTCCAGTGTGGGGATCGAACTCATGCTGAAGTGGTTTTAGCATCTTAGTGCTATGCTTTAACCTACTACACCATCAGGGAGGGCACTACTCCTACATTTTTAACCAATAGTTAATGTTATCATTACCCCTTGAGTTAGTACAAAAGATTCTTAATTTCCACAGCTCAGTTTATATCAAACCCTAGAAAAATATTGATCCTCATAAATTACAACTGGTACATTTTCAGTGACTTTTAATTAGCTATTAAAAAAAAAAACTACAAGCAGCCTCCTGTGGTATTCCAGAGATTCTTAGTCTTGACTTCCTATAAAACAAAACCCGAGATGAGAACTAGAATTTATTTAGCTTAATTTTGGAAGTGCACTGAGAAAAAATGAGTCTAAAAGGAGACAATATCAATTTAAAGGTGTATTATTCAGTAGAATACTGCTATGGACAGCTGGGGCTTAACCTAATCCTCTTGGGGACTCTCTGAAGTTCCATGATAATAGGTGCCAGAAATCCCTAAGGACAAATATTTCCTTCTGTCCTTTTATGCTTTGTTTAGTTTCGTGGTAAGAACAGTAACATAAGAGGCATTCTCTTAGCCTAATTTAAAGTATACAATGCCATCTTGCTAACTCTTGGTAAAATGCTGAACAAAAGATCTCTAGAACTTATTCATCTTGCATACCTGAAATTTATCTATCCATAATCTAATCCCTCTATCTCCTCTCCATCAAGTAATGTCCCATTTGTGTCTGAATGGCTGACGGGGTACTGAGGTGACTCCATGATGCATAGGAACCCCAGATCAGAAGGTAAGAAGCATGTGATACAGCTGATTAAAGAACAATTTAGGTTAAACTTTGTGTAGGTGGTTGCTGGAGCAATGACTAGAATAAATAAATAGGTGGTCCAATATACAAGTGAGTTTCCATACAAGTGGGGAGAAATCCAGGCTTTGTATTGAAATCAGAGTTTTATATCTCTAAAGACATGTTCAAAATCTCAGCAGAGGCCATAGATAAAGTAGCCTAAGAGAAGGGCCTTCCTAGTATAGAGACAGTCCATTTGCTGAGGCAAAAATTGAAAATTTTCTTGGCTCCTGTCAACAATGGACATATGGAGTTTATGTCATTAATGTTGGAGGAGTATTTATAAGATATAGGGAACACAAGAAAAGGATGAGGTATGAGTAATGATATCAAAAAGATGACACGCTCTGTTTGTAGAATATTAAGTTGGAAGTGTCACAAAATAGTTCAGATGAAAAGGTTCATCAGGCAGCAAGAAAGTAGAGTTTAGAAGTTTGGGTATATCCTGTAACTAAAGAATTAGCATGCCATCTGTAAAGATAGCTTAATGAAACAAGTCAGAAATATGGTAGGGATTATTAATGAAAATTAGAGAAAAAAAGGAAAGAAGTCAAAAGTAATTCAAGCAATGTGTATATTTAGAGTTTGGAAGATGAAGTATCAGAGAATGAGTCATAAGACACATGAAATAACCAGAGGAATCAAAAGAAGATTGATCACAGATGTTAAAAAGAAAGAGATGTTTGAGGAGAAAGAAGCCAATAATGTCAAATGCTACAGAACTGCAAAGGCTAAATGAATTGTGCATAAATAAGACTGTAGTTGTAGATTATCAATGCCTGTAGCCCAAGGGAGATCATTGAAGCAAATATTCAGATGATTTTCTAAAACGTGTAATGAATGCTTCCAAGTACTTCATTCAGTGCTACCTGCCACTTCATGTGTCTCAACCAGAAGCTTATATTTTAGTTGGGCATGTAAAACTAGAACACACTGGATCAGACAAATGCATAAAATTATATTTTAATCTTGGTGAATTTGGGAAGTATGCAAATACCCAGGATCTATAGACACAATCAAGAGACTAAATATATTCATCACTTCTAAATATTTTTTAATAATGTAATAGTATATTTTTACATCATTTTGTGCCTTTTTCCATCTCAGTTGTAATCCCCCTGCGCTTCCCATCACCAAATCACCCATGTGCCATCACCATAGTCCAGTGTACTTTCCTTCCCCCACTGTTTTTTTTTTTTTTTAAGATTTATTTATTTGCACATACAGAAGTGGGATACAGATCAGAGGCTCAGGGGCAGTGAGAGGCTTCACCAGAGACAGAGTGGGGAGCAGAACAGGCAGATTGACGAAGTACACTGCTGAGGGGAGCAGTGGGCGGGTCAGGAGAGGTCTGCCACCCCATGTGGTCACCTCCGGGGCAGGGGGGGATTGAACTCATGTGCAAGTGGCTTTTGCTTCTTAGTGCTGTGCTTTAACCCGCTGCGCCACCAGGGAGGGCCCCCCCCACTGTTTTTGATCCCATTCCCCACTGTTTTTGATCCCATTCCCCACTCCACCACCATAAAATGTCTCTGAACATAGTTGTTCATTATTATTATTCTTATTATTTTCTCCCCTGGTCTTTATACTCTTGCTATGAGTGAAACCATTTGGCATTTTTCCTTTTTTTTTTTTTTCTGGCTTATTTCACTAAGTATAATCTTTTCCAGCTCCATTCATATTGCTGCAAAAGGCATGTGCTTATTTTTTATTTCTGAGTAATATATACCATATCTTTTTAGTTCAGTCATCTACTTTTGGGCAATTGGGTTGATTTCATGACTTTCCTATTATAAATAAAGCAGCAATAAATATGGGGTACAGGTATCTTTTTGAATCAGTGTTTTTATCTTTTGCATATATGTCTAGGAGTGGGATTATTGGGTGATATGGATGCTCCATGTTTAGCAGTTTGAGAAACTTCCAAACAGTTTTCCATAGTGGTTGTACTAGTTTGCACTCCCACAAGCAATCACTTCCAAATATTTCTTTGAGTTCTTCTATGTTCTGTTTTGTTGTGGTTAGAATATTAACATAAGGGCCATCATTTAAGCATAATTTGAAGTATAAATTACCATCTTGTTACCATCTTGCTGTACTACGCTGTACAGCAGATCTTTAGAACTTAGACATCTTGCTTATCTGAAACCTAATACCATTGAGCAACAAATCTTTTCTCCTTTCTTACAGCCCTTACTACAAAATAGTTTTGAACAATAGAAAAGTTATGCTGTGTATTCTATTTTCTATTCCCAGTGAATTTTTTAGTGAGAAAAAAGTCAGATAGGACAGTAGGATAAATGATAAATCCACTAGTATGTCTGGAATAACAACCTCCTTTCAGTAACTGGCAGATCAAGAAGGCAGAAAATCAGAGTTGATTCAAACAGCACTATCAATCAACTTGATCTAATTGACATTTGTAGAATTCTTGATCCATCAGTATCAGAATGTACACTCCTCTCAAGCTCATAGGGAAAACTCACCAAGGTAGAATGCATTTTGAACCATAAAATGCACCTTTGTAAAATCAAAAGAACAAGATTATGTGATATCCTCAGATCTTAATTGATAATATAGAAGGCAATAATGAAAATTTACCTGGCAAGTCCCCAAATACTTGGAAATAAAACAATACATTACTTCCACATATGTTCATGAAGAAATCACAAGAATTTTAAAAAATATTTTGAAATAGATAAAAAATGAAAATACAACTTACCAAAATGTGAGAGATTTAGGGAAAGTAGAAGAACATAAAGAGAAATTTGTAGCACTAAGTCCATAGAGTCAAAATGAAATATTTACAAATTAATATTTTAGGGTTCTACCTTAGGAAACTAAAAAGATAAATTTAAGTCAACATAAAGCAGAAGAAGAGAAATAATAAAAATTAGAGCAGAAATCAATGAAAAATAGAAAAACAGTAAATACAACAAAAGTATTTCTTTGATAAATTAATAACTTCAAGTTAAATAGAAGACAGAACTCAAATTATTCATATTATGGCATCAGAAGTTATTGCTGCTAACCCAAGTTATTATAAAGGAATACTAGATAAAATAAAAAACCTTTATAACTACTTATTTTGATAACTTATATGAAAAAAATTGTTGATAGAAATTACAAAAACGCAAGAAAAGGTGAGATAGACATTCCAAGACAGTATCTATTAGAAATATTAAATCAATAATGAATAACCTCCCAAAATATAATCCATCCAACCCAGATGGCCTGAATGACAAATTCTACCAAATGTAGAAGAAAGGATGTCGCCTGGTATGGGATCAGGGAGATTATTCAAAGTCCATGTGGAGAAATGAGATACCCAGAGGAGTGACACCAGAAAGCAATGTGCAGCCGCATCCAAAGGCAGTCTCCTGTTTATTGGAATCAGGTACAAAGATTCCCATGCATGTACACAGGGAGGAAAGCAGTTATTGGGTATGTAATCTATGGTGGAGTAACCAGGCGCTACTTCCTGGGAGGCGCCATTGTTCCTGCTAGTTAAGCATGTTATGTCTCTTCTAAAATCTGCCTGCTGTCTGTCTTCAGCAGATACTAGTTTCCCAGTGTGCTCCTCATACCAGGGCTTTTGCCCTTGCTGGGAGACCCCTGCCTGACTGTAACCTTGCTGACAATCTAAAACTCTTGTTACCAAAACAACAGCCCCAGAACTAGGAGGGCAGAGGATCCCCACAGAAGAAAAGCAATTTTCCACAATCTCTTCAAGAAATTAGAAGCATAAAGAACACATTCTATTTTATTCCAATACCCCAACATTAATACACTATCCAAAGAGTTAATGATATAATCAGTGTGGTAGATTTCCCCCACATAATGAATTTATATTAACTATTGTTCATACTTTATCCAGGTGTCTTTTTGTATTGTAGGATCTCATCCTAGTATTATATCACTATTTTGTTTTTTTTAATCTCTCCATAGACTATTATTGACTAAGATAATTTCTCAGTTTTTCCTGGTTTTGGAAGGCCTTGGGTAATAATAATGATATAATAGAAAATAGAGATAATAATATAATAGAAAACTATAGATCAATGTAGATGCAAAAATTCTCAATAAAATATTAACAAATCAAATATAACAATACATAAACAAAAATTAACCACACTCATGAGGAACTTACGCTCATATGCAAAGCTGGCTTAGCACCTGAAAGCCTGTTAATGTAATCTACCATATTGATAGGTTAAACAATGAAAAACATACAATAAACAAGCACACAATATAAAGGCCTGACAAAACTCAGCACTTGTTTATTATAAAATCTTTAGCATATCAGGGACAAAAAGGAATTTCAGTTACAACTTGGCAAAGGAGAGTGGATAATTTTTATTTTTTAAGGTTTACTTATTTGTGCATACAGAATTGGGGTACAGGCCAGAGACTCAGGGGTGGTGAAAGACTTCACCAGAGACAGAGAGTGGGGAGCAGAACAGGCAAATTGACGAAGTACACTGCTGAGGGGAGCAGAGGGCGGGTCAGGAGAGGTCTGCCACGCTATGTGGGCACCTCCAGGGCAGGCGGGAATCGAACTCATGCGGAAGTGGTTTCAGCATCTTAGTGCAGTGCTTTAACCCGCTGTGCCACCAGGGAGGGCCGAGAGTGGGTAATTTTACAGAGAGAAAACCTGAAAAGCTATTCTTTAAATGAACCAAATCAATGTCAGCAATGATAAATCACACAGATATTATGTATGGCTGATATGTTGGGATGAAATTGACCCTTTGTCTCTGAAGTTTGCATCCCCAAAACCCATAATCTCAATCTAACCATCAGGAAGACATCAGACAACTTCCAGTATAGATACATACTACAAAACACTTGATCAGTCCTCTTCAAATTACCCAAGACCTTCAAAAACAAGGAAAAATTGAGAAACTATCGTAGCCAATAATAGTCTATGGAGAGATTAAAAACAGCGATATGATACTAGGATGAGATCCTACAATACAAAAAGACACTTGAATAAACTATGAACAATAGTTAATGTAAGTTCATTAAGTGTGGAAAATCTACCACATTGACTTAAGATGTCATATAGTAAAGGAAACTAAATGTGAAATATATGGGAACTTTTGATCCTATCTTCTTGCTTTTTTTGTACATTTAAAATTGTTCTTAAAGGCTATTTTTAAAATCTGGTTTAAGGACTAAGTGACATATAATGGGAAAATGTTAAGTAATTGGCTAAAACTTCTATATCTGACAACATGTAAGAAGTAGAAGTGAACTTTTTAGTAAATTGAAGGTGTTGGAGAAAAACAGTATAGTAAACATAACCCAATTTGGCACAAAAGTTAAAAAAAAATTACATTTGACAAAAGAACAGATTTGGAGTCAGGGCTGAGATTTAAATCTAAATCTACCATTTATAATCACTGTGACTTTGAGTGTATTGCTTCATCTATTTGAACCCCATTTTCACTCTTCTGTAAGTTGGGGACATTAGTTTGTCCCTCAGTTTTCTAATGAAATTTAAATGAAAATTATAGATATTGTACATAATACACATGGCACACATGTATATAAATCCAAAATTCTACTACCCCTCAAATTCTAGAAGAGTAAGCTGCCCAAAATATCAAGTATAATGTTATAATAATAATATACTCAACACTAAAATAATAATATACAGGATACTTCATTAATGTTCCAGCACACTATTCATTATTTTTGCCCACCCATTCCACATGTGACTATAAATAACTTTCCTTGTAACAGTCATGGGTGAGCTTGCATTTCCCTACACTTCCCTGACAAAACTCTAATTTCTAGAGTTGTTAGCTAACATTCTCAGATAGTCTCTTTTTCAGCTGGTCCTTATGATAATTAAAGGAACACAACACTGTTCTCTCCCATTTCACCTTGAAACTAAGATGCTGCGGCTGCTACTGTGAAGTATAATTAATTAGGGTAAAGTTAAATGCACATTGATTCCAAAAATATAGGGTGATAATTCAAGTCTAAACTTGTTTTCAAAATGCAGCACTTGAGAAATAATGAAACCATGGGGGGTGTGAATGAAAGGAGACATCACACCAAATGATTCCCATTTTTATGTTCAGGGAAGACCAAGTTTCCAGAATCTATCAACCATTCTGACTCATCAATAAGCAGGTATCTATGAGACCAGCAGTTCATTTGAGTACCACGACTGTCCCTCTGCCTTTTCCCTTCTGCTCTCCCATTTTTAATGTAAATATCAGTCTATTTACTATATTCCAAGAAGACTTTTTCTCTTTGTAAAGCAATAACAAAGTCTGGGTTAGCATTACTGAAAATGGACACTTCACATTTTTCATTGCAAAATATAGGCCATACATTAGTTTCATAAATTTGTGAAAGGATGGATACATATACCAACATGGAATAGGAGCAAGAGCAGACATAATTAAAGAAAAGTTCATATATTAACTAAAAAAGTCAGAAAATACAAAAAAAATGGAGAAAAGACAGAAATATAGGATCAAATTCTCTTGAAAGAGGTAATTAAGGAGATAGAATAAAAATAATAGTATGTAATAGACTTGACATTGTCGGAGTACATGGTCACAGATGTATTGGGCATGCGACATAAAATACCAGAGGGAAAAAAAAAGAGCAAGGAAAGAAAGCATTGTGAAGGGAGACTACATTTTTTAAATTGAAGCAATAAATTATACCTGAAATCTCCCCAGAGACCTGTAAATAGGAAACTGAAAGCATTACCTTCTATTTATTTTATAAGTACAATAAACTTTATCAGCTTTTAGTATTGGAAACTTGTGCAATATTTATTGGCTGATGACTTTCAATGTTATTCAGTAGATAGTACCAGGAGACTAATGAAAAAAAAAATTGGGGTGGGGTTAGAGGTCTCTTTTCCTCCTGTCCAACAATCAAGATTTATCATAAAGATTTATCATTTGGCTGCTCAGTCCATTCACCAGAAGCAACATAAGATGCTCTGTCCAGCCTGTGATATAATTGGGTTGTTCACAAGCAAACAGCTTCCTAGCTCTACAGAAGGTCATTACAGATAGATCCCTTGCACCACTGCAGTTACAGCTGTACAGCTGTGCTCTAGGTCTCCAGTGAGCAGACATTAATGTAAAGATGGAGAACAGAAAAGGGACTTGCAGTAGCTCTCCTGGAATAGTAAGAAAGGATTCTTTGCAAAACTACTATCTAACAGAAGCCATCAACTTCTTGTCAGTGGCAGCAAAACTCTAATTTCTAGAGTTTTAAGATACCCTGTATCTTAAAAGCAGGCAGGGCTTAGGTTTAGAAGTAGTAAAGAATAGTTCATTCAGGACTTAAATCTTTCTATATCATGCACATTTCAAGCTGTGAATCAAGGACCATAAATTGTAAGTAACCTTTATAAAATTCTTCCCAGTAGCCCTACATTTCTGGTATGTTAAAAATATTCTTAATAGGTATCATATATTTTTGTGGCTATCAGATCCACCAAACATTTCAGGAAATACATGAGAGGTGTCTCTATACCTCAATATCTATAGACATCTGTATGGCTCAGTCAGCCATTCTCATTTGTTTACCTATTGATACTATCTTGTTATTGATACTCCTAATGCTATAAAATTTCTCCACATTTTATCTCAGGCTGTTTCTGAATCTCTCAATATAACTATTATTCATGTTTTAATAGAATCAGTATTTTAATAAATTTAGGAGATTCAGAAAAAAACAAACAAATTTTATGTTAACATTTAATATAATATCTAGGAATTTATAAAAATAGACAACACTGTAATTCTTCAATCCTTTGATAGTTTGCTTTGCAGAAAATTAAACATAAAGTAAGGAAAAGAAGCTATCAGCATTAGTAATAAATATGATCTATGGATTCAATCTGGACACATTTGCAATGAGAAGTCAAGACAGAAGCTCTAGTCAATATCATTAACAATCATCCTGTAAAAGAACCATGACAAGAAAGCTATAGCCAGTGGTCAATATCAGGCCAGGTGATCTGTGCAAGGACGACTATTGCATATGGTGATTGTGCAAGTCACTGTATTTTATACCCAAATCTCTCTAGTTTTCCAAGTCTCACAGCCTAGAGCAGAGCCAGACAGTGCTATCAACCAGACTAAGAGTCCCTCAATCCCCAGAAGGAAAAGTCATAAAGTCTGTGCCACACTCCAGAAGTGTACCCAAGAATTGCAATATAGTCAATGCAGTTCAAAATATTCATGAAACATATTCAATGAAGTTTATCTTGACTTTGTTGTTGATTTTTTATTTTATTTTATTCTATTTGATGTGTCCCCCAGAGTCCTTCTTTAAAACCTGATAGTGAAAAAAAATTGAAAACCGTACAGTAGTATCCCTTTATCTGTAGGAAATGCATTGCAAATACATCAGTGGATGCTTAAAACCACAGCTATGAGGAATTATACATAGATATATATGTATATACATTTTTCCTTGACATATGTAAATCTATGTAATTATTAATTTATAAATTAGGCATTGAAAGAAGTAACAATAATAGAACAGTTTTAAAAATAGACTCTACTAAAAGTTATGTGAACATTCTCTCTTGCAAAATATATTTTTGTAGGTAATATTTCAGACTGTATTTAACCCAGGGTAACTGAAGCCATAGAAAATGAAACTGCAGTTAGGGACACTCTGGTAACACCACTCCTGCCTTCCACTGCCATTGTAAGACAAGGTTCAAAATCCCTGGTCCACTCCAAAGTCTCTAAATGCCTCAAATTAGAAATTGCACAAACAATTTGGATTAGGTGGTTCAGAGATTACTGAGTTTGGTGGGAAAACCCTGTTGAGGGCTCTCCAAGTTCTAATCAGTCTGAGGAGGTTCCTGGAGTCTGATTTCATTCAAATCCCAATAGAAAGAATTTTCCAGAAGGGCATGGGCTATAAGCATGGTCGAGTATCCTGTATGCCCATTATCTTGTGCACACAAATATTTGTTGTAAAATTGAACAAACTCCATGAACTTTTGGGGGGTTTATAAGATTGATTGATTGATTGATTCTCTCAAATTTTATTGGTTTTCCTGTCATTGACATTAATTATATAATTCTTAAGGTACTCTGCACACCTCCAAATGTGCACATGCTCTTTTCATTCTCTCCTGGGTATTATTTACCAAAGCTCCAGTGCCTTATCACTTTCTCACTCCTATCTTCCCCTCCCTCTATGAGATCCTTCTGGCAACCAGTATATTTTCTGTCTTAGGAGTTAATTTTGATGTATTCTGACAGATTGTTTTCTTGGTTATTTATATTCCAGAAATGAGTGCAATCTTCTAGTAAAAATGTCTTTTCCTTTCTGACTTATTTCGCTTACTATAATCAGCTCATAATCCATTCCTTCTATCCCAAAAGGCATTATTTCATCTTTTTAATAGCTGAGTTGTATTCCATTGTGCTTATATTCTACAATTTATCTGTTGATGGTCCCATGACTTGGCTATTGTGAATAATGCTGCTATAAATATAGGGATGCAGAATTTTTTCCCATTAGTATTTTCATATTTTGGGGTAAATACCTAGAAGGATATTAATGAGTCATATGGAATTTCTGTTTTTATTTTTCTGAGCAATCTCCTCATCATTCTCTTTAGAGGTTGTACCAAATTATATCCCCACTAGCAGAGGGTGCTTATTCTTTCTTCTCCACATCCTTGCCAACATTTGTTGTTGCCTCTCTTATTGATACAGACCATTCTCAGAGGGGACAGGTGAGATCTCCTTGTGGTTTTGTTCTGTATTTCTTTTACAAGTGATGTTGAGCATTTTTTTTCATGTAGCTGTAAGGCTGCCTGAATGTCTTCTTTGGAGAAGTGTGTATTAGGTCTTTTACCCTTGTTTTGATGGTGTTGTTCTTTAATTTTTTTTTTAATTTTTTTTGTTGTTGAGCTGATGAATTCTTTATATGTTTTGTCATAACATGTGTGATGTACAAATATCTTACCCCAATTTGTAGACTGATTTTTGTTTTTGTGGTAGTTTCTTCCAAGCTATAAAAACTTCTACATTTAATGCATTTCTTTCTGTTTCCCTTACCATTGGAATTCTATCCCCAATACATTTCTGCAGCTAATGTCCACAAGTGTATCACCTATGTTTTCTGTCATGTACTTCGTGGTTTTGGGTTTTAAATTCAAATTTTCAATTAATATTGAGTTAATTTTCAAAAAATTTTCTATATGGAGTGAAATAGTGACATAATTTCACATTTCTGCATGTGGCTATCCAAGTTTCCACCATTTGTTAAAGAGGCTTCCTTTCTAAAAAGATTAAATTTTGTCTCAGTTTTCTTGGGAATCAAGAGAAAGCCTGGAGGCCACAGGGATTGCAGGGTTGAGCATGGAGTGTTGGCAGGTGGAGCACTATTTGACATTTCTAGCTGCAGGAATTATTGAGAGAAATATAATAATAGCACAGGTCCTTGGGAGAAACTCACCATATATATTTAACACATTATTATATTTGGGCCCATATTACATTTATAATTATTTTCTTAGCTTTTGGCTGGGCCAGATAACAGAAGGTAAATTTAAACAGGTAATAAGGAGTAGGAAAGCACATAAAAATCTGTGTTTTTTTTTGACAAGTTTTTAGAAAATCTAAAGAGCAGAAATGATTTCCATAAAACATGTTTTGACAAAATTTTTCCCTGCAAAGAATTTTTAAGCCATTATCAGAAACCATCTTTACTAAAATTACAAATTACTGGGTCAAAATCAAATAAAATAAGTTCAACCAAATGTCACTAATGTGTAGATGTGTAGATAAACTGACACAACTGTTGTTTGAGTCTGACTTTGAGAATGCAACCATTATTAGAAAGTCTGTGTCATGTCACCTGTCTGATAGGCTGTTTCTATTGGAATGTCAGCTATTAACTAAATTCTTCTCAATGTTACCTAGTGGCTGTTATCACCTGGAAGATTGCTTTTTCTTTACCCCTAGGAACATGTAAATCTCTCATCCTCCATAAACCACATGTAGAGAACTTTATGGCATCCCTAAAACAACCTTTGTGACCTGAAATATGCTAGCCTATAGCAACATAGTAGAGATAAACAAAAACACTGCATTAAAGCATCAACAGCCACAAGCATGGAGCACACCTCAATTTCAGGAGAACAGAACCTCCAAACATTTGTTCTTTCTAGCATAACCTGTGACTCATCAGTGTTCCACAGCTGATGCCATCTTAATGAAAAATGAACCCTCAGAAATCTGTAGGTCTTCACTGAGCTCTTATGTCAGTTTTAAATATTATATAACAAACATAGAATCAGCCTCAGTCAAAATGCCTTCTTCTCATACCTGTATGTAGAAGTCATCATAATTGAAGGTTTATACATGTAATTTCAACTTATACAAATCGCTCTCCATAAATTAGAAGTATGCACAGTATGTTTATGGCTTTTTATAATCACAATTGTATTACATTAAATCTGAAAGTCATATTTATGATGTAATTTAGAAAATGTAAGATTTAAATGTCTATCTACCTATGTATTAATCAATCTGGTCAAAGTATGAGAATTAACGTATGAATATAAATCTGTTTAAGTCTACAGAGATAAAATAGCAAGTATAGAAAATACCCAGTAATGGAAAAAACAAAAACAAAACAGATAAAGGATGAGTCCTAAAATTAATGAATGAGGTAGGCAAACTGAATACAACAGCATTTCAACAAGAAAGTTAAACACTTGGTTATTGATACCAAACAGCAATTTAAAAGTAACTAGATATTAGTTTAAATTTTTCTTAATAAATAAAACTTTCATCTATTAATCCAAGCATTTGGCTTTCTGACTATATGTTAGCATTTTAATGTTCAAGGATATTGCAGACATATAAGACTGACCTTGAATGGAATCTGTCTAAACAAAGAGTGAAGAATCCAAAGTGACCATAACTTTGAGGCCAACACGATATCAGAGGAAATTGATCAGCTGGGTAGGTGTATTCTTACATTATGGAACTTGGTGTAGTTCCAACCATCAGAAACTCCAAACCTCATATGACTCTCTGCCATGAAATTTGTGGAGTTTTCAGAATTCTTATTTCAACCTCAGGAAATTAAATTAGATGGGATCCTATGGAGTAGTAAATAATCGGCTGAGAAAAATTGCAAATTCTGAAAGGAACATGCTCCAGAGCCAACTGTGTGTGACTCAGTTCATTTTATTAAGCAAAATCTCCTTTTCATCCATAATTGATTAAATAAGAATCTAAATAGCTGTTCCCTTCTTGGGTTCAGATAAGATGCCATATTTCTTTATACTCAATCTCCACAATCCCAGAAAATCATTTTACCTAATCATTGATTCTATCTATGTTTATTCAATCTTTTTTTTTTCTTAGTGTTTTGTAGACCAGTCAAAGTTACTTTTCAATTACTCTAAGAAGCATTTGCCACATTCACTAGCAAAAGAAATGTACCAAAGGGTTTCACCTCATAGTAAAAGTGTAAGGGACCAGAAAAAAAAGTAATTGTAATAAAGTAAAAATGAAGATCAACAAACAACTATAAACTAGAGATAGTCTATGGAGGTGGAGACGGGAATAGAATCAAAACTTGGGCAGGAAGAGCGCAAGGGATTATGGTGATGACTTTGGGTGAACTGGTGGTGGGAAGTCCACGGGAATTATAACTGAGATGAAAAAAATGTACAAATGAAGACTAAAGTAGTGTGTGTGTGTGT
>NW_004567104.1:38008538-38016380 GCF_000260355.1 Condylura cristata
GTGTGTGTGTGTATATATATGTGTGTGTGTGTGTATAAATACATATATACATATACATATACATATATATATTTATACATACACACACACATATATATAAAAGGAAAAAAAAAGATGTGCTTTAGAAGACAGTGAGCAGATCGAGAAAATCACACAGTCACTTGACATTTTGTATTATTTGTGAAGTAACAGCTACTTAGTGCAGGGATAGACAGAAAAAAATCATAGACCTCAATGCAAAAGCTGATAACCTATGCAGACAGAGCCATTAGGTCATAAAATATATCTGCAAAAGCTGGATCTTAAAACTCAAAGTAGAATGGTGTCATGGATTCTTTTCAATTTGGAAGTAGTAGTGGAGGAAAAACTTTAATGATGGAAAATCAATGAGATTATATTATACACCAAGGACATGAGAAACTGAGTTATTCAGGATTATAAAGCCTTATGACTTTATGCTATTTATTTCATAGAATTTATCATATCTTGCTTGATGATATTATGGCACATCATAGCTCCCTGTTCTGCTGGAAGGTACACACGTTATATGTTGATTTTCATAAATGCAAAGGCTAGTTCTTATTCCTATCAGAATACATGGTACGTTGTATATGCTTAGTAAATGCTTGTAGGATGAATAAATGAATGAAATTTTCATTCTTTAAAGGATAATATATACTCTGTAGACTTGATAAGCCCTAAACAAATTTCTTAAAATATGATAAGGGGCCAGATGTGAGCAAGCAGAATTAGATAGCCTGTGGATAGAAAGTTAGCAAACAGAGTAGGATATGTTCTTCATGCCTTAAAATGCTATTTCTCTTGTCATATTTTAGAGTTATTTCAGCAAAAACCTAAATTACTTTCAGTGATTATTTTGACACTGACTTTGAGTTCCTCATAAAGCTAGCATTGCACATAAAACACTTATTTGTGTCATACTTATTCAAATAAATTATCATTTTGAATGTTTTTTGTTTTAAGGATTATATGAAAACATTTGTATAGCTACTGAATCTTTCTACCTTTTCATTTCTCAATATGAAGGTAACTGTATATGGTTCACCCTGGGCAGATTCTGAGCAATAGAAACCAGATTGAAAATGAGTGGGAAGAAGCACAGCCAAGATAGAAAAGGAAGCACCAAAAAGGAAAATGAAACAAACATAAAAATAAAATCTCCTAACTTCTCAGTGGTTCCCTATGCCAGTTATGCCTGTAGAAATTGAGTTTAAGGAGCTAGGGAATGTATCTAAACTGTATTGCTTACTCCTCTGTGATGTACTAACAGAGTCAGATACTGTGTACTCACTGTCACCATTAGCTACACCTCATTTGTTTTCTGGGGTAAACTCACAGCTTAGGCACTAGAGGTAAACTTGTCTGTAGTTTTGTTCCTATTCTCAGGATATAACAGAAAGAAAAATTTGGTTAAGGACTATAGTTCTAAAATGGAAGAGTAATAAGGGAAAGGAAAAACACCTTGCACTTGAAAGAAAAAAAAGAGAGAGAAGAAGCAGCTTAAGGAATTCACAACTTGATTAGGTATAAAGACAAGCCATAATGATACCACAGGGCCCCAGTGGTGGGGAAAAAGGTAAAATTCAATTGATTTCACTGGATCTTTGACTGATCAGCAAAATGTGTTGGTAATTTCCTTTGTCTATTTTCTAAAGCATCATTTTTCAGAACTCTGGAGCTGAACATTAAAAATATTGTTTCACTCCACCTTCTCAGCTAGCTTATTTGTGAAAACTGATCTGTATATTAATAGCACATCAAGGGAATCTTGACTTATTGAGTTACCAAATTCAGGTTTCTCCTCAATAGGATTTTGAATGGAAATAACACTGTAACCATAGAAACACCTATTCAATAAAAGGTCATGAAGAAATAACATCACAATACCATTCAAGAAAAGGGAAAAAAGCAAAGAGAATTCTCTGAGAAATTTGATGAAGGATTTTTACAAACACAAAAGAACCATAAAGTGATCTGGTAAGAGGATTAAGATTTCTTTTTCTAACTCTACCAAGAAATAGACATGTCACTACCTTTCACTCACTGAACAAATATTTATCGAAAGACCATCACATTCCAGTTACCATTCTAAGCACTACAATAAACAAGTACAAGTGATAGATGCAATGATAAATAAAATGGGGGGGGGGAAAGGAAATAGAACATTGTAAAATTGCAAGAGGATGTACTTATTAAGGGGTGATCAAGAAAGACCTCTATCAGAAGCTGACAAGCTGATACCTGAAGGAAGTAAAGAAATAAAGAGTTCTCA
This sequence comes from Condylura cristata, assembly GCF_000260355.1. Taxonomy (NCBI): domain Eukaryota; kingdom Metazoa; phylum Chordata; class Mammalia; order Eulipotyphla; family Talpidae; genus Condylura; species Condylura cristata. The sequence goes on from NW_004567104.1 coordinate 38,010,832, forward strand.
TTCTGGCCAAAGAGAACAGTGTGTGTAATGACCCTGCAGTGGGAATTCGCTTAGTTGTGGAAGCAAAAGCAAGGTGGCCTATGGCACTGGAATAAAGGAAGGTGAGACAGTCGTGTGTTGGGAATGAGACTCAGATCACATAAAAGAATTACATTAAGTACTATATGGAGATTAATTTGTAGTGGGAATTAGGTGAGAAGCAGAGAGACCAATTAAGCATGCTATTGTAATAGTCAAGCAACAGTAGAGAGTGACTTGGGGTCCAGTGTTAACAGCAAACAAAGGAAGGATAGGATTCTTGGAATATTTTGAAGACAGAACTGTGAGGATTTGTTAATGAAATGACTGAGAATGACTGGCACAGTGTATTACTGTCACATGAGTGAATTAATAAATATTGGCTAAATTTTAAAAATCAGTCAAATTCAACGTGCTCATTTTTTCCTAGAGGAAATTGAACCTTAGAGAAGTAAAAGGTACTGCTACTCCTTATAACAATAACACATTTTGTATTTACATAGCACCCCTCTTTATTTAAAAAAAAATATTTATATATATATATATATTTTTTTAAAAAAAACATCATTCTTCATTTTGTGAAGTTTTTCATCTCGGTTGTAATCCCCACAGACTTTCCACCACCAGTTTACCCATGTGCCATCATCCAGTTTTGATCCTATTCCCCTCTCCACCCCCATAAAATGTCCCTGGTTTATAGTTGTTCATTGTTTTTCATATTATCTTTATTCCAATTGACTTTATTTTTTCTGGTCTCTTATACTCCTGCTATGAGTGAAACCATCCAGTATTTTTCTTTTTCTTTCTGGCTTTTTTCACTAAGTACAACCCCTTAATGGTACTAATGTTGTTCTGATGGGTCAACTTGTCTAAGTTACAATCTTCATATATTCAGTTAGATAATAATCTAAATATTGTTACAAAGATATCTTATAGTTGTGAATCAAGCCCATAAGAAATTGTTTTTAAATAAGGGAAAGTACCCACAGTCATTTGGGTGGACATTCATCTATCAGTCAAAAGGCTTTTGGAGCAAAGCTGAGAATTCCCTGATAAAGCAGAAATTCTGTCTGTGGACAGCTGCTTCAGCCTGTGCCTCACAGTTCTCAGCCTGTCCTTCCTCATGGCCTGCCCTATAGATTTCAGTCCTGCAGAGCCAGCAGTCACATCAGCCAATTTCTTGCAATAATATAATCTCCTACAGGTTTTGCTTTTCCAGTAAAATTGACAGTGCCCAATTAAATTCTTTGGTAAACCACCAAAGGGAAATAAGTTGTTGGTCATAATTAGAGTTAACATGAACTCATGGTCCACTCTACCAGTTTAGCCAGGTGTTAAACATACAACTAGAAAGAAAATTCAGTCATATTCACACAAATAAAATGATTTATATTGTGTTTATACAATTACAGAGTAATGGGATGAGCTTAAATATTTAAAACTAACAATGAATCTGTACTGTCTATTGGTGAAGAGGCCCATCTTAATAATAGAAGATATTAAGGATGTAGGTTATATGAATTATATCTTGGACCACCTATCTCTTCAGCCCCCCCAATGTATCAGTGATAAAGGAAAAACTAGTCAGGAGGTAAACGGGAGACCCAGTGGGTGCAAAGGCAAGAAATTAGAGTGGAATACAGGAGCGGGAATAAGAAAACGTGTGTTCCTTTTTTGGCTTCTATTTTAGTTGGGTTCTGTGGCTTACAAGGGAAAGGCTCTCTTTCAGATTGTCTAGAGAAGAGCATGGTCTACTGCAACTTTCATGACACTGAGTAGAACTGGAACCAGAGGTGGAAGGAGGAAGAGTGTCAGGGAATTCCCTTGATATCAGCTTTCTCTCAAGCACAATGTACTGTATGACTCTCTCACACTGGAACTGTGTTTATTTGCCCAGCCACTTTCAGTCACCTTTCAAAGCCAATTGCTTATTTCTGGGTCTAGTTTGTGGATGCTGAGTTGGAATTACTCACAGTCTCTGTTTTCATTGCTCAGGCTCCACCCCATGGGTTACTCTGTAGGCACTTCCAGCTCTGCATCCACTACTTGATTTCCCATTCTTACATCTCCTAGCTCAAATTCTCAAGAGAGAAAAGAAATCTGACTGCCCAAATATGCAAAGAGCTGTTATAGCTTGAAGGTGATACATTGGTTTTTGGACAACCACCAACCATAAAATGACTGTGGCCAGATTAAGAAAAGGTGGCGTGTTAAAAGGTAAAGCCTGGGCCCTCCCTGGTGGCGCAGCAGGTTAAAGCACAGCACTGAGAATCTACAGCCGCTTCCGCATGAGTTGGATCCCGCCTGCCCCGGAGGTGACCACATGGCGGTGGCAGACCTCTCCTGACCCGCCCGCTGCTCCCCTCAGCAGTGTACTTTGTGGATCTGCCTGTTCTGTTCCCCACTCTGTCTCTGGTGAAGCCTCTCACCGCCCCTGAGCCTCTGGCCTGTACCCCAGTTCTGTATGCACAAATAAATAAATCTTTTTTTTAAAAAAAAAAAAAAGGTAAAGCCTATAACCAAAATTATTGTTATCTAACCTTTCTGAACAGCTAAACTTTGACATTCCTTGGGTCAGTAACATTTGAAGGGATCTGTCTTATCATTTGACTCATCCCTCTTTCTCTGTCCTTAACAACCACTTTTTCCACCAATTTTCATGTCCTAATGTTCCAAGTTTTTTTTTCTAGAGAGATACTTAGGAGTATCTTTAAGTAATCAAAAGAAATCCTTGAAATGATATCTGCACCAAGCTTTGTATAAAGAAAAAAATTGATGATGATATAAAAAGAAAAGACTTTGAGAATAAAAAAAAAAAACTAAACATACTAAATTTCTTCAAATATAATTTGGATTTTCTGATATAATTAAAACTCTAATGTTGAAGTGATTTCATATATAAAAGGACTGACAATTGTATACCTCTGCACAATCATCTTAGTAGACAGCCTTATTAACTGTAAATAGTATTACCAAGTGGCTACTATTATTTGATATCCTCTTCATTGCTATCTAAAACAGCATTTTGTCAACCCCCCAGTCTGTACAGTACAGCCAGCGACCAACCACTGAGCATCTCACTTATGTTGGTGAACTTCCTGCTGCATTGCACAGTCTGTATCAGCCTGGTCAATGTGTCCCATTGACCCTTTAGTGAAACATGGTCAACATTTGGGGATTCTGCTTTGCATAGTACATCTACTGTAGTATGGACAATTTTCTGAAATGTTTTAATCTCTTCTTTCACCGTAGACCATGGAAGGTCTGGTATTTGTAATTAGTTTGAGCCACGACATTTTCTAAGCTTCTAAGAACCATTAAAATAACATGTTAGCATTTTCTCCGGGACTCTTAACAAGATATTCAATCCTGTATCAATGGAGAACTTTCCCATATAAATAAATTCTCTCTTAACCAAATTTACCTTTTACACTCATCTCTACCCCCACTCCTCTGAGGATCAAGTTCCACACAGTCTTTCCTGGTTCTATGAACATGCTTATCTGGTTCTGCAATTTTTTGGATGCATACTGCATTTTTTTTCTTAGGAGACAGAACACATCCCAGCCTATTATGTTGTGAACTTAGTTATTGGGCTAATAGCCAGGAGGAAATGTAAAGATAGTCGGGGGAAGAGAAAAAGAGGATAGTATCTTGCAGTCTTGGAAAATGAAATGATCACTTTTAGTAGGAGGAAATAGGGTACTCATTGGGTTCAGAGGAAGCTGAGGTTGCCTCTGGTTTTCAAGTGCATCAACTCAGATAATCCCATCCCAAACTTCAGTCTCAGTCATTTTAATTAAAGTCCTGACCTTGATGAAGCAGATTTGCTTGGTTGACAATCAGCCTAGGAATTGTTACAGCTTGAAATCATATTCTGGGTTTGTTTTTCAGTCACACTAGCTTTCCACTTTGCCTCCAATCTAAGATTGTTTCTTAGTCCTTTATTACCTTTCTCCTGCACCTTGAGAGAACCAGCCAAAACCATCAGATTTCATAGCTTTTATGATTACTCCTCTCCTAGAACCTCTCAATTGCCTGATGCAGTGCAACTGCCAGGATATTTACTTAACAGTATTTCATCCCAGTTGAACACCAGTGAAAGATGTCACTTTTGTATTGTCATAACATTCCAGGATTTATCAAAATTTCATCTACTACCTATAATAGGGTAGTAGTCTGACAACGAGGACTATCACTCCAAATGCCATTTAGGGCTGCAGGACTACTCTGCTAGCAATGGTTTTAGGATTTTAGGGCAGGCTTCCCAGAAAACAGATTGCAGATTTGAATGCAGACTAATGGACAGGGCTCTTGGGAAATAAAACACTCATAAAGGAACAAGGGTGGAACCGGATTAGGCTGAGGGAGACACTGAACAATAATGTCATTTCAACAGAGTTTTTAGCTGTGAGGGGGAGTTGCTCTGAGCTGGAATGACCTCCAAGTTGTCCCATTCTGAGAACTGACCATTCATGGAATGCAGACTGTTTCTGGGATAAAAGGTAACTGTATATGGCAGTTTCTTTTTGTGGACATTAATTCCTTCAAAACTTAACAGCTCTATGTAGGCATCAGCTAGTAGGTCAGGCATGTAGAGAAAAAAAATGCCTCAATTCCAAAGCAAAGATACCTGTGGGGGGTACCACAGGTTCTATCACAACACATGTTTTTGCTAAACTAGAACTAGCTCAGTGGGGCTCAAGTGTATGTAGAATATGAGAGGAAAAGGGTGTAGGATAAGGCCAGATGGGGACAGATACCAGGACAGGAGAGCCTTTGACTACAATGACAATCGCCAAAGAGTAACAATGCCTCATATTACTTAGACACAAAATGTGGGCTTTAACAGAAAGATGTTGATAGCAGAGACATGGAGTTGAAATTCACTGGGGCAGATAGGTAACCAGAGTTTGAATTCCAGCTCTACCCCTCCTGGATGTAGATCTGTTGACTACCTCAAGTCCCCTGAATCTTGATTTCTTTATCTGTAAAGTCTTCACGTGTTTGCTAGGAGTTTGCTGGGGCTCATCCACACATAATTTATCTCGTTTTGTCTTTAGCATGAAGTGATCCTACACTTTGGTGACGTAATTTGCACCCTGAATTGCTGAATAAGTGAGTGTGGGGTGGCCTTATTTGAAGGGGGGGCTGACATGGTAGAGAAGAATGATAGCCCCCAGTTTATTTTATCATTATGCAACTGTATTACTGAATATTCTCTTACTTGCCATTTTCTGTGTCATTAGTTAAACCCAAAGTTTCCTATCACATCAGCACTTTCAAAAATATTTCAAAAATATTGTGGTTTTCTAAAAGCTCCACAGAGGAACTAATCAAAACCATCCACCAGTTTAGCAAGGTAGCAGGTTATAAAATCAACACACAAAAGTCAGAGGCTTTCCTATACACAAACAATCAAGCAGAAGAAACAGAGATAAAAAAAAAAAAAACATCCCCTTTTCAATTAAAACAAAAAGAATCAAATACCTGGGAGTCAACCTAACAAAGGAGGTAAAAGACCTCTACAA
>NW_004567104.1:38018270-38119833 GCF_000260355.1 Condylura cristata
AAAAAAAACCCAAAAACACAAGAAGACTTTTCACGTTACCCTTTGATATCTAAAACCTCAACCAGGATTAATTATTGATCCTTTTGGCATTCATCTTCTTAAAAATTTCTACTCAATATATTACCAATTTTGGTGTCTAAATTGGTTTTCCTGCAAATAGAGTGGTGTATTTACCAAGATACTCACTTGGCATCTAGCACTCAGTCCATAGAGGAAAATGAAAAAAAATCAAGGAATAGATTAATAATGATCTATGCAATATTTATACTAAAAGTCATTACCAACTGACCTTTATTTATTTGAGCACAGATCAAGAAAACACAGAAGCAAATGGATCCCTTAAAGGATTTGGTTAAAATAAAACAATTCCTTGCTACCAAAATGATTTCCTAAAGATAATTTTAATAATCTGTTTCTATGGCAGACTCTAGAAATAGTATTCTCAATTATGTTGAATAGTTGCAGTATGGCACCAGGCTTAAGTTTTAAGTTCCTGAAAACAGCATTCATACTAAGCCATTTCCAACTTTGTTCTCAAGTTAACGAAAGGATTAATCCTAAACTGACAAAACTTCTATTCAGTGTGTGGGGGTGGGGGGGGATGAGGGGACGTGGGAAGACAGGTTTTATTATGTTACTATTTGTTTTTCATAGCTCGAAAAATGAAGACTGAATTGTTAAAGCTCTTTGGCTAAAGTCTCACAGCAAGATGAGTCAGAATAAACAATTCAGATCTCTAAACTCCTCATTCCACTGGGCTCTGTAACCACCGAACTCATAATCTACTGGGAAAGGAAAGGACACTGATGTATAATATTAATCCTATAACAGATGAAAGGAACTTCAGGGTCATCTTTTGAGATCACTGCTCAGGGGTAAGGCCCCAGGTGTTTAGAAGAACAGACATTACAAGGTTTATTGAGAAGAATATGACAGGGATGCATTATCAGGTGACAGGGTGATGAGGTAGGTGATGGGATTGCACCTTTTTCTGAGGTCAGCCTCAGGTTGAAGGAGACAATGTATTTGACTCCACAGTGTAGGTGGAGAAATTTTAGTCACTTGGAATAAAGAAATGAGATCTAATGAGCTAGAGTCTAAGGTAGCTGCCTCCCCCTCTTAAGTCTGATCAGTTTTTTAATGTCATGCTTTTTTATGGCCCCTTTTTATATAAGTATCATCTCAGAAAAGAAGGATTGAGAAGTAGTTCTGGAAATCCAGCTTTATTAGTCATCTTCAAAACAAAGCCACAAATATAGCATAGATATAAATGACTGGGCATCTACCTAGGACGTTGGAGGGGCTGGGCAAGGAGGGATAGATATAACAAACAAAATAGATACTGACTGAAGGGAGAGTGGGAAAAGAAGGGGAGGAGGAGAGGTGTGACTGGCAGTAACTATCAAACAGAAAGATTTATCTGTTTTCTGAGAAGAGAGGAGGCAAGGTGAAAGAAGAGCCTGCTAAATATAAATGTCAGCTGCAAGCCTGAACTATAGAGTAGTGAAAATAGTGCTTGATAAAAAATAAAAAGAAAATTGTCACCAAACTCCCCTTTATTACCAGGGGTTATTTTTATTCTTCTAATTTCCCTGTTTGGAACAGAGTAGGAGAGATTTGTAAGTAATATAAATTAGAACTTCTTTCTCCCAAGAACAGGAGTTAAACTCTTAGGACCATTCCACCACTAAGAATCATCTGGAAAGTTTATTGAATATTCATGTTTATGGACACATCTGCAAAGATTCTATTTCAGTAGCCCTGAAGTTACAACTGGGAAGAAATATTTTCAGCTAACTCTCTAATGACACTAATGTGAGTTCAAGTTCCACAGCCTAAAAAGTACTACACTACATGATAGGTGGCCTTCCCAGTCTTCACCCAACATATCGGGCAGCTATAGCAAATAAACACATGCTTACCTGGCCGGTCCAAGTTAGAAAGCGGGCTAACAACACTACTGTGAATACTTTCCCTCTCCCTTTCCACTGGGGGAATTCTTCTAAACTGGGAATTTACAACCTGAGCTCTTTCCAGAAAACAGCTCATAGTAGAATAAAAACTAGTCTACCTGAAAGCTAATTCCTTTTTCAACACTTGAAGTAAAAAACTGTTGGTTATTTTTAAGTAGGATTCTCTATTTTTTAGCCTTCAAAAATATTGACACTTCATCTGAACTGTTAAAGATGTAATAATATCAGGTCCTCAGACAACTTTCCATATTTCCCAAAAGCATCTGGAATTGCTACATCCCTTAACAGAAACAGGAAACTATTTTTATCTCTAAATAATGGAAAATGGGAGGATATAAACTGATAGCATTGGTTCAACAAGGATTATTTTTGTCATTATTTGGGCTTTTGTTCAATTTATTTATTTATTATACAATATCAAGCTGCACTTGATTGCTGTTTTTTTTATTTTATTTTTTCATCACCTAGGAAAGTTCTTTTTTTGATTTGATGAATAAAGCTAACATTGCATCAGCAGTATGATAAGGAAGCTTGGATTTAGAAGTTACCTTTTAAAGACCCTAAGTTTTAGGAGTTAAGAAATAACAAACCAAAGTATATCTATTGAGGAATACCACAGAGACTAGATTTTTGGGCCCTAAGATTATTCTTTTTTTTTTTTTTTAAAGATTTATTTATTTATTCGTACAGAACTGGGGTACAGGCCAGAGATGCGGAGGGTGAGAGGATTCACCAGAGACAGAGCGGGAAGCAGAACAGGCAGATCTACGAAGTACACTGCTGAGGGGAGCAGCGGGCGGGCCAGGAGAGGTCTGCCACGCCATGTGGTCGCCTCCGGGGCAGGCGGGAATCGAACTCATGCGGAAGTGGCTTAGTTTCTTAGTGCAGTGTTTTAACCCGCTGCTCCACCAGGGAGGGCCCCTAAGATTATTCTTAATGGCTACCTATCTTGTACATTTAAGCCCTCTGAATTTGGTACAAGTATTGGAAGTTTCATGCTAACTCATTACATTTTTTATTTAAAAATGTTATAGTATCTCCAAACATTGGAAGAGGAGTTCTCTTGAATCCAAATATCTTTCAGAATACTATACCATTTCTTTTCTCTTTCCTACAACCAAACTTCCTGAATAAATTATTCTTATCTATCACCTTCCCTCATTATTAACTTTTTATCCCTCAACTCAATCCAGCCTCATTTCTGACTCACCACTCCTTTGAAATCCCTATTACTAAGCTTCCCAAAACTGCCCAGTTCAATGGTTACTTATCTGTATTCATCAAACTTGAACTTGAAGCAACAAAAACAAAGTTTATTGTTTCCTTCTCTGACTCTTTGATACCATACTCTCCAGTGTTCCTCCAACATTATGGTTTTCTCTTATTTTATTATTATCTGTTGGCATCTCCTCTCATATCTTCTTGGATCCCTCTAAATAGAATTTTTTTTTACTTTCTCAATCTATATTCTCTTCATGTGAATTTATCTATTGTTATAATTAAAATATCACCTCTAACCTAACTCAGAAATTTATATCTCTAACTCCGCCCTTCCCATTTTGCAATCTAATACATACTTTATACCTAAGCATAATATATCCAATGAAACTATTGATCTGACCAAATATTATATTTCCATGTCTTCTCTCAGTCCATTATCCTTATTTGCTCACCTACTAAAATTTTACCATTCATTTCTTCCTTCTTTTGTCACAACTCACATCCAGTCTCTCTATCACTCTAACTCACCTTAACTCAAACTACCAGCAACTCTCAATTATACTGCATCAGCATCCCTTACTTTGTTGCTTGGCTGTATCTTGCCTCCCCATATTTCATCCTCTGCACCACATCAGAATATTTTCAAATCACATAACCTCCCTTGCTTAGCAATGACTTCTAATCATAATCTTCTAGATCCTATGGTTTTTTTTTTACTGCTATAGACCTCTCCTTCCCTTGCTTTAGCCATATTAATTTTTTTCTTCAAAATTCTAAACTCACTCCCTCCTTAAAGTTTTCAACTTTTATTTCCTCCATATAGTCAACACTTAACCCCACTACACCCTCCACTGTCTCTTCATATGATCAGTTTTCTCTCATCATTTAGATCTTGATTTGGTGTCACTTCGTCCAAAAGCCCATCCTTGCCCACACTAGCTAAGTGATCCCTGCACATTGCAGATAAGCTGCCATATTGCCCAGTTTTGTTCCATGACCAGAAATGGCATTTATTTGTGATCTATATACTCCCCACTCACTAGAATGTACATTCCTAAACTGTACAATCTAAATGGTACAACTGGTTATGCTGTAGTTGACATATAACAGGGGCATATAACTATTAAGTTACACATTTTAGAATGATTATATAAATCAAGTCTTGACGTCAAAGCTGTAGCATATTACCTGCAGTAGTAGGTCCTAGCTAAGCCCTATCTGGTACTCACATATATCTGAAAGACTATAGTAAGTTGGTAGGTGGAAGGTCTCTTGTTTCCTTTTATTTTAATTTGCATTGACGGAAGATATCTTTAAGAAGAAAGTTAATGAGAAAATCCAGAGAATTCATAATCAGCTTTGGAGTGGGAGTAATCATACAAAAGAGAAGATGCTGCTTCTGAGTCAAATTGCAAGCACTGGGGACCAAGTCTATAGGGAAGACAATAACCAGAAGAAGCAAACAGACCCATTCTGGCAAAATAAGAAGATACAAGTAGCACTGATTAAATTGCCAAGCAAAAATGTGTGACTCTATTGGGGAAAAGACATCCATGCATCACTGTACTCCAGGGTAGACTGTTCCAGTACATTGTGGAGAGCAGCTGATGATCTCTGTGACATCTCAAGGGATTGCAACTCCAGGAGAACCTGGAAACATTCCTCTGGACACATTCAGTATCCTTGCTTCTTTGCTTTGCTTCCTTAGGATTAGCTCTTTTCTTAGGACACCATATTCACAAATGGCTATAGCAGAACAAGACACTCCAATCTTCCTCACTCATACCCAATGGGAAGACAGTGGATATTTATTGCTAGAAATCCTAAGAAAAATTGTTACTCTATCTCATTAACTATGACCCAGCCATTGACCCATCTTTGAATCAATTGTCATGATCAAAAAGGGGCTCATACGTCAACAATGAACCTCTTGCATTCAGGGCAAGGTAACCCCTAAACTCAGATAGGGAGTAGAGAGATGACTATGGCCCAGAAAGTTGAAGGGAAGTGCCAAGGACCTAGTCTGTAGGATCTGTCAACACTTTCCTCGGTATCTTTTATGTTCCTGGAACTCTTTTGGGTGCTAAAGATAGTGTGGGGAATAAAGTACAGAAATTCCTTCCATTGTAGCAAGATGTTCACAATATCAAAGTCAATTAATTGATGGCTTTATCTTGGCTAAGGGACCTATATTCTGGAAAGGGGGATGTGCTCTAGGTGATGCTTCCTCACCAGGTGCTGAGGAGCCATTCAGCACAGTGTCAGTTCTCATTTGTAAAACTTACATGATGGGATTCCTCTGCTGCCAGAAGCTACAATCTCCCAAAAAATGGGACCATAACTTTTCCTCTGAACTAAGAAGTTATCCGATGCTGAAACAGTCTTCACCTAATATCCAAGTATGCATGGACAGAAAGGAGACCATGAGGACAAAAGAATGCATGGTGAGGTGAGAACTTCCCTAGAGAGCACAGAAATGTAACTTTTGCCCTCCAGACAGGGCAACAGCAACTGATTTTAATATAATACTACTGTCTGTAGATATTTTTCAGAAAATGGAGGTATCGGAAGAATGCCAATGGAGTTGAGGAAGAGACAAAGAGATAATTAACATTCCCTTTCCAAGACAATATGAAAACTTCACATTACGGATAAGTAGCTTGCTTGAGAAAAGTCAAGATGAAATATGAATTATTGATTTTTTAGGTCAGGAACTAACGTTCTACTTTCACCCCCAGCCCATGAGATCTAATTTTGGCAGCAGTTCAACAGTCTCTTTCATATCCAGAAGTCTACTTCAAATATTACCTGATAATTTCATTTTTTTCCCTTTCTCTTCTCCTCCACCTTTCTATTTTCTCCCCTCTTTCATACTTTCTCGCATTGCCATTTTCATTTCTCTCATTCTCTTAGTTCCCTTTCATTTCTTTTTTTTTTCTTTTTCTTTTTTTTTCTGCTCAAGAACGTATCCTAGCAACAGCTATTTCAGATTTAAAAGGATGGGAAGGGCCACCAGTGTTGCCAAGGTTACCAGTATTTCCTGCTGTCACTGGAGGAAGTAACCTGCATGTGGATCATAGTGGAATCAGAAGCTCCAACACTTTCCTTGCTGCTCTGTCCTTCTCCTCACCATCCAAAGAAAATGGGAATCTTCCCCATCAAAAAGTTTTACCAGACTGCGTCACAGTGTCAGAAAGTGAACATTTAGTGAGAAATTTCTCCCACAGTCCAGAGGTTTACATAAATTTAGGGAAATACAAAATGGCAACCATGATAATAATTAGATGATGACATCAATTCAGAGGTCAGTAGCAATTGTATTCATGTGATGTACTGTTGATTTTACCGTAACAATAGAAAACATTAATACATGTGACTGATAGCATGCAGAATATGATAATGAATCCTTATTAGATACATTTGCCTTTTAAATATGTAAACAATTTGTCCACATATACCATCATTGTAGGTGCTACATCCAATTTAAAAAGATGAAGCAAAATAAAGGGGCCAAGAGAACCAAACCAAAAACAAGTCTGAGAAGTCAGGCTGTAAAATTGAAGCTACCAAGGGCAGGGTGAGAGTGGAAAGCAGGGTATGGAAGGGTCCAGTGAACCCTGGTGGAGTGCTTTGACAGTGGATGTGGGGTGGTAACAAACATGTGAGGAGGGGATCCTCAATTCTTTAATCCTTTACAGTACTGTAAATCAATATTATTTCAAAAAAAAAGGTGCAACTTTTTAAAAAAGTCTCCAAACTATCCTTCCTCATAAAGAGTTAAAAATGCATTCAGTGGTGTCATCCCTGTTTTTTATAAGAGAGCCATTAATGTCCAGAGTGCTAAGGCAGAGACAACCTGACATGAGGTTTAGGGCAAAGACCTGGAGTCCAGAAGACCTAAGACCAACTGCCATGGAACTAATTGATAAATGTCCAAATTAAAAGGCAGGGAGCTTGAGTGATATAAGTGGCAGAGGATCGGCGCTGTGCCTTGGATTCCTATTCATTTTAGTTTAATCCAGAGCATCTTCCACCTACCAGTCATCAGTTTGATGGTACCATGTACAGCTTATTGCCCTGCCCTGCCTCCCATCTCCTTTCCTCCAGTCTGATCCTACTATACCTTTCTAGCCTACTCTATCTCTTATCCTCTATCCTAAACAGTTTTTCCTGGGGGAATTTCCTGAGTCATCACTTGCACATGAATCCTCTGTATTCAACTTCTGGAAAACCTGGTCCAGCAAAGGCACTAAGTCCTATCTGGGTGCTCTTTCTCTCAGCCCCCATCTCTCACTATTTCCTTCTCTAATCCTTCATGCCTGGAGTTGATAACATTTCCCAAGTTAGTCCTGCAGGCTTGATGGCCCCTTAACCTACTCACTCTCACTCTTATTATTTGAAGTTCCATGAGATACCTTAAATAGTTTTTGCCAAAAGTCACTAATAGATTATCCAATTCAAGTAAGTGTAATCTCTTCAGAAAGGCTGCTAGTTACTTGACCATGGGATCATTCATGTATCAGTTCTACATTCTCAGTTTCAGCATGACACAGAATAGAAAATATATTGAACGAACAATCTTTCAAGGAGTGAAACTAGGTATAACAGTGTTAAAGGGCCTTCACAAAACCTTAACTATTTTGGAATATAGAAAACATATTTGAAATGTGAACCAATCATTTTAATAATTACCATTTATGTGTGCCAAGCCTATACATTTAATGATTAATGGAAGTGACTACTCAATCTTCAAATCAAATGTTAGGTATTATTATCTTTTCTTATCAAAATGTATCAGAAAGTAAGAAATGCCACTTAGTCACTCAGCTAGTAAGGGATGGGCTTGGGATTGGAGTGCTTCTATGTCTATCAAAGACCATGCTCTCTCCCACTATCACAGAGAGATGAGCCATATAATAAAGACTGCCACCTTGCCCTTAGGGGGATACACTCACTCCACATCCACTGCCAGTCTCCTTGTCAATACAGAGAGGATATTCATTAGTTTCCTATCTCCATGTTCAAATTAGATTCATAAAACTTCAGTGGCATAACCAAACCTATTTCTACACACTATGGAAGGCATTTTGTTTGGGAACATTTCATCTGAAAAGGTGGTAGAACGAAGAGAATTGGGTATATACACAGGGTAAATACATCCTTACTGGGTCCTATGTATGATAACATATTCCCGAAACATTATTTCCCTGCAAAAGTTTTAGGAACACAGACCATATTCCTGTGAATTTGCTTCCTCTGTGCTCTGTAGGACTCAGCAAGTTCCTGATCACATGCTGATCACACACACAGAGCCAGATTCAGACAATTAAAGTCATGATTTGTTTTTGCTACCGTCAGAACTTGGTAACTAAATGGTAGCAGTAGTTAATGTAGCATTTTATAAGCAACAGTGAATTACCCACAGTTAGTGACTAATAATAAATCAGTATGGTTATACTCCACACACAAATGCATACACACATATCTATAAGCAGGAGATCATGTCATAGCATGAAAGAGGGAAAGTTTGAATCAGGTTACACAAAATTACAGAACAGGCAATTAAAGAAGACATTTCTACTCCCTTTGGATTAACCTCACATCAGAGCTTGAGTCCAGAGTCTCTTCCACCATTGGCTGATGTTGTCATCACTGCAGCATTATGTCATCACTGCAGCATTATGGCTCTACCTCAGTAAAAGGAAAAGTTTCTCAGTTTGGAGCAGTTCTGTTTTAGCACTGCAAGTCCCACCTCCCAGAATTCAGATCTGGTCACCATGACGGGCAGAATAGTGGTTCCCAATGGAATCCGCACCCTAATCTCTGGAACCTGTGACCATTCACGCCAAGAGAAACTTTGCACATGTGATTATGTTAAGGTGCTTGATGTGAAAATATTTTGAGATTATCCACTTTGGCCCTTTTTAACCTCAAGAGTCCTTAAAAATCAATGAACCTTTTCTAGCTAGGCAGAGGCAGATGTGACTGCAGAAAAAAGGCAGAATCACTGGCTTGGAGGACAGAGAAAAGGGGCCTCTAGAAACTGTAAAGATCAAGGAAACAGCCCCATGACACTGATTTTAGAGCACTGTGAATCATGTTGGAATTCTAATCTATAGAAATGTAAAGATAATAAAAGTTTTGTGTCAAGTCACTGATTTTGTGTAATTTGTTATGATAGCAACAATAAATGAACCTAGTAACCAACTAATCCTGGTTTACCCTGGGCTTTCCCTTTCTCAAAACACATCCTGGGAAGGATGGAAGGATAGGAGGGTCCAGCCTGACAAACCAGAACAGTTGGTGATTCTGTCCCCATTTTTTATCCCGTAATACTGTACTCGAGAATTCCTCACTGATATCTAGGTGTCCTTACCGGTCTTCTTTAAGATATCTTAAAGCAATAAATCTCAAATATTATTGTGCAACAGAGTAACTTGGAGGAATTTTTTTTCTTTTTAAGATTTATTTATTTGTACATACAGAACTGGGGTACAGGCCAGAGGCTCAGGGGCGGCGAGAGGCTTCACCAGAGACAGAGTGGGGAACAGAACAGGCAGATCGACAAAGTACACTGCTGAGGGGAGCAACGGGCGGGTCAGGAGAGGTCTGCCACACCATGTGGTCACCTCCGGGGCAGGCGGGAATCTAACTCATGCGAAAGTGGCTTTAGCTTCTCAGTGCAGTGCTTTAACCCGCTGCGCCACCAGGGAGGGCCAACTTGGAGGAATTGTTAAAACCCAGATTACTAGCCCTACCTCCAGAGTTCCTGACTCAGAGGATCAAGAATAAGCCAGAAAATTTTTATTTCTAAGATATTCTCAAGATCTATGGATGTGCTGGTAAGAAAACTGTACTTTCAAGCCACTGCTCTAAGAAACGAAAACCTCTGGGACAACCCTGAGCACAGTTTCATTTATTCATCCACATGCTGAGCATAGATGAAAATGAGATGGTTTTGTAACCAAGCAGCAATTATTGGATCTTATCAAACATACAGCTCTGAAATCTCTGACTTGATCTCCGAGAGCACTTGTGAAAATTTATTATTGGCAGTTATCCCAATGGTCTATGGGTGCTTCATGGTAGGTATGGTGAAGTGACATAAAGCTGAGTAAATGTGAACCTATTCCTCCAAGTCAGACAGTGCTATAAACCATTATTAGCTCAATACAAATATTATTTGAAGTTCCTAGTTTGTAGAAATTTCAATGTGATGTAGCAGAGGTGGTTCTGATCCCAGTCCTTCTTTTATAAGCCTTTGGGGCCCATGAAAGCTACCTATTACTGTGGTTCTCAGAGTTGGATCTAATCCATGCAAAATATCTAACATAATATTATACATAAAATACATTCAGTAAATGATAGTGATGCAAGAAATCAGTCCTCTCTAAACTATAACTCTTGCAATATCATAAAAATTACAAAAATAATGGGCATTTGCCTTTAACTTTCTGTGAGAATCTGAAGTCTTGGTTATATCACTTAAATTCAACAATACTATCAGCACATTCCAATAATACAAGTTTCCTATATCTTTTTATTTTCCTCACTTAGAAACATGTTTGAATCTAGAAATGTGACTGTGAATTGAGCACATTAGAAGGGGAGCAAGAAGGTCAAATCAAGGGGGAAGTCTTCCCAGTTGTCTATGGTAAGGGACTATGGGGGCTTGGTGGTAGGTGTGGTAGGGTGACATACAGCTGAGTAAATGTAAACCAATGTTAGCTCAATAAAAGTATTATTTGAAGTCCCCAGTATATATAAACCTTCAGGTTAAAATTTATAGTCGATTCTAAGTCTAGAATTCACTCATTCAATTAGTGAGCCAATAAATATGTATTAAGATTCTACACAGTATGCCAGAAACCTGTTGTAGGTATCACATTAAAATGAGCAAGAAGAGAGAAAGACCTTTGCTCCCATTAAAATTTTGTTTTAGGGAAATAAAGCAGAAAAAGTAAGAGGAAAGAATGAAAATTTTAGTGGAATTAAATACTATGGGGAGATAAAAGTGGCTTTTGTAAGGGAATTGGTTTATAATGAAAGGTATTAGAAGAAATCTTCCACAGGAGGTAGCATTTGAATTGATAGCTGAATAATTGGAAGGACAACCTTGCAAACAAGAACAGGATGCATAGTGTAATTTAAAAGGGAATGAACGTGTATATACAAGTAACAAAAGGAAGAAGCAAGTAGATGAAACAGAGAATGCAGTGGAGAGAGAGCCAGCTGGAAGTTATCTGTATATTATAATGTCAATCTTGTGTGGCTTGGACAAACTTCTGATGGCAGGAAGTCTTACTAGGTAGAACATGAGTGCATTTTAAAGTTTATATTCCAGCCCTCCCTGGAGCTGCGAAGGATTAGAACAAAGCACTGCAAGCTGACCACAGCCACTTCAGTGCAAGTTCGACCCCTGGCTCCAGAGAAGACCCACATGGTGCAGCAGACCTCTTTAGTCTTGCTCGCTGCTCCCCTGAGCACTGTACTTCATGGATCTGCCTATTCTGCTCCCCATTCGGTCTCTGGTGAATCCTCTCACCACCCCTGCACTGCTGACCTGTACTCTAGTTCTGTATGCATAAATAAATAAACCTTTAAAAAATAATAAAGTTTATATTCCATACACAGTTTCTTATGTCTCTTTCTGGTGGCTAACCTGGCTTCTCTTTGTAGTGAACTTTGTTATTATTGTCAGTTCAACACCTCTTTTTCTATCCCACCATCTGCTCTGTTGAGACAGATTCTAATCAAAGTGTTGCCCAGCCACAGAGAGGGTAAGCATTCTAGACACAACCAATCAAAAACTTTTCCTGGAAATTTTTTAACTGAAATTTAGTGTGTGCTGCTATATGCTTGTTTGTTTTGTTTTGGCAATGTGAGTCATGAAACTTTAGAATTCACTTCTAAGACAGCAAATAGCCAGGGTTTTCAACCTTATGGGAGGAGGTAGATTGAAAGTGGAAAGAAGCAGAGATGAAACTTGGGAATCATAGACAGAGGCTTGAGGTCTTCATTTCCCTAAATTAAGACCATTGAATCCATTCTTCTTTACTTTCAAAAGTTTCCTGTGATTTAAGAACTTGAATTGGGCTTGTGTTATTTTAACCAAGAGTTTTTACAGCTTCACAGCTTCACTGTCAAGCTAGGTGTTTCCTACCTTTTCATCTGCATCCTCCCTAGATACTCAGCCTCTGTCTACATGCAGTTTTCCAGAATTCTCAAAATCTTCAAAAGCCAACAGGACCTGTACTTTGTGGGAAAAGGTCTGTGGCTGAACTTCAACTCGCATCAGCTTATCTATCTAGTTTAACTCAAGTTAACTAACCAATCTGAGTCCTAGTTCTTTCACTTCTGTGGAAATAATGCCAAAAAGAAGTATAATCTTCTCAAACTGGTTGGGAGGAGAGGGGAAAAATCTCTAAATGAGATGAGAAAGTAAAGTACCATGCCTCACGCACCAGCAATCTTCCACAAACAGCAGCCTTCTTTATAATTTCATTTAAAAGGTACCAAAGACCCTTAATTTCCCTTTGGGGTTTGCCTTTTGTTGCTGGCCAAATGGAGTAACAATGCATGATTTTCTCAAAGCCCCATCCCACTTTTGGCTTACTGACTGACTTATCAATCCATAAACTATAAAAGAAAAGTTGGACTTATGCACCCATGCTGATCTAAATAAAACTGAGATGGCTGACCCCAAGTGCTGTTGCTGTGTACTTAAATCTCTGACACTGGCTGCAAGACATTGTCACTGGTCTAACTTGATAATGCAAGTCTAACTACATACAGTTTTGCAAACAGTTAGGATTTTGGAACTGAACTATGAAGCTGTTCTACTATTAGGGATATTGACAAGATAATATATGCAAGCATTTGGTTTCCTTGGAAGGCAGGTATGAACAAAATACAAAGTAGGATTAATTATTGATTATCTGTGGAAAGGAGAAAAGAGGAAGCAAAGACACATACTTCTCTTTGGGCATAATTTACACTGTGTCATGTTTTGCAATTATTTCTCCTATCATACTGTAATCTCAGGAATAGGGGCTTTTCTTTATGAACTGTTATCTGTCAGGGACTAAAAAGCATATAGGAAGTTACAACAAACACTGGTTAAATAAATGTTGAATGAATAATTGGAATGCATGGCTAACGGCAAAACAGCACTTACACTGTGTGGAATAAATAATCAAGTAAGGAGGCAGGGTGTTACTGTGAGAAAAGAACAGACTTTGGATTCAAGTCCAAACTCTTACACTCATTGGTTTTATAAACTTGAGTAATATTTCATATATTTGATCTTTTCTTTCATCTAAATAAGAATTCCAATGCTCACTTGGTACAGATATACTGTGAATTAAATATTACATGCTCAGAACTGCTATAATAATATAATATAGTTAGTAGAAACTCCTTCCTCTTTAAGTGGCATTACAGATAGCGACATTTTCTTGACTGCTTATTTTCTGATGGACCATTTTACCTCTTTGAACTGTTTTGGTCAAATACCTTAAAATAGTTTCTTTCCCAAAAATACAAATGGAAAGCATTGCATCTTAAACTGTTTCTCTTTCTCACTTTAAATGTAGTGAAATCAATATTCTTGGCCCAGTTTAAAAAAAAAATGACTTCACACTTACTGTGCTACAATTGGGCATATCTTCTGCTTTGCTCAGGCTTTTCAGATGGCTGCTGCATTCCCTTGGCTGTTTCTTTGCATGTGAGGCTTTTCTGGGATTGAATTTGTTCAGAAGAGGCATTAGGGACCTCTTAAGGCAGGTGTTCCTTAACAAAAAAAATTTTTTAAAGATTTATTTATTTGTACATATAGAACTGGGGTACAGGCCAGTGAGAGGTTTCCCCAGAGACAGAGTGGGGAGCAGAACAGGCAGATTGAAGAAGTACACTGCTGAGGGGAACAGCGGGCGGGTCAGGAGAGGTCTGCCGCGCCATATGGTCACCTCCGGGGCAGGCCAGGATCGAACTCATGCAGAAGTGGCTTTAGCTTCTCAATGCAGTGCTTTAACCCGCTGCGCCACCAGGGAGGGCCCCTTAACAAAATTTTTAAATTTATCATTCAGCTATAAAATACACAGGAAGAAAATGAACCAGTGTGTAGATCCAACTCAAGAAGAGACCAGAGTGATGCCAGAGATTGCTCCCCCATACACTAGTGACAATAAATGCCCAACCATCCAAGATTTTTGTTTTGATTTAAGCAAGATGTTGCTGCTTTCACCACTGAAATTAATGCCCCATACAACTACCATATTATCTATTTTCCTATTCCATGCCAATTTCATATAATTTTTGGTGAACACTGAAATGAAAAGTTCAGATTTTGGAATAAGTAGGTGAGCGAGGGATAGAGAGTTTTCCATCAGCCGGGATTCGGAGTATAGCTCATAATAATAATCATATACCAATGCTAAGTCAGCTTTCCCAGTGAAATGCTTTTGTTGGTACTTTACTATGTTAATAAGTCATTGTCTTTAGTCCTCAAGTCATCCTTCCTCAAGCAAACAGATCTAAAAGGATCTTTTGATCTCAAATTCCATAGTCCTGAACACCACATCTCTTCGTCCTCTCCAGTTTAAATTGGGGATATTACAAGGCAGTTTGGAAAAGATTGAGAAGACAGTTGGAAGCAAGAACTCTCTGAAAATTCAGCATGAGCTTGTTGAGCCAACGCACAGATCACTATCGCCATACCAGTGGCTGGGAAGCTGGGAAAGCACAACTCTGTGTCCAAGGAGAAACAGAATGAGGCCTATGAGAATGTGGGCTTGGTGCATAGTCAGGAAGAGAAAGGTGTGTGCTGAGAATATCAAGGTAGCATGTTCCCAAATGTATAGCTGCTAAGTAATCTCCAAAGTTGAAAAAAGGTGCACATTCCATACAATTAGCTGTGTTTCTCTTTTACTATGAACAAAGACCATCACTAATGAAGCAGAGTTTATTATACCCAGGACAATGATCATGAATGTCTATGTTGATACTATGCTCTGGAAAAGTACAGGAGAAAGAAAAAGCAAAGCTAGGAAGAAGGGATGCAAGATGCTGTGATGAGGTTGCTCATTCATTCCTGTGCCTGTACAAAGACGCATGAAACATGGCCTTGGCTGTAGTATTTCCTTAATTGACAGCATCACACAGCTGAAAATAAAGGCCTTTCAGTTGAACAGTCTTCAAATGACTTTGAATTATTTTAAGTCTTTCAAATTCAAACCTCTCCTCGAGGGTTCCACTGTAAAGGCTGGGCATCTAAAAACTGTGGTCAGTTACAATCTGGAACCATGCTCTCTACTGACCTCTGCATCCTACTGACTTTTATGCTGCATCCTTTATGTTGTTCCTCCTAGCACTCTTCCCTTTAACAGAGGTATTTTTTCATATTTTATACTGAGAAAATTCATCACTGTTAAAGCTGGAATCTGCAGAGAAATCTCACTCCAAAGTCCATGCTAATTTTTATTCCACTCTACACCATTCACTTGCTTTATTCTTATCTGCAATAGGAGCTGACATGTGTACTGAGCAGGTGCACTGTGCTTCTCCTCAACTCAGAGAAGCCAGAAAGGTAGATGTGGCAACCTCCCTTTATAGTGCACATTATATTCCATGAGGCTTCTGCAAGGGGAATGCTTTGTGAATAGGTCTAATAAAATGATGAAAATTAGGGCTCTCACTGGTGGTGCAGTGGGTTAAAGCACAGCATTAGGAAACTATAAGCCACTTCAGTATGCATTAAATCCCTGCCCTGCAGATGACCCACATGGTGCAGCAGACCTCTCCTGACCCACCCGTCTGTTCCCCACCCTGTTTCTGGTGAATCTTCTCACTGCCTCTGCACCTCTGGCCTGTACCTCAGTTCTGTACGAGTAAACAAATAAATCCTTTTTTAAAAATGATGAAAATTAAAGGTATGGTGGACAGTTTACTTTCTAAAGACAATAGTAAAATGTCCCTCAAAGCAGGAGACTGGCCACATCGATGTAGAATTGTGCATGCAAAACACTTATTTTTGGAGATTTGTGACAGTGGAATAGAAGGAAAAGGACATCTTTTATCAAGTTCCAAATCTACCACTCACTATGTGACCTCAGGCAAGTCACAACCTCCCAGACTGTCAGTTTTCTCATCTATGAATTGACAATCCCAATGCTAAGCTCAGGTCTATTGTAGAATAAAGCAGAAAAACACATCAACTAGATGTGCAAATCAACTAGAAAACTGTAAGCACCTTTATAAAATGCACTATTTTAAGTTTTGCATTATTTCCAGTTCCATTATTATTTCCTTTAAGTAAAATTATGTATGCATTTCTGTCCTGTCTGTCTCCCTGCCTCTCACTGCACCAATTCCTCACAGAGTCAGTTTTCAATGTTCAAGGATAGAATATGATTTCTATGTGATAAATCATTTTTAGGAATTTTTTAAAATGGGTTTAAAAAGTCCCATTAAAATGAGACTAGAACTATGGTGAGAGCTATGTGTACTCTGGTGCTAGACATGGTACCTCAAAAGTTGTGATCCTGTACCACTGAGTCACATATAATATTGGAAACCAATGAGAGAGTCAGGGGTTGAGATCAGGATGCTCTGGTCACTTAGGGTTATATGTGACAGATGCTCAGAGCAGCTCCTTGCTACTGTGGGCCTCAGGAATGCTGAGCAGGAGCAAGTGAAATCTGTTGTTTTCTCCCAGTAGTCATGTTTACAGGTTATTGTCCTGTCCAAGAAAAGGAAACTCCTTCCCTATTTGCTTGAGGTGGAAGAGACCTCATTACTATGCCCCTGACTTCCCTTTAGAGGGCTTCAGGGCCTGAACTCAGCTATGGCCTGGTCTCCAGAGACACAGACTTCTTACCCATAGCCCTGCCTCTTGCTTCCCCCACGCAGACATACATGAAAAAACAGACAAACACAGACATACTACTCCCCCCATACCGACACACACCACACAATCATAGGCCACACACGGAGAAATACACATAGACAGAGACATACCTACACAACTCACACCATACACAGGTATAGACACCCACTCCCTCACACACGTACTCCTGAGAATAGACAGATCATGGCTCTCAGCAGCAGCATCTGTGCCCCCCAACCCCACCCCACCATCACCGTGAGACAAGGAGGGAGACCAGGAGGGAAACCAGGAAGACAGCAGGTGACTGACAGAGGTGCTACTCCACACAGCATACGTCATGAGGCTCTAACAAAGGTTGTTTTAAATAGTCCATTCACACATTTATTCAGCTACTGTGCATCGACAGTTTTTCCCTGGTGATTTTCATGTTCTTCTAGCTGCTGTACGAGAGCTTCCTTGTAGGAAAATGCTCCCCTCCCCCACCATGCCTGGTATTACTCCCTTAGAACATTCCTGACTAAGGCTGTTTTCAGCTTCTCATCCCTGCCCCCTCCATCTATTGCTTGGTGAAACTACACAGTGAAAACTCAGAAAGCAATGCATCCCCCTCAGGAAAAAGCAATTTGAATGTTTTAGTAAGGAAAATACTTCAAAAGCATTTACTTCCTCCCATCCCTCTACCATCCCTAAAAGCCAGGAAATGAAGCCATATTCTACAGTACCAACAAGGAGTAAATCACCCCACAAACTGCAAAGAGAGGTGCTCCGTTGCCTGAATACACAGCCACAGCCCATTAAATGGAGTTGGTTTAACCAGGTCTCAGGGCTTTCCTCTGGGCTTCTAACCACAAAGGCTTCTTTTACGCTAATGCCTGTCCACTGTGTCTTTCTCTGGTGGCTACAGATTTCATCCATGTGGTTGCCCCTTTTCTTTCAGAACACATATATGTAGACCTTGCTAAATAAGAGTAGATGCCCCACCAGTGGTGGCACCTGCTGTGAGCATCGCATCAGTTTGCTGTTTTTTTGGTTCTGACAACATAACTTATTGGCTTTTTCCCCTTTTCTTCCCTTCCTCACTTCTCTGCCACACTACTCCCTTCATTTCTTAAAAAGTTTAACAGACCCTCTCTGGTGGTTCAGCGGGTTAAAGCACAGCACTAAGAAGCTAAAGCCACTTCAGCATGAGTTTGATCCCTAGCCTGGGAGGTGACCCACATGGCATGGCAGACCTCTCCTGACCCGCCTGACCCCTCAGCAGTGTACTTCATCAGTTGGCCTGTTCTGCTCCCCACTGTCTCTGGTGAAACCTCTCACTGCCCCTGCACCTCTGGCCTGTACCCCAGTTCTGTATGCATAAATAAATAATTTTTTTTTAAGTTTAACAGTTAGTGATAGAAATAAGAAACAGGAAACTGTAACTGCTGTCAAATTATAACTTCTCCTTCAACTCAGTGACTACATTAGTCTTCAGAGCAAGGACTAGTCTTGAACTCCCCTGTGAAAGATTGTGAATTTCTGTCACTGGGACGAGGGGAACTAAGGTCACAAGCCAGCCACAAAATCACCTGGGTACTTGCTTCAAATGAAAAATCTCAATTTCCATCTCAGACATACTGAAACAGAGTCTACAGATTAACTAGGTCTACAACCAGAGTCTACAAAGTAACTAGGTGATTCAAAAGTAAGCTGAGGTTTGAGAAGCAGCACCCTATGTGATGATGGAACATCACAATTGCTCACAAGGTCTCTTCTTCATCACTATAAATCCACACTAAAACAGGGAACAAGGCCTGCTCTTGTGTGTATAAGGCCATGATTGTGTGAAGAATGTACAGAGGATTCTACAAAGACTCAGTGAGCTACAAGGTGCTAAACCTGAAAAGGAGCCCATCAGCTCTATGCTCCCAGAGGTCCATGTTGTACAATGTGGAGCTTTAGTTGAAACAAGACTCTTTAGGATGATTGGCTGTCCCAGGTCCAGACTCCAATTCTGTATCTTATCTGCTTGGTAATCTAGTTCCTGCTGACTCTGATATACAATGGCAGCAACCCTAGACCAGAAATCAGCAGGTTTTTGCTGTTTTCATTGAGGCAACATTGCTTTACAACTTTGCATGATTTAGAAGTAGAGGATCACACACTTCAAATATAGTCTACCACACCTACAACCAAGACATATATTTAGCCCTTCACCATAGTCTATTTCACTCCCTCCCCACTTTTCTTTCCCCCATTCCCCTCTGGTAGTCTCTATTCTACAGTCAAATTGGTCTGGTTTTATCTGACCTCTTGTTTTGTTTCTCTATATCCTACAAATAAGTAAATTAGAAGGTTGTATGGTATTTGCCTTCCTCTTCTGACTTATTTTGCTGAGTGTTAGTCCCTCCAGTTCCATCCATATATTTACAAATAGTAAGACATAAACCTTTTTTTATAGCTGAATAGTATTTCATTGTATATATATGCCACATAGTCCTAATCCAATCATCTATCTTATGGTATTTCAGTAGTTTCCATACTTTGGCTATTGTAAATAGTGTTGCTCATGGACATAGGAATGTATGTGTACCTTTGTATTAGTGTTTTTGAAATCTTTGGGAGGATAACTAGGAGTAGAATTGCTGGATCACGTGATCGATCTATTGTTACTATTTTGAGAATTCTTCATACTGTTTCCTACAAGGGCTTACCAACAGTAGATGAGGGTTCTTTATCTCCACATTTTCACTAACACTACTTTGATATGGGCATTTCTGAAAGGTATGAGAGAGTGGTTCATTGCTGTTTTAATTTGTACTTTCCTGATGATATACATTTCTTTTTTTTAAGATTTATTTATTTGTGCATACAGAACTGGGGTACAGACCAGAGGCTCAGGGGCGGCGAGAGGCTTCACCAAAGAGAGAGTGGGGCACAGAACAGGCAGATCGATGAAGTACACTGCTGAGGGGAGCAGCGGGCAGGTCAGGAGAGGTCTGCCACACCATGTAGTCACCTCCAGGGCAGGTGGGAATCGAACTCATGCGGGGCTTTAGATTCTCAGTGCTGTGCTTTAACCTGCTGCGCCACCAGGGTGGGCCTGATATACATTTTTGTGAGCATTTTGAGATGAGCATTTTTTCATGAGCCATCTGTGTCTTCCTGTAAAGTGCCTATATAGTGCTTTTGTGCATGTTTTATTGAGTTATTTTTAATCGTTGTGTTAAGTTGTATAAGTTCTTTTTAGATATTAGATATTAACCCCCTGACAGCTGTATGGTGCACATATATTTTCTCTCTTTTGGTATAGTTTTTGTTTTGGTGTCTTTTGCTCTGAAGAAGCTTTTAGTTTGATATAGTTCCAACTGTTTTTATTCTCTTTTCTTTCTTGAAGACAAATTCACAAAGACATGACTGAAGCATGTGTCTTGGAATATTCTGCCTCTGTTTTCCTTTTATGTATTTTATGGTTTCAGACCTTACATCTAAGTCATTTAATTTACGTTGATTCTAATTGTGTGTATGCTTTGAGATAGTGGTCTATTAATTATTTTGCGTGTGACAGTCCAGTTTTCAAGCATCATTTATTGAAGAGAATTTTCTTTCTCCAATGTGCATTCTTGGTTCCTTTGTTGTAGATTAACTCTCTGTATAAGTATGGGTTTATTTCTAGGCTCTCAATTCTGATCTTCTGGTCTGTGTATCTGTTTTTGTCCCAATACTATATTTTCATTATTGTAGCTTTGTAGTATAGTTTGAAGTCTGGCGGTGTTGCTGTTTATTCAAGTGTCCTAAGTGTGTAGAACTCTGCTTTTTCAGCAAATGATGCTGTATTTAAGGAAGAACTAATATGCAGCTCTTGAATCAGGGTGGGAAGCCTGGAGGGAACCAATCACTGGTAAAAGTGAATGTAGGAATGGCTTTTGTTGACAGCACTGTGAAAGCCTTCCTTTCTGGGTTTCCAGACTCACATCACTGCAGTCTATGGAATCACACCATTGCACTTCACAGGATCAGGTCAAGATAAGCGGGTGTAAAGGAGGGAGACGACATTGTTCTGTGCTCTGTCCACCTTACTGGGGACCCTACTTGCCTGGTGCACCCCAGCTCCTGTGCATGTATCTACCCTCAGTTAAGGTATACATCCACTCTCAATAGCTATCTCTTCCCTAGAAACACAGGCCTCCCAATATGGAAGCTTCATCTTTTTCCCTCCCTCCAGAACCAATTGAAAACCTCCTTTCATCCCTACTTGGCTTTGGACAAGTAACTAGATTTATCTGCAGATTCTTCATTTTAGCAGTGAGGTACTTATCTTGCCACAAAAGGTATTTGTAAGGATCAATAAAAATGACATTTTTCTATATAAACAGAACAGTAGTCAGTTGTCATTATTAGTCTTAATTGGCATAGAATCATAGAAAAAAAAATCAACTCTAGATTGGAAGGGCATCAGTGGGCCCAATCTCCCTTCTTATATATGATATCCCTTCTTGCAAGTAAGAGAAATCAACTGATTCATTCTCAGTTCTATGTCACTTTTTCACAATAGAGGATTTCTTCCCTCAGGTGCAGTCATTATAAAGTTTCCACCATCAAAGTGCCCACTGTTCTCCATTGCACTCTGCCATGCTCTCTTCTCTGCCTGTTCTGTACTTTGTGGCTTGTTGTTAAAAACAGACACATAAAATGTTAAAATATTACTGGCTCTCAATATAAGTTTGGGTAGGCCAACCTCTATTTTTGATGACAAATTTGGTTGGGAAATAAACTAAGAAGATTTTAACTGCCCTCCTTGGCGGGGGGGTCCCTTAGGGTTTGTGGTAGTTAAAAAATTTAAGGTTGTCTCACATCACATTATTTCTGTAAATTGTCCCCCTTATCCTAAGCAAAGTGATCATAAGTCAGATCCTACATTATGAGGCAGAGCAGGCCTAGAGGATTAGTAGTGAAGACTCTAGGGAAGATAGAAGAAAAGTGAAGACAACTTTGTTTCTTTTAGCATGCAAATAGAACAGGGCATGACAACTTTTCTTTCGGTAATGAATGTGGTGGTAGAATGTCATACCCAGGGTGGAGCTTGTTTTTGTACTGACCACACTGGATTCTGATTACCTTTTATGCCCCTTCTCCCTGACAAACCTATGAGCTCTTTTGCAGTTAGGCTTTCACTCACTAGAATGCCTGCAACTGATTGGCTTTCAATGACCATTTGCAGGAAGAGATGAAAGAATGAACAATGTGTGGTCTCAAAAAATAGGACCCGGGACTCCCACAGAAATCTACAGGAGTAAAGAGATTTAAGAATTATCTTATTTTATCCCACTATCTTTTAGAGTTGAGGAAGACAGAGTTGTGTGACCTTATGAATTATGTTTTATTTGGGCTAAATGTCTGAAGGAGTAAATAGGGCCCACAGGTTGATTAGTCCATATTTTTGTGACCATCCCAAGATAAGGACTTCCAGTAATCTCCCACATTGAAAGGTGCAAATATTTGTGGTCTGAATCTTATCATAAAACTGGAGTAACAGAGCCCAAATGTACATTCACAGATGTACACTACTGATAAGGGGAGTCAGCCATTGATCCTTCTGCTTGTGTGAAAGGACTGGAGAGCAGCTGGGATTCCTACCTCAAGTCTTATTAAACAGGAAGCTAATCTGATCAGAGGCTCGGCTTAACTCAGGCTGACTACATTTCCTCAGGGTTTTTGCTATCCCAGAGGAGGAGGGGACTCAGGATGCAGATCAGAAATATAAAAGCTTTCACTGAGGCAAGCATGGATTTGCAATTCAATTGAGCAAGGGAGGAAAAGATAGAACCAGCCACTGGACTGAGACAGAATAGACAGGGTCACTGGGTTCTTCAGCAGCAGGGACGTTCAAAGAGGTGAGGGGTCATGGACCTACGGCAGGGTAAGAAGCATCGAACGTATTCTCTGCCACTCTGGAAAGAGAGATGGCTCTGGGGAAATGGAGAAGATTACATCACCAATTTGATTAGCAGAAGCTGGGCTAGGACTAGCTGGCATAATCCTATGCACTGTGATTTTCTCAAACATTGTAGTGCATAGGGTTACGCCAGCTTTCCTTAGCCTGGCTTCTACTGTTAATCAAATAGGTGATGTAATCTTCCCCATCTCCCAGGAGGAAACTCTCTCTTCTACCATTGTTGTTACTGCTACAATTATCAAAAAGACTATGCAGCCCAAGGTGGGTGGAACTGGATAATCATAGACATGTCATCAGCCTTGTTATTATTTTTGTTTTTGTAATGTTGCCTACCAGGTTCCAGAAACATGCTTTGTATGAAAGAATATTTTATTTTTCACATTAACAAAACACCTCTGAATAGCTTTTTAAAAAAAGTGTCAGCAAAGAGCAAAGAGCTAGCAGTGGGTCCTTGACCTTAAAAGTCTGAACACGGGCCCTCCCTGGTGGCTCAATGAATGAAAGTGCAGCACCACAAGCTATCAACGGCCACTTCACTGTGAGTTCGATCCAGCCCCAAAGGTGATCGACATGGAACAGCAGACCTCTCCTGTCTCGCCGCTGCTCCCCTCGACAGTGTACTTCACTGATTTGCCTGTTCTGTTCCCCACTCTGTCTCTGGTGAATCCTCTCACCACCCCTGCACCTCTGGTTTGTACTCCAGTTCTGTATGCATAAATAAATAAATCTTTAAAAAAAAATCTCTGGGGCCCTCCCTGGTGGTGCAGCAGGTTAAAGCACAGCACTAACAAGGTAAAGTCACTTCAACATGAGTTCGACCCCTGCACTGGAGGTGATCCACATGATGCAGCACACCTCTCCTGACCCACCCACTGCTCCCCTCAGCAGTGTACTTCATCGATCTGCCTGTTCTGCTCCCCACTCTGTCTCTGGTGAATCCTCTCAACGCCCCTGCTCATCTGGCCTGTACCCCAGCTCTGTATGCATAAATAAATAAATCTTTAAAAAAAAAACTCAGAACCCCAGTGGTGTTAAAATAAAGCAGAAGTAAGGAGATTGTGAAAACTCAGCAATAGAAAATGAAGAATTAAGAGACTAGAAGATTAGGAGAAAGTAAAACAAAATATCAACAAGTCTAGTTTTGGATTAATGTGCAAAACAATTTAGGGATTGTTTTATCCAAATTGTCATTTCATAAAAAACTTAAATGATATAACTGGATTACGTGCTTATTAAGCTAAGAGATGGAACATTTTCCACACCAATCAAAAGAAAATTCTAGTAGCAGAGAGGATGGAACACTGATTCATAATGTGTGTAATGGCTAGATATATGACTCCCTCAAAAGTAGTCTTTTATAAAGTAACCACTAAAATAATAGTTTAGGCAACAGAGAACATATATGACATTTATTATAAAATAGGAGGACCAGTATTGAAATTCTTCTGCCTGGGAGGGATCCAATGAGGACATAATAGCATAAACCACAATGATCTCAATTTACTTAGGCAAGTTATGATACTAGAAGTATCCAGAACATCCATGTAAATACTACAAATCAAGTATAACAAACTTAATTATGCCTAACATTTGAGTAACCCTTTACATCCTTCAAAATGCTTGGTGAATCTCAGCTTCTTGCAGTAACTGAGACAGGATGACAGTATTATTTTATCTGTTTTCCCTTATCATCATATTAATTAGTCACAAAGTTATGTAGGCGAGTTTAGGACCCTCATTTCTAATTAATCTTAAGACATAGATGGGCATTGTAATGGGAAGTCCAGAATTGCATTTTATACAGTGTTTTTGGTGTCTTTACCTTATTATTAGCACAGTGAGGAGACAATTCAACTCAGGAAAGGTGGACTCTGAGAATACGTGCCTCCTGTCATAATTCATCAGTTACACCAATCACTACAATTGCATACAGTGATATAAGCCAAAGAGGATTACTAGTGCAGGTAATGTATTCTAGTTGAATCAGTGAAAATAGAGCATACCACCCCTAAACAGTGCAGGCTTGTGTATAAATGACAGATCCTGGTGCAAGCAAAGCCAGTGAGGCACAAAGGAAAGAAACAGACTATTTTCACTCCATTATCTATTTCCTAAGACTTAGATAGCACTGAATTCTACATAAACCAAATAAAAGAGCCATCGGCCTCTAGAACACTCAATATGACTCCTTTTCCCTTGAGAAAGATCTCAAGAATTCCTCTATAAAGCAGATTTCTTAGAGCTCTAGCACAAGAAAAAAATAACTTACGAGAATCTTAAATTTGTATCAAACATGTTTATTCTTGCCTAAATCTAAAGAATAGAATCCTGGGGGTATGTCTCCTTTCTAATTATTACATGATTCATACAATATTTCAACTTTTAAAGCTATGTATTAATTTTTTTTAAAGATTTATTTATTTGCGCATACAGAACTGGGGTACAGGCCAGAGGCTCAGGGGCGGCGAGAGGCTTCACCAGAGACAGAGTGGGGCACAGACCAGGCAGATCGACGAAGTACACTGCTGAGGGGAGCAGCGGGCGGGTCAGGAGAGGTCTGCCGCGCCATGTGGTCACCTCCGGGGCAGGCAGGAATCGAACTCATGTGGAAGCGGCTTCAGCTTCTCAGTGCTGTGCTTTAACCTGCTGCGCCACCAGGGAGGGCTGCTATGTATTAATTTTATAATCAAAAATATCAATAAAGATGAGACATAGAATGAGATACCATCTAGATTTTAAGCCAATGCTATCATTTTTTAGATAAAGTTCAATGTCAGAGATAATTTAGTTCATCAAAAGCTACATAGCTGGTTTTCAACAAAAATAAATTGTCTGATTGACCAGACCCATTGAATTTTTTGCTAATCTATTTATAGAATTCAGATGACTGCACAGACACGTCTTGCTCTAATAATCCGTAAGTTTAAGAGTTGGAGGATGCTATGCAGATATTGTCCTCACTAGGATGTCATGTTCTTAATTGCCTAGAACAAGAAGATTGTGGGATAAGGGAGTGCTATTAATAATGATAAATATATGCCAGGCATAAACAGAACCCTGTAAGCATTGTCTCTATACAATGGGTTGTATAGAGACTCTGACCTTAATAGATGATCAATTCCCAAACCCTGAAAGGGATTTCAAAGTTTTAACTTTATTGATATATCCAAAAGGAATAGGTGACACAGGAGGTAATAAACTTTAGCCTGTGAGTATCTTCTCCATATTTTTGACCAAGTTAGATAAGGAACAAAATTTAGACAGTTTACACTCTATTAATTGGCTAATTTAAGGTCAGGTATGGAATAAGACATTGAGTTCTAAAATATCACTAAGTACAGTAAGATTTGAAGAAGTAAAGCAGTGGCAGGGGGAAATTCTAGTAGCAGAGAGGATGGGGAACTGATTCAGAATGTGTGTACTGCCCAGTTATATAATCCTTTCTAAAGTATTTTTACAAAATAATCATCAAATAATAGTTAGGTAACAATAGTAATAGATATCGATGAATAAATATAATTCCTCACTGTGACGAGAAATACGCTGAAATATAAGGATGCGATGTAGATATCACTTACATATTTTCTCACTTGCAAGCTGTTTAATTTCAAGACATGATAATACATTCTAATGGGAGGTTGGAAGTTAAATAAATATAATTTGAGCAAGCCAATACTCTAAGATGCTTTCTGTAATGGACACAAAGCTAACTCAATGATTAGTAATTGTAGAAATAAGGCATTGATCATGTAATACTAATAAGATTATGCTTCCAAACAGCATGGAGTGCTATTCAAAAACCATCAGAAATATCACCTCATTTGGGCCTCTTACAGCCCTAAGAAGAGAAATTGTATTATTTTTCCAATTGTATAAGTGATATGACTATCACCCAGAGCAATTAAGTAATTTGCTTATTGTTTTATCCTTATTGGAGACAGTGGAACTAGAATCCACTGCTTATAATCCCCCACTCTCCTTATAATTTAACATTTATTTTACTTCACTGCCTAGAAAAAGAAGTGACCTTGAGAAAGTGAGTGACTTCTGACCGTATATTTTGGCAGAAGTCCATTTCTTTGGCTTTCATATCCCCTAGGGGTAATCTATCTCACTCAGACCCTACCCATTCACCATCTGACCTGCATGTTCTCTGAAAATTGCAATTGTGTTTTACCTTTGGAGTAACCAAATTCAATTATAGTTTCTGCTTTTGTGTTTCCTCAGCCTTTTTCCCTATACAAATTGATGGTGACAGCAGTGGTTCCAATTCAATTACATACCATCTTCTGGTTCCCAGTAATGATTCTGAGTAGGTCAAGAGGGAGCAGTCAGGAACAAGAAGGACCAAAAATTAAAAAGAAATGATAAGGAGACAAAGCCTGAATTAAAAACCCATTTTCACTCACTTGGAAAATTTAAGCCAACTTTTCTCATAGAAAGGGATAGGAATGAGTAGGTTGATGAATTTATGAAAAAAGACTTCTAGAAAGGAGCTTTATGATTACATTGTCCAAATGAACAAAACCTGAGGGTACTAAGTAAAATAAGAGTCCATCACACAATTGGGTGTTGTTAACAAAGATGCCATGGAAGAGTCAATTATTTTTGACAATTTGATTCATTTCAAAAATATTTTTATATATTGAACTTGAAAGTTGCTCTAGACTAGTCTAGAAGTACTACAAAGAACAAAACAACAAATTCTCAGCCCTCACGGTGCTTCCATTCCAGGGAAGAAGACAAATGAAGAATGTTAGTGGTCTGAAGAAATCCAAAGGAAGACAATGGGACTGGTTGCCACACAACAGAGCTTATTTAGGTAGAGAGATCAAGGACAGCCTCTCTGAGGTGTAACATGAAATAATGTCCTGAAGTACAATCATGAACACACACTACTTCTAGCCAATAAGTACATATAAAAACAGAAATTTGTGGAGACAATAATGACATTGAATTGTTCAACATTTGTGTATGTGCTTTGCTAGCACAGCCTGTGAAGATGACTATTTTAGATAACATCACCTACACTGGAAAAGGGTATAAGACACTAAACAAATATCTGTCTCTGAAATGCTAACGTGATCCTCTAAAAAAAAAAAATGTGGAGCCATTTTATCAAATCAACTGTTTTGTTTTACTTCCATGACAATTTTTTAAAGGCAAGTTCTTTAGAACTGTTTTAGAACTGTTTTTCTCTATAGCAGATTACCTGAGTGCACATTCTTTTAGCTACATGCCTTTTTGTGTTGTGTTGTGTATGTGTGTGTGTGTGTGGGCGGGGTATCTGTATTGTTTATACGGGGGAAAAGCCTAAACAGTCAATAATTTGTTCTTTTTTTTAATTAATTTTTTAAAGATTTATTTGTGCATACAGAACTGGGGTACAGGCCAGAGGCTCAGGGGCGGCGGGAGGCTTCACCAGAGACAGAGTGGGGCACAGAACAGGCAGATCGACAAAGTACACTGCTGAGGGGAGCAGCGGGTGGGTCAGGAGAGGTCTGCCACGCCATGTGGTCACCTCTGGTGGGAATCGAACTCATGGGGAAGTGGTTTAAGCTTCTTTGTGCTGTGCTTTAACCCACTGCGCCACCAGAGAGGGCCACAATAATTTGTTCTTTTTAACCTTAAATCCAAATTTTAATTTATACATACTAAACTAATTTGTACTACAAATTAAATTAAAACAAAGTTGGTTGTGTAAATACAATTAGCTAAATAGTAGGTATAAAATGGGAGAAAAAGTCCAGTCAGACACAATGTGCTCTTGAATGACATACAATGTAATAAGGTAGATAAGCAGGCAAATATAATGGGAAGAATCAGATTTTTCTCTCAAAGAAAAGAGAAATCTAAGTAAGGACTACTGATGAAAAATAAATTATTTCAGAGAAGAGGAAAGATGTGAGATGGGGCTTGAAAACTGGGTATGATTGCTTTTTTTTTAAGTATTTAATTTTTCAGTTGAAGGATCAGTGCACCCACCACCAACGTCCTCATATTCTACTACCATAGACCTGTGAGCTTCCCTCCCTCTTTGTCTTACTCTTCTCTCAACCCCTCCCCTCTTGATGCTTCAGTTCTGTAGTGAGCTATCCAGGGTTAGTTAATAAAATTATCTGATCCTTGGTTTAGTTACTTTATATTCCATATGCCAACGACATCATACAGTATTTATCTTTCTTCTTCTGACTTTTTTCACTTAGCTTTATCTCTTCAAGTTGCATCCATGTTGCCACAAATGGCATGGGTTTAGAGTTTTTGACTATAGAGTAATATTCCGTTATGTATCTATAACACATGTTCTTGATCCACTCATCTGTTTGGGGCTCTTAGCTGCTTTCATAATTTAGCGATAGTAAATAGCACTGCAATAAATATGGGAATGCCAGTTTCCTTTTAAGTTAGTTTAAGTAACTAGGGGGTCAGGGGGTGTTGGTGGTAAATGTGTAAGGGAGGATTACTGGGTTAAATGGCCTATCTATAAGCAGGGTAGACTTTCAAATTGCAAACTGAGAACCTGAGTATTTCAGACCAAAAAGAGCTGCTGTAAGTATGTTGAAAAAAGAAAATACTGTAGTGTTATTGAACTAATAGGTAATTAGGAGTAAAGCAGTGATAAATTAATTCATAGTGCCAGGACAACTTTATGAAGAGCCTAGAATGCTGAAAAGCAATGACAGCCACCAAAGGCTTTCAAATTGG
Source organism: Condylura cristata (assembly GCF_000260355.1). Taxonomy (NCBI): domain Eukaryota; kingdom Metazoa; phylum Chordata; class Mammalia; order Eulipotyphla; family Talpidae; genus Condylura; species Condylura cristata. The sequence continues at coordinate 38,047,990 of NW_004567104.1, forward strand.
GAAATGTTTCTAAATGTATGTGGCATAGATTGGGAGTAAGTTGACATAAGGCTTGTTGGGAAAGTACTTCTCAGTTATAGAGGAGTGAATGTAAAACTGAATGATGACATTAGGAACAAGAATTCTTGAAGAAAAACAAGTGATGGCACAAATAATGGGTCTTTGTGACAAATATATGTGAAGAAAGAAACATGTAAAAACTAATTTGAGGGGAAAAAATGGCACCTTTTCATGGAAGTTGTCAAGAAAAAGAAATAAAGAATCCAGCTACCCATATATTGAGGGATGGCAAACACATGCAGGTGGCATTAGGGAATGTACCTCAGGGGAAATTTGATAGAAGAAGTGAGAGCTGTGATCACGAGGAGGAATCAGGATACGGAAGGAAATAACTATTGAAAAATAATGGTAAAGAGGGAAAGAACAGTGATCTAATAGTGGTAGGGAATTTTTTGTTGTTGATAGGAGCAGCAGGAAAAAAGAGAGAAGAAAATAAGGAAAGAAATAAAAGAACTTAAAAAAAAAAACAAAGATATATAAGAACGTTAATGGAAATGTTTCCATGGACATTGGAAATAACTATAGGAAACAAGGTTATAATGACCTCTTCTCCTAAAGATGTTTAAATCTGACCCATCAGAGAGGGTTGGAAAAGGAATGGAATCCTCTAAGAAAATGGCAAGATTTGGTTAAATGTGTAAGAGGAGGTTGGAAAATAAAGGGAACTATATTCAGAATCAAAATAAAGAAGGGTAAAGAATTGTCTGAGGGATGGATAGATGTTAAGAAGACTTGTTAAAGACCACTGCTAACCTGAATAAGGATACAAGGCTATGTCCAACATAAACATTGGAGAGTCAAGGGCAGAAGGTAGGCTTGAGGGACATCTTAATAACAGAGCAGGATATGTTCAAGTAAATTGTATTTAATGTAGGAAATTATAAAATTAAATAGCTCCATTTTCTAATGGAAGAGCTAAAGCAACAGGTAAAGGGGGAACCTGTCTGTATTAAAACCTTCCTCTTTAAGAGCTTTATCAAATTGATAAGGATTCATTCTTCCTGCTGGGTTAGAAAGGATATAAAGAAGCACTATGAGGAAAACCACATAGTTGTTCAATGTCTCAGGTGGTCAGGTTAATGGAAACAAAGCTATTAACTGTTCAGGACTTCAGCCTAGGTCTGTTTTCAAATGATATCACTATTTTTCTTCATTAAATTTATCACATCTATCATACACACAGAAATATCACCCAAATAAAGAAATGGAAATAGATTTAGATACCGTTCCTACATGAGGTAAGATGACCGAGAAAGAATGTTTAAAATGAGAACTCTTAATGGAAATAGAACTCTAGTTGGTGAGCAAGGTGGGAAAAGGTTGCCAAAATTAAAATAGTCAAGAAGGGAAAAACAATCTATCTATGAAGGAGTTGGAGAGGCAACAGTCAAGGTGTTCAGGAGAATATTCTGTGCTAGGCTGAGAGAGCAATTCTGGGAAATGCAGCAGAGAGATACAATACAATTCTGAAGACTGACAAGAAAGTAATCATTGTGTGTCATGACTAGAAGTCACAGAGAACACTTTCAAGGAATTGGAGAGTGTCAATGCTAGATGAAATCTGAGGGTGCTGGAGGGCTAAGATTTGAAGTAGGATTATTGAAAAGTGCCTCACAAACTTTAATAGCCATCCCAAATCCAGGGATTCGGTTAATAGGGCAAACTATAAGATGGGACTGGAAATTTCCACTTCTGCCAAGTCCTCAACTGTTGTTCTGTAGACTCTCTGAGTAGCAAGGTTCTGAAAAACTAGGGACATCAGGATCACCTGGAGGACTTGCTAGAAAAATTTCTAGACCCCATTCCTACCTAGAAAGTCTGATTCAGTCAGTACAAGGTAAGACCTGGAAATTTGCATTTCCAGGTCTATGACTTCTTGTTTTGAAAACAGTTTAGAGAGACATAATACCAAGGAAGGGAAGGGAGTTAGTTGATATTTCTGTCTTCATTTTATTGTTGGTGGTAGCATTGCCAATGTATTCACACTCTTACTGGATTCAACACAAATGTCCACTATACGTCGGTTTAATATATATTCTCAAGTTTTTCTTCCTGCATATTTTCACTGCATTAGCCTGAATCATAGACATACTGCAATTCTTATTCAGCCAACCATCTGTACCTAGTTTCACAGTCTGTGAGTAAAATCAATATGTAATACAAAGAAATTAAAATATCTTACTCTCCAGCCAAAATAGTCTCCCCATCTTAAATGGATGTTTTCTTCATAGTTGGAAAAATCACCCTACTCCACTCAATCTCTTGTTTGTTTTCCATATCAAAATTATTGGTTTACCCACTGATTACCAGACCTGGCCAATTAGTCTGATTAGCGCATTGCATATTTCCAACTTCTTTTAGCTGTGAGTTGTTTTGTATGTTGACTCTTTCAGGGAAGAACTCTCCAAGCTGAGACAAATGATGAGTGAATGATAAACGCCCACCAACAATTTAACCTGAATATTTATTTAGAGTAACAGAAGTTACTGAACCAATGAGATAGATTCAGGGACTAAATTGCAATGCTGTATTTTCAGGCTGAGGACATCCACAGCCCCTGGCATACATGTAAATAAAATTGGTACCTATTTTAAATTGAATCCCATTCAATGGTAGGGGGTGTGTGAGAGAGAGATAGAAAGAGACAAAGAGAGACAGAGAGACTACCTTAAGAAAATGTGAAAAGATGGGAACGCAAACTAGTACAACCACTATGGAAAACTGTTTGGAGTTTCCTCAAATTGCTAAAAATGGAGTTTCTATATGACCCGACAATCCCACTCCTAGGTATCTACCCAAAAGACACAAAAAACACTGATTCAAAAGGATAACTGCACCCCCATGTTTATTGCTGCTTTATTTACAATTGGAAAGACATGGAAACAACCCAAATGCCCAAAAGTGGATGGCTGGATCAAAAAGATGTGGTATACACACACACACACACACACACACACACACACACACACACACACACAATGAAATATTACTCAGCAACCAAAATAAATAAATAAATAAACACATGCCTTTTGCAGCAATATGGATGGAGCTGGAAAAGATCATGCTTAGTGAAATAAGCCAGAAAAAAAGAAAGAAAAAATACTGGATGGTTTCACTGATAGTGGGAGTATAACAGACCAGGCGAGAAACTAATAATAATAATGAACAGCTATATGCCAGAGACATTTTATGGGGGTAGAGTGGGGAATGGGATCAAAAACAGTGGGGGGAGGGAAATGCACTGGACTATAGTGATGGCACATGGGTGAATGTGTGATGGGAAGCCCATGGGGATTACAACTGAGATGGAAAATACTATTTTTTAAAAATGTGAAAGGTTTAAAAAAAAAGAAAATGTGAAAGGTTTTCACTAAAGATTTTTCATGTTTCATATATGTTCTGGGGGAGGAAGAATAAAAATAAACTGGCAAAGAAGATACAACAAGGAGTAAGAGAAGTCCTCTTCACAAGAGCATCACCTGTTATTGCCTACCCCTTATCCCTACCTCCTCAGAGAAAGGGAGTGAGAGCTAAGGTGTTGTGTTTTTCCACCATCCTCTTCCTTGTTCAGGGGACAGCCAGGTAGATGTGCCAAAGAAACCTCACACTTCCTGGTTTTAATGGACAAAGTCATTATGTTCAAAGAGCCCCCAAAACAGACAGAACTTGTTGTTTTAAGTCTCTAAACAGGGCCACTTCTATGGGAGTGAACACTTCAAGCTCTTATTATATTAAAAACAAAAAAAACCTACCTTAGACATTCCATGGGAAAATAAGGACAATCTTGCAATATAACAGAAAACTAAAAGGGTCTTTGTCGTTGAGACCATGCACGCATTAACAAGATGGTTGGCAACCACCCTATGCCTTGTTCAAAGCCTGCCATTCCTCTAGGCCTCCAACCTGTCCCCTCCAGCTTGCTCTCTGATCAGTGAGATGATGTCTTTGCATAAAGGTCATGAAATCCTAACAGCTGCAAAACATACCAAAGGAGGATTAACTAGCTTCATTCCAACTGCTGGCTGAAGTACATGACTCAGAATGAGAATCTCAGATTAGTACTGCAGGTGGTCATCTCAGACACTAGGAAATTCAGACAACTATGCAACCTCTCTTGAAAAATGAGCTATCAATACATTTTCACAAAGCTCTTGGGAAGAATAAACAAACAATGAAGTGCTCAACATTCCCTCCTGGAGCTGCGCCATTTCAGTCACAGGAGTTCTAGGGACAGTCAGAAGGACTAACATCCATTCAGTTATACGCTTTTAATTTTCTAGGGAATTTGTCTGACATTAATGGAGGGAGAGATTGGATGTGGACAAAAAAAAAAAAAAAAGACACAAGATAATTTGCTAAATTAGCCTGTTAATTGAAACAAACACATAAACTACAACTGGTGTCCAGTCACTTGGACCAGTTTGTGAGCATGGTTGAATCAAGCTATTTGCAATGCAATGAAGACCTAAGGAGTTCAGGAACATGATTATTTTGATTTGTGCTTAAATAGAAACACAAATAGCTAGTCCAAGCAAGAGCTTCCTCCACAAAAAGAAGCTGCAAATAACTCAGCCCTGGGCTGCCAACGGGAGCTTATTTTAGAAAGAGCAAGTAGGAACAGGCTGCCTGGCCAGAGCAGGAGAATCTAGAGGTGCTTCTCCCACACACCAGGCACTCATTAGCATGTCTACTCAGTTTCTCAACCACGTAACAGCTGCAAACAGACAATAGTGGGAAACTGTCACAGGGAATGAAAAACAGTACTGAAAATGACTGTTAATTAAGAAAAGATGGAGGGGAATGCTTTCTTTAGAAGAAGTGCAAGTCTTGCACAGAAGAAAAAGTTTCAATTAGAGAATTTTGAAAGAAAACAACTCAAAGGCAAGAAATCATAGTAAAATATGTGATCATTCTGTTCATGAAGGTGAAACCATAGTCATGTGTTCCTCAAGCATTTATAGAGCACTTACTGAGTACCATGAACCAGGATGACTTCTACCAGGCAAGAGAAATGAAATCAGACAGTGTCTATCACTAGGTAACTTAGTTGCAAGTATAAAATATTTATACTAACAACTGCTATGAAAAACCATGTGTTTGTCACTTCGTAATGGAATATATCAAATGTTTAGATTTGTTGCCTGACGACATGCAATGCCCAGTGAGCTTAAATGGATGACAACTGAAGATACCACCTTAGACTTTGAAAGGAAAGAACTATTAAATGTAAATGTAGAGTGAAATTTAATTGTCTTTTTTCCCTTCATTTTACTTTCATTCAAACCCTTCAGCTTTGGAAATTGTCCCTAGCAATTGTTCACACCATAAGGTATATGTCATTCACACAGCAGAGTTCAAAAGAAGCATTGTCTGGAGTGGACATTACAGGAACTTTAGGCAATACAAGCCTGAGAACACCCAAATAAGCCAGTTTAATGTCAGTCAGTGCAAAGAGAACCAAGGAGAGCAAGGTGATTGCAACTAGGGGTTCTGGAACACTTACTGGGATGAGACTGGGGAACAAGGGTTGTTTACAAAAAATTAGGAGTCATTACAGAATTCAGAACACAATTGATGAGAACTAAACAAAAAATATTCATTGCTTAAGCATTATTATCCTTATTTGTCACCTAATGTGGTAATGACAGCAGTTCCCATTTTACAGAAGTAATTGAGAATTGAACAGGTTTTTCAACTTGATAAAGAGAAGAGGAAAAGAAGTCACAGGAACAGAATTCACTCATCAGCCAGTGAGCTAACCATCATTGCAATATGGAGTCCTTATGTGGAAACTGCAACTCATGCTAGCAATGGGATCCTGAGATTTCATGCTAGGCCCATATTTCTTCTTGTATTATAGATGTTAGGTTGTGCCATGTATGCCAAGCTTCTACTAGAAGAGAATCTAAATGTTATGTTTAGCCCACAGCAGGCAGGACACAGTACTGTGCCTCATCAGTTTTCTCCCCACTCATCTCCTCTCTGGCCTGTCTTCAGGAGTGTCAGGCTAGAGACTGTTATTTTGGGTAGGACAGAGTAACTTGACAAAATGAAGCTTAGCAGGGACAAGTAATGTTCTGATGTACCGCGAATCTGGTTCACCTTCAAGAACAAATTCCTTCTTCAGAGCTGCTTCAGTACATCTAGCCAGAAGTTACCACCATCTTTGGTCTATGCAGGAAAGAGATCAGGGCCTCGGCCTCAGGCAGACCTCAGTTCAAGTAAGTGGGAAGCCAGAACACGTGGACATGAATGAAACTCTGAGTTGGGACAATGCAGTAAATTTACCACTGTTTATTTCCAGGCTGCAGTGACTAATTTCAGCCAACACTGGACAACATGTCTGTAGCTTGAGTAGAAAGCATAATGAGAGCTACCATAGGTTTTCAAATTTCTTATTACTGGCTCAGATGTGGATCTGCTTATTATGTGGATATACATGAATGTTAATTATTTGACAGGAGCAATTTCTGGAACTAAGGCTCAGTATATTCATCTGTTATTGTTTTTAGTCTCCCGGCTGAGCTTGCCTTCTAACACACTCAGAGTGTAGCCAAGCAGGAGGCCAAGATAGAGGGTGCCAATGGCGTGGAGATGTGCTTAAATGCAGCCGCCATTAATAAATCACTGATAGTTAAGATATAGATTGGATGAAGGGCAGCAGATGGGAAGGGGGTATGTCAAATTGCTTTTCTCATATAGATTATTGGGTTAACAAGGAAGCAGCAGGCAAGTGGCAAACTGGTATAACAAATTGCTATCATAAAAAAAAAAAATGAAAAAGAACTTATCCCAGAAAGGTAATAAGACTCTGCAGGCCATTAGCCCTCCAGAGAAGTGCTAGAAGTGGGACTATCCCTCTGAGATGTAATACGGAGAGTCATTTCCATACTCAGCCTCCTCTCCTCACAATTGTACCTAAGCACATCCTAGTGTGACCAGAGGGGAGGGAGAAAGCCAGAGGACAGGGGGAGATGAAGTAATGAATTGCCCACTAGCAGGTTTGTGCCTAGCTCCATAAGTAAAAATGGTGGTGCCAGCTGGTAACAATCCTGGCAACCAGTGCCACCCTCTTTTTTTTTTTGCACCCTGTTGCCCTCCAATCTTTCCTTTTGAAAAAATTAAACCCATAGAAAAGCTGAACTAGTAATGAAATGTGAGTCTGATATTATTTTGCCAGATTCATCAGTTGTTACTATTTGGCCAAGCTTGATTTCTCTCTCATTTCCTCTCTCTCTTTTTGGCATACCATTAAAAGTGGTAGACATCCAAATGCTTCACCCTTAAATGTTTGTATCTTCTGAGAACAAGATCATTCTACCTTATATCCACACTAGAATTTATCATTTTCAGAAATTGTTAGCCTTGAGACATATATAAAATACATTCCGTGTATTTTCCAAATTGTACCATAATATATAACATTTTTTTTTTAAATCCAGGATGCAATCAAGGATTATGCATTATTAAATTATGTATATTTAGTTATATTTATTCTATAAATTATTATTGTAGTTTTAACTATTAGGGCTCAAGCCAGCCAATTTGCTAATTTTTGATTTAGATATTTCTAAATTATTTCTCATGATTAGAACAAGGTTGAACATTTTTGGCAGAATGTATCCTTCCTAGTGTATCACATCAGGAGACATACCTTGTCAGTCTGTCAAACTTGGCGATTGCAAGTTTAATCACTTGGTCAAGGTGATGCTATTAGAGTCCTGCACTAAATTTGTACCACATTCCATGTGCAATTAGTAGCTCTGAGAAGGAGTATTTACAAAAGTTGACATTTTACACAATAGTTTCAGTGTGCTTTGATGATTTTTGCTCTAATCAATTACTATAACAGTGATTGACAGCCTTGGAAACCCATCATTTTTCCATTCTTTCTACAGTTATAAGTTGTTATTTTTCTATAGAAATGGTTCCTTTCTTCTCTCCTATCCCCATTGTTTTTGGTACCATTAGTATGTCACAGAGTTTTTAAAATAAATCTATTACTATCTATTCCCACCATTATTTATACTGATATTCTAGTAGTTTCGATTTTGGTCAGAGGAAGCCCCTTCAATTTGGCTTCTACTATTTTATTCTTCATTTACCTATCAGGTTTGAGCACTTTTTTTTTTTAATATATTTCAAAGCTCCAGGTTCACCTTTGAGTTCATTGTTCCAGACTTAGAATCAGACAGCTTTCCAGGGAGCCCTGTTTCCTTTGAATAAGAAAGGACAGGTAGGAGCCAAAAAGAGGGTGATAGATGCATCCATTGTTACTAAAGTATAATTGCTTCTGAGCCATTTCTTTGTACCCTGCATGAAAATATATGTTTTAATAAAGGATTCATACTGATTCCCTAATTTTAATCTAAGATATCAAAGTTCTCTTTCTGCCTTCTCATATATTTTCCGCTCTTTTGCCATAAGAATGCCATTCTCCCAAATACCAATATATTTGTTGATTTAGTCACTTTACATTGGACACAAAATAGCTTCAAAGTATTATACTATCAGCAACAATTTATTTTTGTGTTTAGAAGATGTCCCACTGACAATGAGATGCAGTCAGAGTAGGGTGTTCAACATTTACTTGAATTAATTATAGCTTTGCTTCTTTGTGTTCATACAATCAATATGAAATGCAGTTTAATTCTTGCATTTTATAGATATTCACTTTTAAGATTTTTACTGTGCACTTGAATTAATAATTATTTTTAATATGAAAACATTAATGTGGCTTAAAAGTTAAAGTTATATTGAAAGGGAAACTTAGAAAACTATCATTTCCTTTGCTACTGCTTTTACTTTATTTCCAGTCATCCCTAATAGTTATCCAATGTCATTAGTTTATGTTAACCATTTGTGTTTTCTTTTGAATATATATATTTTATATTTCCTTTCTTTCTCACAAAAATGATAGCAAACTATTTTTAGTTTGTTAATATCACTATTTTTGAAAGTACAGTTGCTTTCTAAGTTCTCTGGCTTTAGTCTAGTCAATTTCTCAGGCAATAAAACATCTCAAGGTCTAGGCAAAATAAGTGCTTCCTATCTACAGAAGTTAAGAATGAAAGAGAAGTGGCTTGTACTAGTTTTCTGATACATTGGATATATGTGCAAATATTTCACTTAAATGTGAGTATTTTTAACTGTGAATCAAATGAGGTATGGATGCTCATTAAAAACTCTTACTCCAAGTTCCTACCCCAGACCACTAAATTAAGCTCTCTATAAGGCAGAATTTATAAATCTGTATCTTCAACGTCCAGGATGATGCCATGGATCTTCAAGGGAATGTACACTGTTGGTGGAATAAGTAAGTAGGAAAGCAAAAAAGATGAATTACAATCATGCTACAGAATTTTCATTTGTATGTCTAAGGCTGTTTTTCTTCTGAGAGAATGGACTTTAAAATGAAAAGTTGGTTTCTTTTGCAGTAATCTGTGAGCCCACTTCTGCTGGGAAAAACCAAGTAGGGAAACATTCTAAACCTTATGGATCTTGGAGATAAATCAATTGAGTAGAACACATTAGAATTGCAGTAGCCCTTCCCCCAACCTCCAAATCTCAGGATAGAGTTTTCAGGGAATATAGTGGCCTTTCAAATGCTCACATTACAAACTATTCTACATTCAGTCGTGGAAACCTGGAAATGGGTGGTAACAACAAACGTTATCATATCCATTGTTTCTCCCATCTTCCGTAACACTTTCATATCTTTCCTCCAAAAAAATTAAAAAGTTATTTGAAAACATTCAGGGAATCTAGTCCATCTAAAAGTAACTATTTTATAGTTAAAAAAAAAAAGTACAAGACATGCCTCAGAGAAAGGTAGAGGAAATGAATCATCTACTCTTTTTTATAGCTGGGAAAATCGAGATGCAGAGAATAGAGAAAAAGAGAATAGCTGACTGTGATAACTGCTTAACCTCAGGAAAGTGCTTCACAACACTGTGGACAGACCTTGTCTTTCATAACTCAATTTTAATAACCAGTATTTATAAATTAGCAGCTATGAACCTAGGTCTTTAAATTGTGCACTTCCTGCTTTACCTCTCTTATGAGACATGTACTATCACATTGTCTTTTACAGGTGAATAGATATTGCAACTTAAGATAGTACTTGCCCAAGTACTTTCTTCACATCACAAAGAGCTCAATCTAGGTTGCTCTAACCTTAACCGGAGCCCTTAACTGCTGTACAACTGAAATGGGTCTTCAGGAACATGATTCTTCACAAGCACTAACCTATTCAGCCAACTGACTGCTTGCTTGAGATCACATTTAACACTCCACAGAATCTAACTTCAATTCCAAAAAGGCAGGGATTCAGGAAATTTGTTTGTGATCAAAGCCAAGCCACTGAGGCTCAGTGTCCTCATTCCGCAAAAATGAAGGGATGAATAAATTTATATGTGTGCCCTCTCACTTTTGATGAGCTGTGATCCAAACCTTGATGCCTTGATTCACATTTTCACACTGAGTTTTGAATTGTTTTTTTCCCCCTTCTTTATTGTTTAAAAATGTAATATGTCCCTCTTAATTCCCAGAGGCATTTGAATTCCAAAGTTAATGTATTAACTCAAAGAAGTGAGTTTCTAATACTGGAAATTTCCAGATTGAAGAGCAAATGAGTATTGGAAAGTTGCTGTATTCTGATTAAATTTCTTTTCCCATTCTAAGGAAAATCATTTTGATGATTGTGTTCAGGAAATGCTCTCAGAGATAAGATTGGATAAAGTGGGATTCAGGCCCAGCTCTCTGAAATGGAATTGGCAGAGATGAGGTGAGAAAACAGGACCCACAAGCCAGCTGGCACACATGGCAGGGGGCCCTCCCAGGCATCAGAGATTCAGGGGAACCATAGAAACCATATGTGTGAGAAACACTGGCAGAGGAGGAATAGTATCAGAATCATTTCCACATGGGGGTAAATCCCAGGAGCTCCAACATGATGGTGTTTTCCAGGACCCCTATTTTCCAGTATGGGGGAGCAAAAACATTTCTACATTCCACCAGCTTTGGTAATAAGAAGCACTTATGTCCCCATCCAGGTCTGGTCTCTTCTAGATTAAGGACTCCTCATTTGGTGGTTGGCTAATTGCAATTAACCTGTATTTCTGTGCCACTGACTTTAAGCTTCATGAAGACAAAACAGACATTATTTTGATAGTTCTACAGCTCATAGCTCTTTTTTGGAGCAGAAACTATTGCATGCTGTATTGAAGAAAGACTAGAGAATGAAACCAAGTTTCCAAGTTGTGGAAACCTAATTTTTTTTTTCCAGTTGAAATGATTCAACATGCAACCATAGTCCATTTTAACATTGCTTATAATTTATTTAACTATCTAACAAACATTTACTGAGCACTTACTATGTAACTCTACTGTAAGCAGCCACTCTACTAGAAGCTGGGGACATAGCAGAAAGCAAGACATATACTGCGTCCAGCCTCTTGGATTCAATAATACATTAGTGGATGTAGGTGATGAATATGTAAACAAGTAAGAATTCCAGGTAAGAATTGTAGTGAATAAATAAAACAGGATGATTGGACAGAAAATCATTGAGACAACCAAGAGGAAATGACCTTCAGCAGGAGAATCCAGGAAGGCCTGTGAGCAGGTGCAGAGCTAAGGAAACCTGGGCATGTCAGGCACAGCTTCTGATATAAGAGGGCCTGAGTAATGCTTGGGAACTATTTCTAAATTTACCAAACTCTTGATGGAAGCTATAAGTTATAAAAAGTAATAAGACATATTTACCTATTTATATATATATATATATGTAAATATATATTTATATAGCTATAAAAGTGACAAAACATAGCAATTATGTAGCAGGATACAAAAGATATCTTCCCCCCAAACTGTTACTCAAGGAAATACTTGAATTAATGATGTCTTTGTATATTTCATACATATTCTTCTAAACATTTCCTAGCTGTACATACATAAATACATGTATGTGATAATCTTTATATGCACATGGTATTATGTCACCTTATTCTTCTGAACTACTTAGTTCCCTTCAAGAAAGAATGCTTGCCCAGTTGCAAGGCAAATGACAAACTGACAACCTCCATTTTTAATGTCTGTCCTTAGGTTTTGAGCCAGTAGTGGCCCCATCAATGAGAGGGTCCTAGAACATGGCAAAGAGATCTAGCTGTTTCTACCCAACTGAGACATCTCTATTAAGACAAAGCTGAGTTACATCTGTTTTGTATTTGCTTTGTTTTGCTATTAAAAACAATGCAGTATTGGCCCTCCCTGGTGGCGCAGCGGGTTAAAGCACTGCACTAAGAAACTAAAGCCACTTCCTTATGAGTTCGATCCCCGCCTGCCCTGGAGGTGACCACATGGCGAGGCAGACCTCTCCTGACCCGCCCGCTGCTCCCCTCAGCAGTGTATTTCATCGATCTGCCTTTTCTGCTCCCCACTCTGTCTCTGGTGAATCCTCTCACCCTCTGCATCTCTGGCCTGTACCCCAGTTCTGTACGAATAAATAAATAAATCTTTAAAAAAAAAAAAAACAATGCAGTATTGAATCCCTTTAAACATGCATCTTTATGCATGAGTGAGAGTCTATGTGTCTCTACTCTATCACCCCCAAAACCTAATATTTAACCTGTGCCAATCCCATAGCAAAAAAAAAAAATACACAACATTTTATTTTGCAACTTCTTAATGATGAAAGTCATGTTGTATCAGTACTCATCACTTACATTTACCTGTGAATTTCTTCATGATTGTTGCTCTTTTTCTATCAGGCTGTTGGACCTTTTCATACTTATTGGCTACAGTGTTTTGTAGAAGAACTCTTTCATATAAATACTGTAAATATCCTGTTTATGGTACTTTTCCCATTCAATAGTTTTAATTTGGATATAGCCAAACTTATCTATTTTTTTTTCTAATATTGTTTCTGGGTTTTATGTCATTAAAAAGCTCTTCTCTGTTCTAGTTATATTTTCAAAATGGGATCCTATTTAATGGTAAAATCCTTATTTTCCCACTTTAAAATTGGGTTTCGTGTATAATTTTAATATTGTAATGAAGGATTTCAGAATTTTTCTTCACCAACTTATCCTCATTATTTTTGAGCATTTAATCTCCCACACTAAATCAAGATTTCTCTTTTATAATTAATCAAAACAACATCCCTCATAATCAAGGAAATGCAAATCAAAACCACAAATGAGATACCACCTCACACCAGTGAGAATGGTACATATCAAAAAAACTAACAACAGCAAATGTTGGTGAGGATGCAGTCAGTGAAAAAGGAACTCTCCTAAATTGCTGGTGGGAATGTAAACCGGTGCAAAAACATTGGAAAGCTGTACGGAGATTCGTATAGCCCAGCAATTCTATTCCTCGGGATCTACCCAAATAACATGAAAAGATGCATGTACTCCTATGTACTACTTATAATAGGTAAATCCTGGTAACAAGCCAAATGCCCAAAACTAGATGATTGGATCAAGATGATGTGCTATATATAAACAATGGAATACTACTAGCAATCAAAAAAATGAGAGAAAAAGAAAAATATTGAATAGTTTCACTTATAGGAGAAATTTGAGAAGAGCAAATAAGATGGGGGAGAAAGAGTGTATTGCTATTACAAAACACACAGAAAGTTATAAACCAGGAGATCCTACAGGGGAGGGGAAACAGAGAGGGATCAGAGAGAGGGAGGAATGTGGAGACTATGGTGATGATGGGTGGGGAGGGGGGGAAATCAACAGTTATAAAATGAACAATAATGTAAATAGATATATAAAATAATAAAAAATAAATTTAAAAAATTGTTATCTCTTATACTCTCAACAATAAGGTCAAGTGCTCATTAGAACACATTACTCTTGATATGAAAACATTAAGTATAAGCACATCTGTCTGTATTTCAAGTAACAGAACCAAATCTGAGACTCTGGGTAGACATGGTAGAAGAAAATGGTCTTTGAAATAAAAAACTCTACCTGAAGTCAGAGCTTAGCTATTAACTATATGATCCTGGGTAACTAACTTAGATATTAAGAGTCTGTTTTTTAATTTGTAAAATAAGTAATATATGACTAACCAATAAAACTGGGGGGGGGGAGGATTAGAGATAATCTATGTAAATTGCTTGATTTCATGCACACACACATATAGGTACAAAATGAATGACTTACGATTTTAGCATATTCCAGCCCCTATGGCCACAAATTCACTTCTAATTTTGACTTCTTAAAGTCATAACTAAGCCTATTTCAAATTTGATGTACAATTCAAAAGAGAATATCATAGGACAATACTACAGATTCCTTCCCTCAGAGATGATCTGCTTTACAGCAGCTAAAATTGAACTTTTGTTGAGCTACTTGAGACTTTAGGTGTTTTCTGTCCTTTGTGGTAGCAGAATGAATATCCAGAGATATTCATTTATTTAATTTACCTACTATCACACATGGAATACACAAATTGCTAAGATCATCGTATTTTCAAGGAGCTCATGTAGATTCATGTTTAAAATAAAAAAAAAACAGTTACTAAATTACTTACTTTGTATCAATGTATAGAATTAAACATATGTATATATTAATAGTAAATTCATGCATGTATCAGGCCATGAATCTAATTAAGAAAATCCATACCAGTTATTTTAATAGATTTAACATAAGGGTTTAGTTAAATAGGCATTGTGAGGCTAGAACAAGCAAAAGAAAACACTAAGATAACATAGTAGTGACTACAGAATGCAATTACAGCACCCAGGTTTAGGGTCACATAGGACATGATTGGGATGATAAGAAGAAAGTTTGGATGATGGGCCACAGAGCTGAGACCCAGAATACTGAGGAAGAAACACTCCCCACAAATGGTTATGAAACTGAGCTCAAAGGAGGGTTCCTGAGGGACTCAGCTGGCACAGCCATCTGTGACAAAGAAGGATGAATAAAGGAGAAAGGAGAAGAAACTGAGAATCAAAACAAACTGCTCCCAGAACTAGACACCACTCTAGGACAAGGAACCACTGACGTTACTACAAGGATAAGAACAGAAAACCACCAGGAAGAAATAGGAGATTTTTTCTTTTTCCAGTCACCCCTATCTTCCAGTCTCCCCCTAGTGGTCTCTCTCTACCTGCCAACCTGCTGGGAGTCAGCTGGCAAAGGAAGAACCTGGTCTCCAGGGTCTCAGCCATAGGATCAAAGAGAAGAAAATGGAAGAGTAGGTTTGCATCTAAAAAGTAATAGCTTAATACTATTTTGTTTTAAATAGTCTTTCATTTACCCATTAATTCTGTTCACAGTTGTCTTGGGGCAAGTCCAATAATAACTATTCTTGCATCCACTAAACTAGATGACAAGGGAGAATATTTTTTAAAGACTCAGTGTCAAGAAACTTGATTCTAGGACTTCCTCTTCCAATATCTGATATTTTAAACAAAAATAAATATTCTTTATCATTTGAGGAGTTATAAATATTATCTAATTTTAATTTTTATGCAGTATCTATTCTTTACTACCTATTGGCAACATATTGGTTTTCTTTCTTTTTTTATTTATTTTTAAAGATTTGTTTATTTATTCATACAGAACTGGGGTACAGGCCAGATATGTGGAGGGTGAGAGGATTCACCAGAGACGGAGTGGGGAGCAGAACAGGCAGATCGACGAAGTACACTGCTGAGGGAAGCAGCGGGCGGGTCAGGAGAGGTCTGCTGCGCCATGTGGATCTCCTCCGGGGCAGGCGGGGATCGAACTCATGTAGAAGTGGCTTATGCTTCTTAGTGCTGTGCTTTAACCCGCTGCGCCACCAGGGAGGGCCCTCATATTGGTTTTCAATGAAACAGAAGTGCTGGGCCAAATGAACTTGACTCATCAGCAGATGGTACAAATCACCACTGTGCTGAAGTCCCCGCCACCCCCAACGACACCCAATCATTCAGTAAATATAATGTTAAAAATTGTACAAAGTCCTGAAACTGGAATTCCTGTCTTTGGGAGTCTATAAGAAGATAGACAAGAAATAGCAGATTATAAGACCATGTTGTAGGTGTTCTTCTGGAGGAATACTCGGAGCATTAGAGAAACATGGAGAAGGGACATTTTACCAAACTAAATGTGAAGTTGAAGTTCAATATTGAGGCGTGAGAACTCAACCACATAGAAGAGAAAATGAAAAGGGGACAGATGTAAAGAGGTTGTGCCAGGTAGAAGGAATACCATGAGCAAAGGTTAGGATATGAGAGGAATTTGATTTAATTTTTTATTTCATTCTCCACCAGGACGGGAATAAAGCCAATATAGATCACAATGTATCTTAGTACACATTCAGCTGAAATTAAGAAATTCCTGGATAGCAACAATTTTCAAGCACTACTTGTTTACATAACAAGAAATCCAAAAGAGGGCACTTCCAGAATTGTTTAATTAGGCAGTTTTACAATACCAGGATTCCTCCTTTGTTATTCTTCCTGGATTCTCTTTTGTGACTCTGACTCTGATTCATAGCTCTAGGCACTGCATTCCCAACACAATATTTCTCATTCATCTCTCCTTTTTAATAGGGAAGAATCATTTTTCTCCCTGCAAAACTCTGTAGTAATTCTCCTCCACTCCCTCCACACACAAAAACAGAGCTGCAAGTAAGCACCTCTATAAAGGCAGTTATTTGGAGGAGGGTCACTAGGATGAATGAAATAAGAAGGGAAAGTGAACCAAAAGATCCATTATTAAGCTGCTCACACCACAGCAAATGTGACTTAGTCTCCCTGGAATCCTCATAATAACCTACAAGGACCTTCAGAGTGGTCACCTGAACATACAGAAGAGAACTTCTTTCTACCAGCTCCTGTTCCCACCAGCCAAGGCTTCACCCAAGACAGTTAACCACACATACAGTTATGTTAACACAGAGATATGGCTGAGCAAATCCCCAAATGACCCACAGGGTCCCTTAGGAAGAGTGAGGGTAGGAAAGAATGAAGAATGATAAAAATTGCTTTCTCAACCTTTCTCAACCATGGTATTAAGCCACACTACTTCAGTAACTTCTCAACATCTTGAAATTTCCCTTCATATTCATTTTAAAATTGTGTGACCTTTCATCTAGGGGCAAAAAACAGATAAGTACAAGTGTACTCATTAAATCTCTGTATCGCCACATTTTCTATTCTAATAAAAAAAAAACTTCATGAAATAGGTTGGTTTAGGTCTCATGGAAATCTCAGGTTGGGGTTTTATTTCCCAAACATCATCAACAAGATAGGAATGCTTGATCTAAATCCAATTCTGCAAAGGAATGTTTTGAACCAAAAATATTAAGCTTTAAAAGACTGAGTATATCAGTTGGATTTGAACTCTCTATTTTTAATATTCATCAGTCATTTGTGGAAGAATTGTTCAAATTTGAATTGACTGTCATTTTAGGTTCACTATCTTTGGTCAAAGTTTATCTCAAACCCACTCCTAACTCCACATAGACTCCAGGACAAATCTTACCTACTCCGAATCACCTTAATTATAACATATTCACTGAAGACTCTCTAATCTGGATCTTCAACATATACTTTTCTCCTGAGTGCTGATTTAAAGCCCCAACTGAATATTTTAATTTGCATCTCTTTCTGCATTTCAAATCCAATTTGTCCAAATATGAATGATTCATCTTCATTTTCTCTTCCATTATTTTTTTTTACTTTCTATGTTTTCTAAGTTATTATCATAATATTCTCTATACAGTTTTTTAATTCACAACTCACTAGGCATCTTACATTCCTGTTTATTCATTTGTCTACCATCATAAATCAACTTGATCAATTATATGTCCTTCATTGTTTTCAAGCACATTTTTTCTCCCTATACTCTATATTATTTTAAGTCATTATTACAAAAGCCATACCACAAGACCCCTTGCTCAGATTTTACCAATATCCTATCTGCTCTTGTACCAACAACATCATTCATTTTACAAAAACTTCCTATTATATAGCTAGTTCTGCATTTAATTCTGGACATTACATTGCAGTATGATCCTACTGAAATGCAAATTTAAAACATGTGATTCTCTTGTTTCAAGTTCTTTTTCAGTGTCTAGAAAAAAAAGTGCATCCAGTGTCTAGAAGACATAGACTAAAACCCATGCTCCATAATGAAACTTACTAAGGTCTTCATGGTATAGACTCTCCCTACCTTGTCAGTCATTTTTTGACATTCTCTCTTATCCACACTTTAACTTTCAGAATTTTCAGTCCTTTACTACTGTCCCACTGCTCCATGCTCATTTTTTGACATAAACTCTCATTCCTTCATCTGCCCAGAATTCCCACTTCCTCTACTTCAATGTTTACCTCACAATTGTCCTCCGAAACTCATTACTGGTGTAAGAAGCCTTCTCTGACCCTATTCACTGCCCTAGGTATGACATATATACATCTCTCCTAACTCCTCCCATATTACCTCTGACGTGACTCATACTTTTTCCATTTGTCAGTTTGCATGTCTACCAGCACCCCCAGACAGAGAGCATTCTATGGAAGTATAAGTTGTTTTAGCATCCTTGGCACTTAGCACATAGAAAGGATTTAATAAATATGTGTGAAATGAATTTTTGGATTGCTAGAGATTTATGAAAAAGGATTGAACATACACTTAAAAAGGAAATATTCCACTTTCAGAGACAGTTTGACATCCCCCCATCTTTCAGTGGGATGAAGAACATGATGCCATTTAAGATTGTTTCTCTTTTTTAATTAAAAAGAAAGTCACAGCTTTCTCATGAAAGAAGTAGAAGAAAGAAGGAGAGGACACTAAGAATGTAATTTATTACCTATTTTTACTGAATTCTGAAGCAATAAGAAAATGTAAGCTAAAGGTGCTCTAACAGCCTGCCTGAATGGGGAGATGATACTGATGTTGTTATTGCTGCATCTATATTGAGAAGGCTTGCAAGTGACTACACTATGAAGAAGAGGCAATAACCTTGCTGGGGTATCACAGGTAGCACTGGGTGCGCCTCAGAAATCTGACCACAGTTTCCTGGTCTATGAAGTTTGCAATGCTGAGCACAGTGCACCTATTTTCCACTTTTTGCCCCAACTAACAATTTGCATTTTATACTCTGGATACTGCCATTCTCTAGAAGCTCGTCTTAAGTGAGCAGACAAAATTAGGTAACAATACAGCAACAAAGCAAGTCAATATGAAGTCAACAAAACTCATTTCTAAACTTTGAGGAAAATGTTTATACAAACACATTTATGAGAAACTGGAGAAAGGGTAGGATGAATAACTTAGCCACTCTTCAATATGATTGTGTCTGTTCAGAAGGAAAATCTCACTACAAGTGTCAGACATTTCATCACACTTTGCCTCAAGTTAGTCTACCAGTTGATTCTAATCAGGCGATATTGTGGAACTATAGTATCATGAAGTTGAACTAAGCCTCTAAGACATCACAGTCCAGTTCTTTTACTTTAAAGGTGAGGGAACCAAAGCCTAAGGGGGTAATTTTTACTAATCAGGATCAGAAAAGGAGAATATGCTAAGTAATTTTCAGGTAAACACTTTCTTGATGCTATTTAGCATGTTCTCTTTCTATGGTCCAGATTAGCAAAAATCATTTTCTTACATTTCAAAAACTTAGTTTACAAAATCTCAAATCAGGAATCACCTGGTAGCTCACTATTCACACCATGATGACTGCCTTTCAATCTGCCACTTTCCTATAAGTATCACAAAGAGATTTACATATATTAAAGATTAATATTAGCCTATAGTGTGGGTGCATGTGTGTGTATTTTGCACAAGTCAGTATGTTAACTATATCTGGCAAATTATTCTTATCTTTGAGGGAATCATTACCTCTAAAATGCTTTTTCATAGTTAGCTTTTGTTACCTGGAAGGAGGGGCTGAGATAAAATGAATTTGTCACAAATATTTATGTCTGTGAAGGTCACTATGAAAATAAACCGTAGAATAAAATATCCAAGGCAACTAAGTAATATTCTTTTCAGAACTTCTAAGAAGTAAATGATATTTTTAAGGAAAATAGATCAGAATCAGAAATCAGCGATGCAGTTATTAAATATGATATCATCCATTTTCTTCTTCTCTTTGGCTGTAGTGATATATTTACAGTAAATTGAGATATAAAAACTCCTTTCTTAATTTATACTTTCTTTTTCAACATACTGCCCTGGGAGAAGGATCCATGGTAATTCTTCCTAGATTGGAGATCCCAGGACATTACGTATTTAGAGTTAGTGAGACACACAGAGCTTATGATGATTGGCTGTGCTTTTTAGAGGGTTTCTTAAGCAAGGACAAGAAATTTGGGCTTCAAATTCAGTTGTTTGTCCAGGTAGCATCCTTTCTACTGAATTCAGAGACTCCTTGCCAATTCGGATAGTCACATTTTGTAGTGTGGATTTCTGCCCAGGGAAGCTGGATGGCTGCCCACTCCAGCTTCATAAAAGCCCTACATGCTAAGAAGCTTCCTGTTGGTCATGAAACACATAAAATGAAATTTGAAAGGAAGTTTTGCATGAGAGAAAGTAGCCTTTCTCTCATTAACATTAGCATGTTAACATTAGCATGGATAGAAAAGTTAACATTAGCATGGATAGAATAGATAGACTACCAGATGATTTTGAGAAGTATAAGCTTGGTCAACCCTAGAAAAACTTTCCATCATTGGAGCAATACAGAGGTGCAGGGAGTGCTGAGGTTTACCTGATAGCCTCCCAGTGCTGCTACTCTCCCTTTACTCACTTTCTGTATTTTAGTGAAATAAGCGACAAAAGTTTATTAAACATCAACTAAGTGCAAGATGCTGTGCTAGACAGTATAAAGATGTGTAAAAACTATATTCAAAGAGCTTATATATAATTGAGTAGGGAAGAAAAAAAGAATAGTAAAGAAGAATGTGATAAAAAAGCAAATGAATTCTGCTAAAGAATAAAGATACTATTTCAGGTACCTACAAAAGATTGTGTTTTCGAAAAAGAGACATAGGACTTGACCTAGCATTTAAAAATGGTGCATGCATATATTTTTTTCAAGTGAGTATTTCATATTCTTCAGCCATATATCTAGGAGAGGTACAACTGGATCATACAGCATTTCTATTGTTAGATTAATAAGGAATATCCATATCTTTTCCATAGAGGCTGAATGAAACTACAATTACACCAACAGTAAGTGAGGGTTCCTTTCTCATTGCAGCTTCACCAATACACATTTCTTCAATTTTTTGATATAAGTCATTCTCATAGGGGTGAGGTGACATCACTTTTGTGGTCCTGACTTTGTATTTCCCTGATAATAAGTTGCAATTGAGTATTTTTTCATGTGCCTGCTAAATATCTATGTATCTTCTTTAGAGAACTATCTACTCAAATCCTCTGCTCTTTTTTTTTCATTGAGTTTTGTGATCATTGTTAAGTTATATGAGTTTGTTAATTATTTTAGATAATAAACCATTGTTTACTCAATCTGTAGATTTGTTTGTTTGTTTGTTTTTGTGGTTGTCTAGATCTTTGGTTTCCAAACTTGTGGTGTTAAACAGTCATTAAAAAAAAAGTCAAAATAGAAAATTTTAAGCCTTCATGTTTATTCATTCTCCATCGTTATCATTATTTTATGTAAGTAAACATTTTAGCATTAGAAAATAAGCTATATTGATTGTAATTTAATAAACTTAATATTAAGAAAAATTCACATATTGTACTGATGTTCAATATAGACCAGCAACAATGCTTTCATACATCAAGAAGCTTACATACAAAGGTTTGAAATTTGTTGCCCCAAGCTTTAGGAGTTACATTCTAGGGAAGTATTTCCCCAATAGTGATTTTAAAGATAATTTTGACTGACATGAAAGACATTACATTATGCCTAAATCAAACAATAAATAATGATGATTCACATTGCAAACAAGTCTTATGTCTTTGTTTTCTTTCAGTTTTTCTGATGGGAGGAGCTTCATTTGGTATTAGCCTAGCAGTGCCCCAACACTAAGACAATTTCCAATTTATTAAAAGAGTGTGTACATCAAAATCAGTCTGGCAAAAGTGAGGACAAGAATAATTATCATTCAATTAACATTATTTTCTTTCTGTTACATTTTTATTCATAGTTACCTTCTTTTTATACTTTATAAAATGGTACTGAACAGTTTCCTTTTAAAATAGATTTGTATACGGTGTTTTAAAAGGCAATCTGTGTATGGAAATAAATTAGGTATTTAATGATGCAGTACTATATGAATTTATCAAAACTCATTAAGATGTTACATGACTTAAGAGGAACTTAAATATTTAATGGCCTCAAAGAGTTGCCTGTGACTATAGTTAATAATATATTGTAGGTTTGAAAGTTGTTACAAGAATAGATATCAAAAATTTTATGAGAAAAAATTATAATCATATGTGGTAATCATTTCCATATACAGTCATCATGTACATATACATGTCAATTATATCTTATTTGTTTGGATTTTTTTGATTAAAGAATCACCTGGTCATTGTCTTTACCCTAGAAATACGAACAACCAAACAAAGTAAAAGAAGTTGATTAATTCAGAAAGTTTTGTCTCATCTCAAATTCTCTTTGGCTTTGTTTTTTCTGACTTCTATTGCCCTTGCAGATTAATCTGAGAAAAATCTTGCCTAGTCTTTATCTGAAAGGAGTCTGTATTGATAGGAAACGTGTGCTCCTTCTAATCCTTCCTTGAATCATCTGAGATGCTACTTATTTTTCCTGGTGACAGATTGGGTCCCATTCTCAGGTCATATTGCCATATGCACTACCAGGATTACTCCTCTTATTTAAAACACCTTCATGCCAGGATTTATTGTGAATCTGAGACCTAACAGATATTATCAGACTTCCACTCCTAATTCATAAAAAGTTGATAATGCACTTTCAGAAAAGTTTAGAAAAAGAATGCTCCATATTCTACATTCTTACTGAAATAATCCAGTTCTACTCAGCCTAATCATTAGCTATTTCTTTCTACAAAATATGTATGTTTACAAATTCTGTCTTATAAAAATATTTTAATTTCATAAAATATCTAGTGAATTTACCAAAACTTCCTAGATAAACTACTAATTCTCCTTCTCAAACACTTCCCAAAAATTGAGGAAGAGGGAGTGTTTCCAAACACATTCTATGAGGCCAACATTCTATGGGAGCAAAAGCATACAAGGAAATCACAAAGAAAAAAAATAACAGACCAATATCCCTGATGAACATGGATGCAAAAATCCTCAACAAAATCTTCACAAACTGAATCTAAGCCATTCTTTAAAAGGATCATACAGTATACATTATAAGCAAGTGGAATTTATTCTAGGTATACAAGATGGCTCAGCATCTGAAAATAGATGAATGTAATTCAGCACATCAACAAAAGAAAATAGAAAATACATGTGATTTTACCAATAGATGTAGAGAATATATTTGATAAAATTCAATATCTACTATGATAAAATCCTCAAACATGGGAATAGAAGGAACATATCTAAACATAATAAAATTCATATAGGACAAACCCACAGCCAATATTGTATTCAATCATGAACAATGAAAGCTTTTCCTCTAAGATAGGGTAAAGGATAAGAACCATGTCCACTCTCTCCACTACTGTTCAAATTGATATTAGAAGTCCTAAGTAGAGCAACCAAGCAAGAAAAAGACATAACAAGCATCTGAATTGAAGGAAATAAAACTATGATTATTTAGATATGAAGATTAAATATAGAAAACCTAAAGGGTCCTCCCTGGTGGCGCAGCGGGTTAAAGCACAGCACTAAGAAGCTAAAGTCACTTCAGCATAGCTAGATCCCCAACCCGGAGGTGATCCACATGGCGCAGTAGACCTTTCCTAGCCCACCCACTGCTCCCCTCAGCAGTGTACTTCCTTGATCTGCCTGTTCTGCCCCCCACTCTGTCTCTGGTAAATCCTCTCATGACCCCTGCACCTCTGACCTGTACTCCAGCTCTATAGGCATAAGTAAATAAATCTTAATAATAATAAAAAAAAAGACCTACTAGAAACAATAAATCAGTACCATAACATAGCAGGTTACAAAAATCAATGTACATATATCAGTTATGTTCCTATATTAAGCAATGATTTAAATAAGAAAGAAAATAACTTTATCACATCAAAAATTATAAAATACCAAAAAAATAAACTTAACAAAGGAGGTAGACATATATAATGAAAACTGTAAGTTATTGTTAAAAGAAGTAGAAGCTACCAAAAAAAAGGGCACAATATTCTGTTAATGAATTGGATGAATTGACATTTTATTCTACCCAAAGCAACATACAGATTTCAAGTTTTCAAATAAATTTTGTTTTTATTTCTCCCTTAAGAATGTGGTTTTCTACAAAGAACTGATGAAACTCAACAAAAATAAACAACTCCATCAAAAAATGAGTAGAAGAGCTAAAAGACACTTCTCCAAAGAGGACATGCAGATGGCCAACAAACATATGAAAAAATGTTCAGCATCACTTGTAATAAAGGAGATGCAAACTAAAACCACAATGAGATACCACTTCACCCCAGTGAGTATGGCACATCTTCAAACAACTAGTAACAACAAATGTTGGTGAGGATGTGGAGAAAAAGGAACTCCCCTGCACTGCTGGTGGGAATGCAAACTAGTACAACTACTATGGAAAACTGTTTGGAGGTTCCTCAAACTGCTAAACATGGAGTTTCCATATGACCCAGTAATCCCATATGGATCCCAGTAATTCCATATGACCCACCATAGGTATCTACCCAAAAGACACAGAAACACTAATTCAAAAAGATACCTGAACCCCCATGTTAATTGCTGCTTTATTCACAATTGGAAAGACATGGAAGCAGCCCAAATGCCCAAAAGTGGATGACTGCATTAAAAGGTTATAGTACATGTACACAGTGGAATATTACTCAGCAACCAAAAAAAAATAAACACATGTCTTTTTCAGCAACATGGATGGAGCTGGAAAAGATCATGCTTAGTGAAAGAAGACAGAAAGAAAAGGAAAAGTACTAGATGGTTTCGCTCATAGCAGGAGTATAATGGACCAGGAGAGAAAATAGTAATAATGAACAGCTATATACCAGAGACATTTTATGGGAGTGGAATGGGGAATGGGATCAAAAACAGTGGGTGGGGCCCTCCCTGGTGGCGCAGCGGGTTAAAGCACTGCACTGAGAATCTAGAGCCGCTTCCGCATGAGTCCGATTCCCGCCTGCCTCGGAGGTGACCACATGGCGTGGCAGACCTCTCCTGACCCGCCCGCTGCTCCCCTCAGCAGTGTACTTCGTCAGTCAGCCTGTTCTGTTCCCCACTCTGTCTCTGGTGAAGCCTTTCACCGCCCCTGAGCCTCTGGCCTGTACCCCAGTTCTGTATGCACAAATAAATCTTTAAAAAAAAAAAAAAAAAACAGTGGGGGGAGGTAAATGCATTGGACTATGGTGATGGCACATGGGTGATTTTGTGTTGGGAAGCCCAAGACGATTACAACTGAGTGGGAAAATGCACAAAATGATGTAAAAATAAACAATTATATTACTTTTTTAAAAAATTATTTTCTGACTCCAGAAATTCACAATTATTTTACAGGCTTTTCAATAAATTTTGTGAAGGTGTCAGGTTAAAAGAGTCCTTAAATATTAACGAATTAAAATTCCATGCAATGCTTAAATTCATTGCCGCAAACAAACAAAAAACCAGAAATGACTAATCTAAAAATGTGTTCTGCTTGAAAGCCTTATAGCTGATTGTTTTTGTAAAAGTGATGAGGTTGTACAGGGTCATCTGCACAGCCAGGCTAGGGCCTCTTTCAGTCTGAGAGATAGATGGCCAGGGTTGGCAAGATGTGTTATCTGTGGCAATGTAACCATTTTTCTTATTGTAAAACTAACTGACCCATATAGAGATCAACTGATGACTTGGCCTCTTTATCACCCTGAACCAACAGAGTCATCTGGACCACAAATACTAACAATTATGGTATTAAAGGAACTATTTGGGAAAGGTATATTTCCTGAAATTAAAAAAAGGAAAAAAAATACAATTATGTGGGAGACATTTAAACTATTGCAGAATTAAAAAATTGAATTTTAATAAAATGATTTAGATATAGCTTCTGGTTTCCATTCAAAAGAGAATGACAGAGAATTAACATTTAATAGATGTCAGTAATTATTTTAGGCCTTTTCATCTATATAATCCTATTTAACTACAACAATTTATAGAGAATGCTTTTGCAATAACTAGTTCAATGTCACATAGCTTATAAGAGGTGAGTTTATAATGCCATAATAGTAATGGTAGATACATCAAATTATAAATATGTGAAAAACCCATGGGTGGAAGTAGTGAATTCTAAAATAAACTATGAACTTCAGTTAATTATAAAGTATCAATACTGGCTCATCAATTGTATTAAATGTACCATACTAATTCAACGTATTAATAATGGGGAAAACTACATGGAAGCTCTCTGTACTTTCTTATCAATTATTCTGTAAACTTAAGACTTCTATAAAACAGTTATTTTAAATAAATGAATAAGTCACATCCCCCCCCCACACACACACACACATGCTCAAATACAAACTGTTCATCCTCCTCCCATTCACCTTTAAATTAAATACCATCAGGATTTCCATGGCCCCACCTCTCCAGGCATATAGACCTCATCAAGATCATCTAAAACCTACATATTGTGCTCACTTCCACAATACATATACTAAAATTGGAACAATGCCATCATATTATTACTTCAAATCTTATTCCTCATCCTACCTGAAGTAGGTGTCTGTTTTAGGCACATTCATCACAAACTCTGTTGAAATGCTTCTTTATTTGGCTTTCACATGTCACTGTCACTTGATTTTTTCCCTCTTTCTTGGCCCCTTCTTTTCAGCCTTGGTTAGTATCTTCTCTTTTCTCTGATCTCTTAACATTAGAGTACTCCAGAGTTTATTCTTTCTGTCTCCCTTGTTTCTCCATCTATTTCCTCAGTCATTTTATGTAACATGATGGTTTAAATTTGGATTATATACTGGGGATTCTCAACCTTTATGTGTCCAGAGATTGGGTATTCCCCAAATGATAGACTTATATAATTACTATTTACTTTGTGTTAGTTAGGGTTTTCTAGAGAAAAAGAACCAACACAAAATGTGTGCTGTCAGTGAAAACCCAGTAGAATTAATGGTGCAGATGAAGTCTGAAGTATGCTGCAAGATAAATCCTTATTTGCTAGAGCCTGGTGTTTCTGTTCTATTTAGTCAGGCTTTCAATTAATAGGATAAAGCTACTTATATTATGGAGGACAATCTACATTACCTTTTACCAATTTAAGTGTTAATTTCACCCAAGAACACCCTTCCAGCTGATACAAAATAAAGCATCATGTATCTCAAACATTGTTTTTGTTCCACTTATTTTCTCTCCCCAACTCAATGAATGGGAACTCCATCTTCTACTTGCTCACCCCCAAAACCATGTACACATTCTTAGTCTGTCCTTTCTCTTATACCTTGTATCTATTTTTCCTTCTCTCCATTTTTGTCGATACTTTCTTGGCCCATGCTACTTATCCCTATTCCCTTCCCTACCTTCATCATTTCCTATCTTCATGGTATAGTTTTATGTTTCTCCACAGTACTTTATACTTTCACTACACTCTCTAATTTACTGTGCATTAGCTGAATTATCCATCTTTCTCATCAAAGAATAGATTCCCAGAGAGGAAGGATTTTTGTCTACATACTTACCAGCACTTAATAGGACTTTGCACATGGATGATACTCAATCATCATTAGTTAAATGAATTAATGAATCAGTGAGTTCCTACCATCATACATATTATATCATCTTCCCAAACATGAAAAATTTAAAGTTTCAGAAGAAACTGATCCAAAAGAAAGTCCATCACACTGTACCAACCCTTTCCACCAAAAGAATTCCAATCAGCATACTTTCTAAGATCATCTGTCAGTACCAATAGTTATGATATAAATACTCCCAACATGGCTGATTTCTAGCTACCAACATGACATTACTGAATTCAGTTTTAAGACTAGATACACAAACTATTACAACTCCATTCCAAGTAACACAGATAAAATAGAAATAGCCTCAAGAGTAGACTAATAGTGAGATGTAGTGAAGCAATGAGGAACTGATAAATTTGGAGTAACTATTATCTTTGTTTTAACATAATTTAATTGAAAGTTTATGTAATGTGAACTCTAATAATGGATGTTTAATAATCAGTTCATAAGATTTCTGGAAGTTTAAGAACTGGCTCTCGTGAAATGGAACAGCAGACTTCAGCACAGCACAGGCTCGAAGTAGATAATATTTTCCTTCTTTACATAAATACTATCTTTATAGTTTTGGGCATCAGAAATTATACAGGTTTAATTTTTTTTTTAAGATTCTCTAACAATTGAAGTTTTTTTTTAAAGATTTATTTATTTATTCATACAGAACTGGGGTACAGGCCAGAGATGCGGAGGGTGGGAGGATTCACCAGGGACAGAGTGGGGATCAGAACAGGAAGATCGATGAAGTACACTACTGAGGGGAGCAGCGGGCAGGTCAGGAGAGGTCTGCTATGCCATGTGGTCAGGAGAGGTCTGCCACGCCATGTGGATGTCCTCTGGGGCAGGTGGGAATCGAATTCATGCGGAAGTGGCGTAAGCTTCTTAGTGCAGTGCTTTAACCCACTGCACCACCAGGGATGGCCCACAGGTTGATTTTTTTAAACTAACTTGGAGAATCTCTTCCTTTAACATATAAATTCCTACTATTTCTTTAAGAAATAGAATTTCTTTTACCTTTTTTGATTTCTTCTCATTGCCTTTGAATGTCTTCAATTTTTGAAACCTAATCTCAAGCTTCATCTTTAATGTTCAGCATCAGAAGCTATCACTTTATCATAGCTGTGATGGCCAGTCTCTCCTTGCTAGTTGAGGCCTGCATGGACAGAAAGACATATAAATAGGTTTATAATTTTTGTTAATTGATCGTTGTAGAAGGACACATAAACAGTTAGGTTTATACTTTTTTGTTAACCGATCACTGTACTTAGTCTCTCAGCGTGCAGCTTTTCATACCTAAGACATCTACTGCTAATATAGGTTCTTTTCTTAATTTAATATTCAGCTAATTTCTACCCATTCTCCAGGCCTCATTAAAATAAAAAATAATGAAGGAATAAGGAAAGCAAGGATGAATGGAGGGTGGTGATGGATTGTCAGTATCTTTATCATAGAAGAACTCATTGATCAATTGAGCAAAGGCCAGAAGGCAGTGAGGAGGCTTATATGAATAGCCAAATACAAAGAGTTTTCTCCCTACTTTCACAGTCCAGTATGAAATCGTATCAATTTTGGCTAATGCTTCAGGCTCAATTTGTTGTATTCTAGTAGACTTGCGCTTCCAGCTCCCAGGCAGTCTTTATCCCACACCATAATCCCCCCTTACTCTCCCTCTACCTTTTCCATTTACACCCTGGCTCCTCATGCTCCTCTCTGACTCATCCTTCTCTTTTATTCTTGGTCACACTTCTGTTTTCTGACTCACTCCATTCTAATCTTCCAATCGATGGGCATTTACTTCCTATGTAACCCACACAACACTAGGGGAGAAGAAATAATTTAAAAAAAGAGAGAGAGAAATCCTTGAGGCCCTTCTGTCTAAATACAGACAAGAGAGGCATAAACCAGTCACTTCTCTCAACATCTGTGACAATTTCTTACTAATTTTGAAGAGAACTCTATTTTGTTAACAACAACAATTAACATGTAATATTGATCAAAAGAGAATGCATCATGTTGGTAAGGCCAAAGCCATAAGGTTCATCATTACACCATGTGTCAGCTATAACCCAGACCATAACATATTGAATTGGGAAGGGTCTATTTATTATCAATATCTGTATCTTCTGATATCCCATATCCTGCTCTTAATGACAATTTACCATAGAAAGGTACTAATTTGGCATGCATTATTAACACATTCAATGCAGCTACATCATTTGTAGTTTGGCAAAATATCCACTGCTCTTCCAATCACACGGTAACAATTAAGAAGCAACTAAAAAAACTCAACTGGATCTTTGTTATTGAGCAGCTAAAGGTCTCATAAAGGTGAACTTTATTTGTATCGATTTAGAAAGAACCTGGAGATTTGTCCAAATTGTATTTTTATTTGTTCATGTGTTTCTGACTTAAAGGGGGGCAATGTTTTGTAAGCAGGGCTTTATGAGTCAGAGAACATTTCCAGCATTCTGGCTTGATTAAAAAGAAATAAATAAGGGATTAAAGGTCAAACACCTGCTCATTGCCAGGTATTGTAACAGATACTTTCCAATATATCCTTTTATGTAATATATGCTGTTTTACAAACTACACACACACACATACACACAGAGGAAGATACTATTACTAGCTTCAGTTTAAATGAAAGGAAATTGAGTTAATGAGAGAACTGAGTATGTTTCCATGAAACATAGCTTCTGATTAGTAGAAATGGGATTCCAGTCCAGGTGTTTCTAATTTTGAGAAATATGATTTTTGTACTTTTCATGTTTTTCTCAGAAAAGAACATCATGTTGGTAAGGCCAAAACCATAAGGTTCATCATTACACCATGTGTCAGCTATAATCCAGACCATAACCTGCTCCTCTCCCTCTGCTAGTTTCTGGCTATATCTAAACTGTGGCTTAAAAAGATAGAAAATGAAAATACTAAGTGAAATAAATCAGGAGAAGACAGATAAAAACCCTACAATGTCACTAATGTGTGGCATATAGAGAAATTTTAACTGAATGACCAATAGTGATTAATGAATCACTATTTCTGATATGTAGAAATAGAACATTAGTTGCAATAGAAAATAAGATACCAAATGAGAATGATAAACTAGAGGAGTGGGAACCATCCCAACCATTGGATAAACAAGACTAAATACAAGTGTTGATATTGGCCCATTAGTGCTATCTTTGTCGTGTTCAAAAGCTAACACAACCTGCCCTCCTCATAAATCCTTGTCCTTTACAAATGTCAGGGCACTATCATTCACCATGTCAAAGAAAAGAATCATAAAGATTCCAGTTATCCAGATCAGAAGAAGAAAAACAAAAACCATTTAGATTCATTTTGATAGTCATAGCCTTCTTTGTAGAATAATCAGTCCAAAATTGCTGGCTTTATGTGTCTGCTGTCCTCTCACTGGGAACCCCAGTTGTGACTGCTAAAGTCAAACTCTTTCTCTGCTGCTCTAGTATAGAGAAGGATGATGAGGGTGTATGCATGTTTATGCTGATATCTGGATACACATATGGCAATAATTAGAGTGGTTAATTGATAACATAAATTGAAGGGGTTCCAGGACTCCTTCAGGGGATGTTAAATGATTCTGAATCCTAACAATAAATCAGTGATCTTCAATCTGTGCTACAGCTGATGTGCCTTCCAAATTTTGATCAATGTACAAAACTTACGTTTACAGTTGAGTAGACTGGTCAGGAATATCTGTCCAGTAGACCATTGAGCTCAATGGATTTTGACACATTTTGAAGAATGACGTACAAGTTGGTGCCAAGTAGGAGATAAACATATAGCATTACATCAAATATATGGCAAAGAGACACACTGTTACCAGTATATATAAGAAACTATTTTCTGATTGTGTAAAACAATACTAAGATCCAATCCAGGAATATTAAATAGGAACAAAGTCAGAGCTTAGAGGTGAATTTAGAGCCTACTTTTAGTGACTTAGATTTGTTTATTTATCCATCTATTTATTCTATCAATGAATGTTACCAAACACTGAGAGAACTATATCAAAAGGGGCAATTCCAGATAGAGAAAATACTAGTAGTAAATGGCCATAAAATTCAGCAAGGGTTTTGTTTCAGCTTGGTTTGCCTTTCTTTTTATTGAGGCAACACTAGTTTACAATACTGTACAGGATTCATATGCATAATTTCTCACTCAACAACTGCATAGGTCACCTGAAGCCCACCACACCAAGTGTCCAGACATACCCACTACCCACCAACTGGCTCCTCTACCAACTCCTTCCCCCCTCTGGTAACCACCATTCCATTGTCAGAGTGTAAGTTAGATTTTGGTTTTCCAATCAGGGTTTTGAATCAAACACATAAAGCATTACAATTTACTATGTTTATACAATTCAGTGTCTGCTTATCTCTTACAAGACTCACTGGGGACATTTGGTGTCGTCTAACTTTTTTTTTTTAAAGATTTATTTATTTGTGCATATAGAACTGGGGTACAGGCCAGATGCTCAGGGGTAGCGAGAGGATTCTCACCGAGTGAGACAGAGTGGGGAGCAGAACAGGCAGATCGACGAAGTACACTGCTGAGGGGAGCAATGGGCGGGTCAGGAGAGGTCTGCCGTGCCATGTGGTCACTTCCGGGACAGGTGGGAATCGAACTCATGCGGAAGTGGCTTTAGCTTCTCAGTGCAGTGCTTTAACCTGCTGCGCTACCAGAGATGGCCTATCTTCTAACTTTTAATTGCTGATGTTCTCCTTGCAGGTGTTGCTTACCCTAATGGACTTAAGCTGTAGCAGGTTCTTTCAGTCATGTACGGAAAAGTGCCCCAGTCAATGGCAAACCTCTTTAACTGAACTTTTATCAGGTTCTTCCCTGCTTCCTCAGCTGAGGAAGGCACTGGAACAAGACCAGTGTGGTTTTAGGAAGTGCTGACACACGCCTCTGAAAATGAATAGAAAGGGTTGGCTTCTTTTGATATCATTGAAAATCATTTGCTAGAATGAATTAGATATGGATCAGCCACAAGAGCTGTATTATTGATGGATGACACAAATGAATTTGTACCAGCTTCTAAGCCTATTGATTCCCCTCCACTACATTTTGAAAGTGTGGTATAGTCAGTAGCCTAAGGCATTACCTCAGTGTATGACATACAGAAAAACACAGCTGCTCACTTCACTACCATAGGAGTACCTGGTTGTTGGCTTCTGCAAGAAAGCTAAGTACTGTAGACTGGGTTACTTAAACACAAATTTATTGTTTCACTGTCCTGAAAACCATAAAGAGGTGGAGGTATTTACAGAATCTCTCCCTTATGAGGACTATGAGGAAGAATCTATTCCATTTCTCTTAACCACTTATCTGGTTTATGGATGCTCACCCTGATCCCTGCCTTCATCTATACATGGCATTCTCTCTCTGTGCATGTCTGTATACAAATTTCTCATTTCTATAAGGACAATACAATATTGTATTAGGGATCCAGCCTACTCCTGTATTATCTATCTTATCTTCCTGAAGTATAATATGTTGCAGTCTAATTATATCTGTGTCAACCCTGATTCCAAGTAAGTTCACATTCTAAGATCCTGGGATTTGCAATTGCAGCATTGGGATGGCAGGATGCAATTCAGCTCACAAGAGTAAGTAAGGGAGAGATAAGACCTGATATCTACTTCATAGGAGGAATATAGTGTGGAAGGTAGAACAATCCCAAAGGCCCACAACCATGACTGGAACTCCACAAAATTCACAAAATTTGCATAACTGACTCAAATGGACAAGTAATATAAAACAAAACCTTTACTCCTTTCCAAGTTGTTAGCTGTCTTGCCATTTTATTCAATCTGGGGAATGTGATTATTAAAGTTCACTTGTAAAAACACACAACAAATAACTGAGTTAGAGCAAGATGCTGCAGCAAAGTAATAGTTATCTGACACATTAGACCCATCATAATACAATATAATGGCATGACTAAGGAAAACATTTATATATAATGAAACAAGTTGACATGTATAGAAAATATTTGTAAACATATTTCTCACGGAAAATTTTCTTGTAATAGTAAAATTGTGAAATTTTAGTTTCTAGTCAAAAGGATACTAGAAGAAGCTATAAAACAATTTTTAATTATTTTAATTATAAAATAACAATTCATCTGCCACTGTGGCAGTCCTCTCAGCAGTTTGGCTGAGTGTCACCAGGTTCAATACACACTAACATTTCTCTGAATTCAGTATATTCAACTTTGCCATACTTTACTTCATCATTTAAACTAGTGTCTTCTTCCCCCAAATATCAAATTTGTGAGGCTCATAGTATTTAGAATAGTCCAGGAAGAGGGGATGATAAGTTATTAAAACTTGAAATAGCAGATCCTTGCTTATCTTTGGAGCTCAGCCCAAAATCTGCTAGGACATGTGGTTATCCAGCAACCAGAAAATGTCCTATAATGATCTACAAATTGATGCCGATGCTGAATGAATGTTCCAGTCCAAATCCAGTGCTTTATATAGTTAATTGAAAGCTAATGTCCTCATTAGTGACTGTTAGGAAACCTCAACAAGTGTAGCTTGCATGTGCTAAGTGTTAAATATTTACTAGATGTGTCATTTCATACAGAATAGGAGGAACTGGACAGTCCATCTGGTGAGAACTATAAGAATAAAATGGTGATTTGAAACTGCCCAGCCCATAAATATATTAGGAGCAGTGATGCCAACCCCACTGTTCACCACAGCTACCTTACGCCTCATCAAGTCTCTCTGGTATCTGACTTGTTTTCTGAGTAGGGGCTCCCTACTCCCTGATACCATACTCCAACTACTTCAACCTTGCAAGCAGAGCTCAAGCTGCTTACTGTAATTCCCGTCAACCATCTACAGTTTATCATAAAACTAAAAGGAAGACAATGACTTTTTTAGTTGGTCTCTCTCAGGCCCTTTGGTTAACATTTAAAATACACTAAGATATAAAAAAAAAAAAGTTTGCTTAAGTTGCTGCTTATACAGCCACTGTCACATCCAAGAGTCATGTTCCCTTTCTTCTTAACTTATTTGAAAGTGATAACCTTTTAAGAAAAATCCTCTAAAGATTTTTAATATTAAGCAATGGATACTAAGTTATTCAACTGATATACAAGTCATCTATTATAAACTAAAGAAGGGAGGAAAAATATTCCATACAATGTTCTCCCCCATGCCCAAGGGACACACTTCCTTCTTAGATGTCACTAAACAAAATAATTTTGTAAAAATTATTTCCCTTTTTCACCCAATTCCATAATAAACCATTCAGTGTTCCCACCAAACCCACTTTGGTAATCGTCTTAATAGTATTTACTTTGATACAATTTCTTCAGATCAAGGACAGTATTTCCTTTTAACCATGTGGAACTAGGATAAGTCAACACAGTATCCAGAACATAGTAGCTACTCAGTGAGTTTGCCGAGTGAATGAACAATTCAGTGATATTCAATAATGCCTCATCCATTCTGAGTCTACTATATATGCTTGTGATGCTTCTACAAAAGCTTAAGGACATTGCTGTGAACACTACAGAGAATTCTTTGTGAAGTTAATGCCCTAAGTAATTTCAAAATTCTGCCTTATTAATAATCTCAACCAATCAATTTAGGTATAAGTGAGTACCTTTGTGGTAGTTTTATATATCAGTATCATCCAACAGAGCTCTAAGATAATTTGAATATTCTATGTCTACACTCTGCAATGCAGTAGCCACTAGCCACATGTGGCTGTTTTGAATAAAAACTACATATTTTATTTCATTACAATTGAATTAAGTAGCCATATGCCATACTAGATAGCACAGTTCTATATGGTTCATAATATAAAGACAATAAATGCATTCCAGTGTTTTATCATTAACATCTCTGTATTGCCATAGTTGTGAATACACCTTAACTTCCTGACTTATGGTGATCCATATTTCTAGTACCAATCTGTGTCTAATGATATAGAAATGCACTATAAAGAATAGGAATCTAGCTTTATTGTGAGAAACTTTCTATAACCAGAATTTAACACAGAACTTACCAATTTCTTTAATTTTCTGATGCAATGAAAAACACCCTTGATGTGAGAGGATTTAAAACAAATAGGAAGAGATAATTCCTCTCCTTTTATTATCCTTTTGTTATGATGTATGTTAAAATGTACACTGATTCCACTTATGTCTAAACTTGGGTATATATATACATATATATATATGTATATATATATAGCTTTTGCAACTCATATATATATATATATATGAGTTGCAATAGCTATTGCATTCTTGAATAGAGATTTTTGTTTCTCAGTGAAAAAGAAGTTTCAAAACTATGCGCACCTCAAATACTTACACTTTTAAGCATTAAACTAAGTAATAATTTTATTAAATGTGGCAGACTTTTTAACACTCTGAAGTTTTTGAAGCACTATTATTATTCTCTGCTACCTCTGTATCCTTTTGGATATTATTCTCTCTCCTTTCTCACCTGATTCTTTTCACCAAGTCCATAAACTCCCTCCAAGTCAGAAGGCTACTTATACTATTGAGGACATTATTAAATTTGAGCTTTGTTTCTTGCTTTTAAACTGATCATTCTTTCTCTCTCAAAAAATAACTAAATTCAGTTTTTAAAGTTAATATTTTTTAAGATTTATTTATTTTTGCATATAGAAGTGGGGTACAGGCTAGAGGCGCAGGGGCTATGAGAGGATTCAACAGAGTCAGAGTGGGGAGCAAAACAGGCTGACTAAGTACACTGCTGAGGGGAGCAGGAGGCAGGTCAGGAGAGGTCTGCCTTGCCATGTGGGTCACCTCCAGGCAGAGATCAAACTCATGCTGAAGTGGCTTTAACTTCTTAGTGCTGTGCTTTAACCTGCTACAGCACCAGGGAGGGCCAAATTCATTTGTTTTCAAATTCACACAACTCACAATTTTGTACTTCACCTTCGCAGCCCTCAATGTTTAAAAAACGTTTCCTTTAGGGCCCTCTCTGGTGGCACAATGGGTTAAAGCACAGCTCTGCAAAGCTAGTGTCAGCCAATCAGCACAAATTTGATCCCCTGCCAGGGAGGTGATCCACGTGGTGCAGCTGACCTCTCCTGTCTTGCCACCTCTCCCCTCAGCAGTGCACTTCATCAGTCTTCCTGTTCTGCCCCCACTCTGTTTCTGCTGAATCCTCTCATCACATCCACCCCTGCCTGGCACCTCTGCCCTGTACCCCAGTTCTGTATGCATAAATAAATCTTTTTTTAAAAGGTTTCCTTTAAAGGAAAAATCTTTCATAGCAAATCATTCTATTGCAAAACTATTATACATTGCAAATTCAGAAAGAAAAAAAATACTTCAATAACCTGGCATTTCAGGTAAAGATGGGATATCTATATCTATATCTATCTACCTATATCTATCTATCTATTAAAGAAGGGATATTTTTTAAACAAAGCAGAGTTTAAGGCCAAAACTGTATATGGCTATTTTAAATCACTCCCTGTCCTAAACACAAGTTCTAAAGGTCACCTCTGGTAATGAAGTTGTACTCTTCTAGATAATGATAATAAGGTAATGGCAACACTAACAAATAGTTAAAATAATTATGTACCTGCTTTGTATCCTCTCCTGCACCCTCTCTACCTCCCTTCACCCTCTCTGTCTCTCTAACACACACACACAGTGGTGAGTAAAAATGACAACATTACTATAATTTCTTGCAGATTAGAAAACAACAGCCAAGTAGTAAGGGATAATGAGAGAAGCAGACTTCTGAGGTTAACTCCACAGCACTTAATGTATCTTCCAATTCTTTATAAAATAACCAAATAGAATTCCCCAAGACCTGAAGTTCAAACTTCCAGTCAGTTTAGACCAAGAACATTTATTTAGTTCCCTGCATATATAGTATTATTCTTCACTTTGGTAAAGAGTATTTTACGCCAGTATTTTTAATTTATTTTGTAAAAGATTTATTTATTTATTCGTACAGAACTGGGGTACAGGCCAGAGATGTGGAGGGTGAGAGGATTCACCAGAGACAGAGTGGGGAGCAGAATAGGCAGATGGACAAAGTACACTGCTGAGGAGAACAGTGGGCCAGTCAGGAGAGGTCTGCCGCGCCATGTGGATCTCCTCCGGGGCAGAGGGGATTTGAACTCATGAGGAAGCGTCTTAAGATTCTTTGTGCTGTGCTTTAACCCCCTGCACCACCAGGGAGGGCCTGTACACCAATATTTTTTAAAGCCTATTTTCCTGAAAACTTGCTTAAAACAATTTTATTTCACCCATTTAGTGTATGTAATTTTGTGGTAGTATAGGCACAAATTATGCAATCACTACCACAGTATAATTTCAGAACATTTTCATCACCACTAAAAA
The DNA here is from genome assembly GCF_000260355.1 of Condylura cristata. Lineage (NCBI taxonomy): Eukaryota > Metazoa > Chordata > Mammalia > Eulipotyphla > Talpidae > Condylura > Condylura cristata. The sequence goes on from NW_004567104.1 coordinate 38,086,272, forward strand.
AAAATCTTATATTGGTCTAAAGCCACTCCCTATATTCCACAAACACCCCCACTCCAGGCAATCACTAAACTTTTTTTTTTAATGGATGTGCCTATTCCAGATATTTCATATAAATAAAATCATAATATGCAGCTTTTGTGACAAATTTCTTTCACTTAGCATATGATCTTCAAGGTTCATTCATTTTGCAGCATATATAGAGAATTCATTGATTTTCAACATCAAACACTAACCTATTATATAGATATTCTCCATTTTATTTGTTGATTCATCATTTGATATGCATTTTCATTGTTTCCAGTTTTTGGCTATTATCAATATTACTGCTATAAAAAATTGTTCTCTGTCTACAAGTATCTTTGTTTTACTCTTAGTGATAAACTCAGGGATGGTATTTGCTGAGTCATATGGTATATCTATGTTTTACATTTAGAGAAACTAACAAAAATTCTTATGAATGCACTATTTCACATTCCTACTAGCAATGATTGAGCGATTCCTCCATATCCAGCAAGACCCATGCTCACCTTAGCAGTGACATAGTTTCATGAAAGGGAAGGCTACACAAATCTAAAATTCAGGCAGAGTTTTCCAAAGGTTAATTTGTAGTAATGTTGAAAAATCCATGATTGGGCCCTCCCTGGTGGTGCAACAGATTAGGATGCAGTGCTGCCAACTGGCCACAGCGGCTTCAGTGCGAGCTCAATCCCCCGCCCCGGAGGTGACCCACATGGCGCGGTAGATCTCTCCTGACCTGCCCACTGCTCCCCTTAGCAGTGTATTTCATCGATCTGCCTGTTCTGCTCCTCATTTTCTCTGGTGAAGCCTCTCACCACTCCTGCACCTCTGGCTTGTACCCCAATTCTGTATGAATAAATCTTTTAAAAAAATGTCTATAATAAAGGAAAAGAGTTTGATCTAATATATAACTACCCTAAGTCCTAGTCTGGAGAGCTGAGCATTTTTTTCAAATATTAATCTCAGATTCCCAATTCTAAAGACAACCAACTAGAAGTACCTACTTACTTGAATATCTGTCTTCTAAATGAAAGTGATTTTATTTAAATATAACTATATTAGCATATGTGACAAGTGAATGTTAAAAAGAAATAATCTTCATGTTCCTTATTTTTTGGACTATATATATATATATATATATATATATATATATATATATATATTGTGTTCTTTCTGTTACCATAATATACCTACCACCAAGGTACCCATAATCCTCCAAAATAGTCCATTTAGTCCAATAGTCCTCTACCATCTTTGCTTCCCAACCTCCTTCTCAATTCTACAGTCAGATTTCTAGGACTTGTTTTTGGATTAGTGTTGTCTGAATCTGTTTTGCTTCTCTATGTTCCATGTAAGAACAAAACCATTTGGTATTTTTCTTTATTCTTCTTTTATTCTTCTGGGTTATTTCATTAGCGTGTTCTCCTACAGTTTATTCCATATTGTCACAAGAGCTAAAAGTTCACCCTGTTTATACCTAAATAGTATTCCACTGCATGTGTGCATGATATGTATATATGCACATGTGTATATCTTATATCTTCTTAATCTACTCATTTGTCACTTGAATTGCTTGCTTCTATCTTTGCATATGATAGCCTTTCACCTAGGAAAGGACATTATTTCTGACTCCCAGACTAAGTTTGACCATAACAGGGATATACGTTATGTCTTGGAAGGATGACACATAGAAAATGCTAAAAATGTATATAATTATTATGTTCATCATACTCAGTTTCATGTGGACAAATATACCCAAACTACTGGTCATTAGCCATGTTGAGAGATTATATTTTATCATGATCCGAATAAAAGATGATCTTTTTCAGCTAAATTTTCTATATAATAGGTCATTTCAGACAATATTTTCTAAGAAATACAAACAAAAATCACCTTCAGGCAAAATGAGCTTTTTGTAGATTTTAAACATGTAACTACTAAAACCTCAACTGAGATGAGGAGATGAATTTTGAATAGACAAGGGAAGAAATGTGAAAGAAGTAGAGAACTCAAAATTCCCTCAGAATATAAACCATAATCACCATTATCATTTTTTTTAAAAAGATTTATTTATTTGTTCATACAGAACTGGGGAACAGGCCTGAGGCTCAGGGGTGGCGAGAGGCTTCACCAGAGAGAGTGTGGGGAGCAGAACAGGCAGATCGACAAAGTACACTGCTGAGGGGAGCAGCTGGCGGGTCTGCCACGCCATGTGGTCACCTCCGGGGCAAGCGGGAATTGAACTCATGCAGGAGTGGCTTTAGCTTCTCAGTGCTGTGCTTTAACCTGCTGCGCCACCAGGGAGGGCCACCATTATCATTTGTTAAGTAATCTTTATGAAACTGGAGGAGGGAAGACGTTAAGTGCTAAACAGATAATGAAGCTATTGATTAATTATACTTTGGACATGTGATTTGATTTTGAAGGAACAAGGAAATTCCAGGAAGTATACATACAGTCAAAGAGACTAGAGGAAAAGTCCACATGTAAGTTCCTGGTTCTTCAACCCTGTAAGAACCAGGGTTGAAGACAGGAAATTCTTATCTCTATAATGAAGTCCACTTTTCTATAGCATTAACCCATTTTTTTTAAGCAAAACTTATGTCTTCAAACAGATGTATAATGAACACATGCCTAGCATTTTTTATTTTATTATTATTATTGGTTTTGGGAGGGATAACCAGTAAGATAATGCATCTGGTTCAAATGAGAAAGCAAAATCCCACACAATTTTAGTTAAATAAGAAATGCTAAATTTCATATGAAAAATGTTACCCATGGAGTGCCAATTAATCACACTCTCTCCCAGATACACTTCTATGGAAGGAATTACTTGACTATCAAGTTTTTTATTAACTATTTTTACCTTGCAGAGTTGTGAAATATCCTTATCAAAGACAAATCAGTCAGGGTGCCCACCAAATTTTACACTTTCATTTTTTTTTTTTCATGTAGTAAGTTAGATGATCTCTTAGGCTATTTCCAATCCTACTCTTCAGTGCATTTTCAAAATAAATGAGGAAAGTAGAAAGAAGGAAAAAAGCAAGAGACAATGTGATGTCTGAAAAAACTTAACTTACACACTGATAATCAAGTTTTGTCACCAATAACCTTCCTCCATGTCACATCCAGCAATGTGTGCTTATTATTAATAGATACAATACTAGTTTAAACAGAGATGGGTAAAGCATAAATCACAACAGACTAAATTTATTGTACTCATAGATAAATGGCAAAGCCTTCGTTGCACATTCACTGGATGCCAATGAAATGCCATGATCCTTGGTTAAAGTTAAATTTGTTCTTGGTTAGACTGACAAGGGTAATTAATGCTTCTATAGAAAAGCCCTGATCCCAGTTACTTTATGTCACATGAAAGAAAATTCTCCTATCCACTCCTCCCTCATCTGTGGGTAATATTGAGTTATGAATCACACAATGACAACCCTGCAGAGACAGGCAAGGTGGGGGCTGAGCTAACCCTGGAACACAAAGCACATAGCTGAAATTTCAGGAAATAGTACATTCACCTTCCCAGAGCAGAACTAAGTTGGGTTTCTTTCCTAAGTTATGATTTAAATGAAAGGTACCCAAGGCTCATCCATTAGTATCTGTGTCCTAGCTAACCAGGTATGCCAGTATCCCTTCTCCATTCACCCCTTCATTATTTTTCTCTCTCCCATCAAAGCATGTCATGTAAAGGCAGGCCAAATGCATGCATTAGTGCCATGACTTAATGAGACAATTATATGGAGCCCACAAAGGAGTTACCTGAATTAGCACTTTTAAAATTGCTAACATTTATTGATCACTTCCTCTATGTCAGACACTGCATATTCATTATCTCATTTAGTCTATCCAACAAACTCATGAGGTAGGAGCTGGTATTAGTTCATCTTGAGATGGTAATTAATTTGCCTAAAGACCCATCATTAATAAATGGAAAAATCAAGCCTCAAAGCTGGCTCTGACTGATACTCCATGCTCTTTTCTTTTTATATTCAATTTTATTATCGCAAGATCATTTACATATATAATAAACATCATAAATTTAGTATACAATAGTATAAGCTTCTATATATGTGCACATCTGTGAAACGTGGTGCACAGAGCTTCATTTCACCACCCTGCCCAAATGGAGCCATGAACAGCAAAGAGTGATTCTACTTCTCTCAGAAAAAGTGACTGATTTTACATTCCTCCATGCTGGGCATTATCAGATACCCCACAGATGGTAGGAAACTTACACCCAGAGCACATGTGTGCAGAGAGAACACTGAAGACCTCAGGACAGGTCAGAACAGAAGCTGTTCAGTGGCCTGCTACTGTTAGTGCTACTGTGGCTTTTCTCATTGAGCCCACCCTATTGAGAAAAGGATGCAGGCTTTGCTTTTTACTGGTATGTTCTGAGAGCAGAACAAGTAAATATAGAACTCTGACCTCTATAAGACTTTCCAAGCTCCATCAATTAGAGTTCCATACTTCCCATCATTAGAAATTACCTCTGTAAGAAATGCTTTCCTTTGCAGGAAGCATTGCTAGATAATGGAATTAGATTTTGATGGAAGACAAATCTCACCTGGATCCTTTACTGACTGGGTAAAGGATTCCTCAGCTCCTTTGAACCCAATTCTTCAACTGTGAAAAGGTAACCCCGTACTAAGAAAAAGTTGGCTGCTCAAATTTCCCCTTTAAATGCAATTTAAAAAGTGAGATTGCTACCATTGTGTTGTGACTTAGTTTGTAAGATCATTTTTCACTTCAATAGACTTTGGCAAAATGGTTGTTCTGGTAGAAAAAGGGACACTCAACAACTAAAAGAATGAAGATAAATAGAAGTGGGGAAAGTATCAAAGATAGTTTCCCTAAATCACAAAATCACTTCAACGAGAAAGTGTTTTTCTTCAAAACCTACATCACAGTTGATAAAGAGAAGAGGCAAAGGAAAGGAAATTAATACAGAGGATTTGACAATGCAAAGGACATGTGAGCATATGTTTACTACTCGGGCAAAAATCTTTTCTCTGATCATGCACTATTGCCTTTAGGCTGTATACACATCTTGAACACAACAGACTTGCAGGAGCATGATGAGCCTCAGGGCAATATTCCATTTAAACAGCCATCCCTGGACCTTTAAACAGTTCAAAATGGAGATGAGGTTGCATTCAAACTTCACTTTGTTTTTCATTTACAAAAGTGATTAAAAAAAAAAAAATACCTGGCACATCAACCAACAAGCAGAACACCCTGCCGTGAGTCCAAAGACCAACTGCTATTCCAGAACACTGGTGATATTAAAAAAAAACAAACAAACACTATAGAGATTATCACCTGTCCTTGCCCTTTCTAGCCCACTTCACACCAACAGCACCACTTTGCCATAGGCATGCCCGTATATTTTTCAACTTAAGAAATAGAAGACATAAGAAAACAATGTGTATGACTGTGTGTAGTCACTTCTGTTAATTAAGAATGGTGTCTTGAATCGCTGCACTCCCAGGGACTCCCCAAGGTCCAACCTGTCACTAGCTCTGTATCACTTCTTTTCTACTGTTCAGGGTCTTTTCTCCCTGATGCACATATTGGAAAGAAATTAAAAAATAACTATAATGGATGAGTCTATTTTGTTTGTGCTTCAAATTGCTGCTAGGAACAGAGCCCACAGGGAGAGACCATTACTAGGATGATACCACCTTCAACTAAGTTCTGTGGACTCCCATTTGAGAAAAATGGCTTACATATCACAATGAATGAATGAACATTTATTTTGAGAGCTCACAAGTATATGCTAATGCTGAGCTTTTGTTACTTTTCCTGGAGTCACAGCTTCAGACAGAAACAAAGGCACTTTTTATTAAGTGAAAAAGGAATAGGAATAGCAGTCAAAAGATGGGATTCTATTTCTAAAATCTGAGGTGTTCTATTTGAACCCCACCCTGAACTCTTTCCTCTAAATAGAACTTACCTGTCCTGAAGAGTTAAAAATCAAGAGATATTATACATATATAAGTATATACACATATTCATATATGTATGCATGCATGTATGTATGTATGTATGCTTTTTTTTAAGATTTATTTTTTTATTCATACAGAATTGGGGTACAGGCCAGAGATGTGGAGGGTGACAGGATTCACCAGAGACAGAGCGGGGAGCAGAACAGGCAGATCGACGAAGTATACTGCTGAGGGGAGCAGCAGGCAGGTCAGGAGAGGTCTGTGCTGTGCCATGTGCTGTGCCATGTGATCACCTCCAGGGCAGGCGGGGATCGAACTCATGCGGAAGTGGTTTTGAGCTTCTTTGTGCTGTGCTTTAACCCGCTGCGCCACCAGAGAGGGCCTGTATGTATGCTTTTTAATCTCTTAAGTATTATACAGCTATACATAAAATCATCATAGAAAACAAATACACTAAGGGACTTTAATGAAATCCAAGGTAATACCATATTACAATTAACTTTCTCCACCTTATAAAATTCACAATAGCAAAAGGGGTAAAGATAAATGTCTAAACAGGTTTTCATGACCTGTGTAGTCAGCTATGCTCACTCTGGCAAAGTGTCTTACTACTCTACCTCCATCTTCCAGTACAGTCTCAGGACTCCACTTCCATCTCCCAACTTGTGCTTCAGCATAAGCACAATATATTTAATTTTCTAGTATTTTTATGATTATCAGATATGGTAGTGTTAAACCCACCTGTGTAAAGACTGAAGTGCAGGGACAGAGGGGGCATTTCCAGTGACAGCTCGAGATAGCACATAATGCCAAAAACTTTCTCATGATACTTCCAAGCAGTCTTACCTTCTGTTTTATTCACCTTCAACTAGCAAATAGCAAGAACAGTAGGTGAGTCAAAGTCATTTATTTGGGAATTGTAGAGACTTGCAATTTGGAGTGTATATATAGGTTTAGATAGAAACATCAAACATATCTCAAGGAAAACTTCAGAGACTTTGTATGGGAAGTAAAAGAAAGGTGAAACAGGTAATGGATGAAATAATGTTCAGGTAGAGAAGTCATAAAATAAGTCCTTTCAAACACAATATTGTCATACTTGCTGGCTTCCTGGAATGTTGATCCAAAGTGTAGTCCAATGGTTATCCCACTTTAAACAAGACAGCAAAGCCATTTGGGGGGGGGGTGGAGTGTCTGAGGTTGGTGGTATTGGCAGTCAGTCAGAGAGTTTCTGAAAAGGGGTCTCTCAAGATTTTATCTATGGAAGTGTCTATAGTTCTCACAACATGTAGGGCAAAATCATACTCCTTAGCAAGCAGCATTATATAGATGCATTTCAAGATCTATGGGCATTAAATTAATCACATATATTATCTCTTTATTTCTGAACTTCTACCTCATATTTTGCAACCCTTTTAATCTGAAGCTTTATTGTAGGACCTTTTGTAAGAACAGTCAGTTTATTTCTGACAATGTAGGAACTTTGTGAGAATAGTTATGACTATTTTGCCACGTGTTTAGAGGTCAGTTCCTTAGTTACTATACACTATTTTAGGCACTAACACAATGAAAATAAGTAAAAAAGAAAAAAGTCTTCAAGAAAAAGTGAGCTATGTAAATATTTTTAATACAACATGAGAAGTGGCACAGTGGAACTATGAACAAACTGCTGCAGTAGAACAGAGACAAGGGAAACTAACTCCTACCCTAGGAATGGTGAAAGACAAGCGCCAGAAGAAATTGAAAAAAAATTACACAAGAAATTCAAAACAAATATGTGATGGGGATTGGTAGAGACAAAGGAAGCAATTCGTGGGTTGGGGAATGGGGGATATGGAAAATCCATGGTCCTTCCTTGAAATTTTTGTTATAAGTCTAAAATTGATTTTTTTTTTAAATAGTTTTCTAAAAAACAAATAGATAATTTATGGAATTAAAATTTTAACAGTTTAAGTTTTTTTTAAAGCTCTATTTATTTATGAATGTAAGAACTGGGACACAGGCCAGAGGTGGGGGGTGGGGGTAAGAAGTTGGGGGGGGGGCATGTGTAAAAGGATTCACCAGAGGCAGAGTGTGGAGCAGAACAGGCAGATCAACCTAAATACACTGCTGAGGGAAGAGCAGGTGGGTCAGCAGAGGCCAAATCATGTGTGTTAGCTCCCCGTCTGGGGGGTACAACTCTAGCTGCAGTGGCTGCAGAGAACCTTTAACAGTGCTATGCTTTAACCCATTGTGCCACCAGGGAGAGTCGGAGATTTTTTGGAATAAACAATACCAAACTAAAACTTTCTGAATTGAAACATTTTTAATATGAGCGGGTGAGGGAACCCAGAACTCACTAAAAAGACTTAGTAAAAACAGTGAGCGTTAAGTCAACTTGCTGAGTTTAGAGTCAGATGGAATTACCTTCTCCCCACCTCACTTTTCTGTGCTCTTTGCTCTGCAGAAACAACTTTGAGTGTGCTTTATTTGTATGTCAAGTTAGGTTGACACTGATCCAAACAGACACCTACAGAGAATTACAGGGGGAGCCAGACTGAGTCAATTCTGGCTACAGAGGACACCAGGGACACCCTGGCAGCCATGACGTGCAGGAAGTGTGTGGGCAAGGATATCGGTATCATGAATCAACCCCCTAGAACAGGTGTGGGTGGCCACACACACAGGGAAGACAGGGCCAAGGGCCTGATGTGGAACTGAATAGAAGATGAACTGAAGCACAGATGTTTAGGACACAGAAGAAAGGAGAAAGAAAGACAAGCACAGTCCAAGAAAGTATGTTGTAGCTAAAGTTCAACAACAGAGAAGGGGCCAGGATAGCAGGGAAAGAGAGAGATTATCTACAGGGCTAGCTCGGTGGGCATAACGTCACTGTTGACTCTTTTTCACAAGACTGTCCATTCAGCATGTTCTATGGAACACCATGCCCTAGAAATAGGTTCTTTTTTTTTTTAGAACAAGAAAGAACTTCTCGGCTTTTTCTCATCCTCTATCTAACCTGTCATCCCTTTTCCTCATTGTGAGAGGTCAGCAATATTTTTCTAAATCTTCAGCGCACAAATAAGCTATTATGGCCATTCCAATATTCTTTTTTAAAAAAGATTTATTCATACAGAACTGGGGTACAGGCCAGAGATGTGGAGGGTGAGAAGACCCACCAGAGACAGAGTGGGGAACAAACAGGCAGAGTGATGAAGTACTGCTGAGGGGAGCAGTGGGCGGGTCAGGAGAGGTCTGCCTCGCCATGTGGATCTCCTCCGGGCCAGGCGGGGATCAAACTCAAGCAGAAGTGGCTTAAACTTCTGAGTGCTGTGCTTTAACCCTCTGTGCGGCCAGGGAGGGCCCATTCCAATATTCTTAATGAATGTTTTTGTGATAGGGAATTGTAAAAGGAAAATATTTAGCAAATTCTTTAATTTAGCTTCTATCACCTGGGGCGAAAGTGCATTCATCAACAAATAACAATCCCTACTTGGACAGATAAGGACTGGCAAGTGTTATCTCTGACTATATTTAGCTAAGGGCCAATCCCCACCTGGTCCATTTCCACCTGGTACTGCAGTTCAGCCTATAAAGCCAATGACCAACATAAAAGCAGCACTGTGGAGACCCTTGAATGCAGCTACAACATAATGCTATTGTCAGGCCTAAGTATACTTTCTGGACCTTGAAGATCGGACAAAGAGGAAGGGAGGCAGAGAGCAAAACCCTCATACACTGAAAATTTACTCTGTATTTTCAGAGAAAGGGCTGACAGAGAATTATCTCCACCTCTTTTTGCAGTTTCTGTAGTCACCTTCTCTCTCTAGCCCTTATTAGAAAAAGCTGTACATTTTTTTCAAACACTGTAAGATCACAAATCTTCTAATTACATGAAACTAATTCTACAATTATAATTTAGTCCAATATTTTAATTACAGTAAAATCTCATCAAATAGAGAAGGGAAAAAAATGGGCCCAAAAATGAAGAATGAGATTACTTCATGTGGTCACTAGATTTATGATAATCTATTTCCTAATTCTTCTCTTGGACTAGCAGTTCCAGAAGCATCAAGAAACTGGGCTGGACTCCATGTGGGTAACATGTCTAAGAAAATTTTAAAATACTATGTCCTAGGGTAAGATGAAAACTAAGAACCCATCAAATGCAAAATCCACCCAAAAGAGTTGAGAAGAGGAACAGAAACCAGGAAGCAACAGAAGCAAGGAGCAGGGCTTACCTTAGTGGGGCTTCACTGATGAAGAAAAGAGATTCAGGGCTTGTACATACTACTCATGTCACCAGTTCATCTGATCATTAGCAGGAAGGGTCAGAGGGTTCCACACCCCAACCAGTGACTTTTTTCAACCACGGTATGAAAGTTTTTAACGTCCAAAACATTACAACATGGCCAGAAAAAAAATCCTCTTACATTGCTAGACAACCCTGGTTATCAGAAAAGATCACAAGATCTGTGTCAGGAAGTCCTTTTCTCTATCTTTCCATTATCTCTTCTTATCAGATTTATCTTTCCACAGCAGCAGGCTTGCCAGAACTGCTAATTCTTCTTTCAACCCAACCCCTTTTATTCCTCTAAGATTTTTTTTTTCAAAACTGAGCTCCTGCTGGATTTTTGCTTTACTCAACTGTTTTTCCAGCTACCTAACACTTTTCTGTATTCATATGTTCTTGCCATCTTGAGTGCAGATCCATTAAAGAAACTGAACTTGAAGAAGCTCTCCATGCAGGAATTTTAGTTTCTATCTAGAGTTCCTCTTTCCTTCTCATTGAAATTATTCCTAATTGTATTCAGAATTTTACTTCTTCAAGAGTTCCAAACCTCTGAGCCATAGAATAATATTTTACTAGTATTTATTATGGAAGGCAGGCTAACATTGTATCACAATGAAAAAGATGGATGCAGATGCTGATGGATGCAGAGAGTATGTGTTGATGGGCAAATGAAGACTACAATAGACCTTCTCTTCTAGGTCACATATAGGAGAATTACTTCAGAGAGCAGGAAAACATCACCAATGAGGAGGTGATGCAGGGTTGGGGTCCACTTGTCTGCTACATGGTTTGCTTCTGCTGACTAGGCTTTCAGGATGAGTGATTCTTAGTTTTGCTGCCATAAAAAACACAAATCCCAGTGTGTCATGGATATCTGGATGGCATTAGAGTAGTTAAAATCACAAATGTCAAATTCACAAATGTTAAAAGCCTATGCAGGAATAAAAACATAAATGTTTATAGGATCCTAGCAGGAAACATCAATGATTAACTCAAGATGGATCTAAGACAAGAGGGAGTAGTAAAGCCTATGTTTAATTGGGAAGGAATAATAATCATAATGACAGCAAGCATGGTTTTGTACCAGGAAAAAGCTGAAGAGCTTCATACACAATAACTTACTTAATGCTCTAAACCAACCTGAATTAGTTTCCCGTACAGTCCCCAAATTTAAAGATAAGGAAAGTGAGCACAAAGCTTTTAAGTGAAAAGCATCAGCTTTAAAATCAGTGAGGCAGTGCTGTCAAACCTCAGACTCATAGTAGAAGCTAAGAATTCAAATTTTGTGAAATTTTAATTTAAAATTATAGTTTAGGCCCTCCCTGGTGGCGCAGCAGGTTAAAGCACAGCACTAAGAAGCTTAAGCCACTTCCACATGAGTTCGATCCCCACCTGCCTGGAGGAGCTCTACATGGCATGGCAGACCTCTCCTGACCCGCCCGCTGCTCCCCTCAGCAGTGTACCTCCTCGATCTGCCTGTTCTGCTCCCCACTCTGTCCCTGGTGAATCCTCTCACCCTCCACATCTCTGGCCTGTACCCCAGTTCTGTATGAATAAATAAATCTTTTAAAAAATTATAGTTTATAATCTGTATTGATATTTTATGGATCAAATATGTCCAACAAAGGACACAAGCTTGTGATTCTGTTATTTAGTACAATTTCATGAAGGGATCTTCCTCAAGAATAGTATCAGCACAGTCATCATTTTCTGCACTTTCTTTCTGGAAAAGCATTAGGAGTGATAAGACTAAGAATTCATTACAAACAAAAGATCAAGGGAGCTGGTTTCTGTGCCCTGAGTCCTATGAACAGATGCACATACTGCTTGGCTGCCACTTATGCCATGTGAGACCACAGCCCGATTCTAGAAAGGCACATGCAAAACATATGTGGTTCCAAAAACAGTGTTTGGCTCAAAAGGTGATAATCATCTTTTATGACTTTCAAATTAGTTATTTTGGAATCTCCTTTAACCTAAAAATATCACATATGCATTACAATCATCTCTATTTTCTTTCCCTTCCCTGATTTACTCCCACAGGAGATAGTGCTGAAGTCATAGCATTGCTGTCTGGTAGATCTACTATTCCAGTCTACTCAGCTCTCTACACCCCAAAATCTTCATTCCAGGCTTCCAATCACATTCCAAAAAATCTTTACTGACTGTATCTAATACCTTTATGGAATAGCAAATACTCCTTTTAGGAAGACTACATAGTAAGGGCAATAAAGTTCACAAAGTACATCTTCCTTCTTTAAAGGTAAAATAATTAAAACTTAGAGCAGAATAACAATATTTATAAAGTTTGTTCTAATAAGCAACCTGTGAGCCTCAGTCCAGTGTTCCATCAGATCACTAGTTGGTTTTCTATGTGGTGCAGCAGATGGATTTAGTGTATCTTGAAAACAAATAAATGCAACATCCCACTAGTTTTTGATTTTTTGATTTTCTGCTTTTCCCTGACAACAATCTTCCATTTTGCTCACCTCTCTATAAATATGACTCACTATTCACATACAGATCACTGCTACTGCCAAAAAGTCTTTTAAGAGCTTTCTCCTTTTTGCCCCTTTATATCATTTGTTATCATTTATTTAACATTTGTGTGCTCTGCAAAATTCTACCATATTCTCATCACAATGAACTGTGTGACTCGTTAGGTATTTACCCTGCTCCCCTCAGTTCCTGTCTCTTGGGGACAATGGATGGGTCTTTTAATTGCTATGAATCCAGAACCTGGCAAGTTACTGACAGGCATCATCAGCTGTCAGAAAAAGTTAGGTTAATGAATGGGTGAGTATATCCCCCTCTGTGTCCTTTGGGAGAAAAAAGGGAGAATTGCAGTTCTACCAAGATGATGAACTCTGCCACAGGGAAAGAACAAACTTCCTCCGTGACCTTGCTGTTTAAGAGAGGCAATAAAGTAAATCTTTCTTCCTAGAAAATTTTTTTCTATGATGCTGGCCTCTTAAAAGTGTGATTATATTGACAAAGGGTGACTCAAGCACCTATAATAACCTTTGATTTTTACAGATAATTATGTTTGAAAATGGACTCTGGAAAGGGAGGCATGGGAAGAAGGAGGGAAAGAGAACTCTAAGTTTGGTCCAAATTAGATCTAGACTTGCTTAATTAGCAAGTCAGAGCTCTTGGAAAGTGAGAAAATTTGCAACAGATTTACACATATACTTACATACTTTGGGGGGGGTTCTTCCTCTTGTTTTCTCCAAGTCCTTTAGCAAATTTCCCTTTCTAAAATTCATTTGGTCTAACCTGCATAAAGTTAGAGAATAGTTTTCCCGATGCTGTGTCATAAAGAAAAGAAGAGCATCTGTGTCTGCAGAAATAAAATAGAAGAGCCCCAAGGGCCTGTGTACCTGTTCTTTGAACACCAAGACCAACTGGAACACATAAAAAGATTTCTCATATACTTCCTCAATATGTTTTGTATTTAGCACTTTCAATCTTCACACCCACAACCTTGAATCACAACCTCATCACTTCCAATTTGCATCATTTCATTGTCTTCTCCCTGGTCTCAAAACTCAATTTCTCACCCCTCCCATCCTCATTATCTTCCAATCGATTCAGCATGCTCTGAACTGATCTTCCTGAGAAATTATTTCATTCCTGATAAAGCTAAACTCTCACACTATTTTCTTGCTTAAAATCCTTAAATGCCTTTTATGAAGGTGTTTTACTCAGACATCAAAAAATACTAAACTACAGACCAATGTCCCCTGAAATTATAGATACAAAAATTCTTAGCAAATTCCTAGCAAGCTAAATTCAAAAGCATATAAACAGTATTATACAGCATGAACAAAGTATTTGTTCCAGAGATGCAGGGTTTCCATATTATATGACAATACATCAATACATCATATTAATAGAACAAAGAGAAAAAATGCATAACAAAAGTCAACAATTTTCTATGACAAAAGCACTCAACTTGCTAAAAAGAACTTTCTCAACTGATAAAGGAAACAGATAAAAATCCCACAGCTAAGATCACATTGCATCGGGGAATAAAAGATTAACATGTGAAAATCAAATGGATTTAGGGTTCAAAGTAGGAGAGGGAAGCATAAGGGACTGTGGTGATGGATCATAGGGGTTGTAGACATAGGGGAACTATGAGGCTGAACCAGAGGGAAAAAATCACATATTATACAAAAATTAGCAATGATATAAAAAATGATAAAAAATTAGGAAATCAATTGCATTTTTATACACTCAGAATGAAAAATCAGAAAGCAAAATTAAGAAAATTCTTTTCTACAATGGCAACTAAAGGAATAAAATACCAAAGAATAAATTTAAAAACGTCTAAAACTTGTATGTGGAAAGCGACAAAACAATGTAGAAAGCAATTAAAAAAAAAACAACCTGATATATAGATATTCCATGTTCATGTGTTAGAAGATACAACATTGTTAAAATATTAATATTCCCCAAAACAATATATAGATTCAACACTGTAACTTATAAAAATCTAATATTCTTTGAGTGTACAATATACATTCAGATTGACCCTTTTATGATTATGAGCCAAAATGGAAAGAGCAACGATGGGGAAAGGAGAGAATGCTTAAGTAATCACTTCCTTTAAGGACATGGAAGATCGGTGTCTAGAGGAAGCAACCACATCTGGAATGGAGCTGAGGATGTGAAGGCTGATGTCTTCCAGGGAGGAGAGACAGGCCAAAGGAAAGGGTTGCAGAGACTAAGAAACAATAGATCAGTAACTGTCAATTCATCAGGAGAGGTGCTCACTTCTCTCCCACTGCGTCCCTCGGGTTCCATGGGAGTTGTTGGGGCCAGAAAGCTCACATTACTCAGTGAGAGTGTAACAGCTCAAGGAAAGGTAGATACCCTGCGACCTTTAACAGGAGTCTGCAGTGAGGAGAATCAATCGCCTTTCCCCTGAATAATATCTGGGCTCCTAGTTTTGTCTATTCCTTGCCTAAGGCATTAGGAGAGGGGGCTTACCAGGACCTAGCATGATCTATGGCTCTTCTCTGTTATAGGGTGAAAGTTCCCCCAGCTCAACAGGAGACTTCTGGACTGGGCTCTGGGAGGCTGGGGAGCCACCCCTGCCACCCCTTGCTTGACCTCCTGGCCAACTAATAGGAGTGTATAGCCAGAAACTACTGGTATCCCCTGTAAGCACAGTGTGCAGAACAAAGGGAATCACAGCTGCTGTGGCCCATTTGTGGAGGCAGGACTGGGACTCCGCTCTTCTGTGTATGCTCTCCTGGGCTGCCCCTGAAGCGCTGACCTTGCTATTGCTCCAGAGTGCAGGATTCCTGGAGAGAAAATCTAAACAGCAAAATGGGTTAACAAAAACACAGCACAATCTAGATTCTTGGACATTTCAAGAGGTCTTGATTCCCTACTAACAACAGGGGTGGAGGCCGAATGGCTTATTCAAAGGCAAAATTGTACAGCCACATTTGTGTACCACAACAATTATATTGGGGAATAAAAGATTATGTCATAGAGCTTAGAGACTTGGATATTTTGAGTGAGAATGTATATTTATGTATAATTTTAAAGAAAATATTCTAGAAATCAGAAAAATTCTACAATATACCTAGTAGTTCAGATAGCAAGTTATCCTTTAAAAAAATGATAGCTCTGACAAGTGCTTATTAGCTTTCTAAAATTAAAAATATATATATATATTTTCAAGCAGTATAATGATGTACTTAATGATACTCTTTCCCTGATTTTTATTTTTTTTTTGTGCATGTGTGTGTGATTATTTTAGCCAGGGGTTAGTCTGTAATCAATCCAGATAAAAAATAAACCTGCTAAAACCTGAATGGTCATATTTTTGTTACCACTTCCAAGAAAAATCTAACTAGTGTGTGCAGACTATCACATTTCACATATGAGTTGAGAAATAGTTTCAATGAACATCATACTTTTTAAAGAATAAATGAGACATGCAATCATAGCTTGTATAAATCTTAAGATACAAAAAAGTTAATGTATAAAAAGATAAAAATTGCCATACTCTTCAAAAATAAATCTGATCCACAAAATCAGCATCAGTATATTAGATACTCAGAAAAGTCAGACTTTTAGCATTTATTCTAACTCTGTGCTGGTCACTCTTAAATATTTATATATCTTGATCTCTGAGTCCATGACCCAAATGTTCACTTGCCTAATTGGCATTTGGACCATAGCAGAGGGCTAAAATTTAAAGTGTCCAAGCCTCTCAAATTTTACCTCTGCCCATTCTCCTCCAGCAGTTTCTCCAGCAGTTACCAAGGCCCTCCTTTAGCCACAGAAAACAGTGGGAGTTATTCCTTAACTCCCATTGTGCTTTTCACCTGACTGTTTTTGCTTACCCCCCCCCCAATCCAACTTGAATTTTCAGTGAAGAGAAACAAAATTCTTTTCAAGCATGAAAAGAAGATGATTTCCCATTTTCAGAACCAGAGTCAAGTTCCAATGACACTTGTCCCTGGTTGATTATGTCAAGGCTCCTCAGGTAAATCAAGGACCATACTTTAACAAAAGGACCTGCTGTACTGTTTATGTAGTTAATGTTCTGTGTTTTCTAAGATCATCTTTTTAAAATTACCCAAAACTTGCTGACTTGAAAAATATAAATTCTGTGCCCTCCCTGATGATATAGGGGTTAAAGACACAGCTCTATCAATCTTCTGCCAGCCACTACAGCACAAGTTCAACCCACATAGCACAGCAGACCTCTCCTGTCTCACCCGCTGCTCTCCTCAACCTGCCTGTTCTGTCAACCCCACTCTGTCTCTGGTGAATCCTCTCACCTCTTCCCTGCACCCCAGTTTTTGTATGCATAAATAAATGTTTAAAAAAATAGACATGGAGTATTCCCTGGTGGCACAGGGATTAAGTCTCAGTGCAATCAACATGACAGCTTGACTTCGTTTGATCCCCACCAAGGAGCTGACACACATGGTACAATAGAGCTCTCCTGCCACTGCCTGCTCCCCCCACCCCTGCTTCCCTCATCAGTGTATTTCAGTAGATCTACCTCTCCTGCTCCCCTCTTTTCCCTGATGACCCCTCTCACCCCCCGCACTTCTGGCCTACACCCCAGTTCTTCCATGCAAATTTTTTTAAAAACTTTATTTAAAAATTTAAATGTTTCTTTCACATTGCTACAAGCCAGAAGTCAGTTTCACTGAACCAAACACAAAATTTATGCGCACTGCCCTAACTCTCAATGCTCTAGGAAAGAATCCATTCCTTGCCTGACCCTGTTCCTGATGGCTGCCAGCATTCCTGGACTTTTGGATGAACCACTCTAATAAGCCACCATGGTCCTTTCTTTTGTCTGTCATCAAATATCCCTCTTGATGAAGGAGTTCTCTGTGCACTTAAAAGGATATGGGTGCTTACAGTTAGGGCCTGCCCATCTCAAAATTATTAATTTAGTCACACTTCTAAGCTGTTTTTGCCATTGAATGTAAAGTTCCCATTTTAGGGAATAGAATGTATTTTTTTGGGGGGAGGACATTCTTTAGCCCACCACTTTAATATTATTTCAGGCAACACTTTCAAACATATCATGAATTGGGTGAAAGAACTTAGGGTTGTTAAATATAACTCCAATGATCTTTTTGCATATCTGAAAGTTGAGCTGATATCAACTTCCCTAGTACATTAGAGTATAATCCTTTTAACTTTTTCTCCAACTGTCATATTGTTACAAATTATCAGTGTTCTTAATTATTCCTACAAATAATTTATTCTTACTGGATTATTCCCTTATTGGATTATTCCAACACTTGCCAGATGCTTGTCACTGAAGGCATTCATGTTGACAATTGTACTCAAAGAGCTAGAAATTTAAATCCATCTTCTTTATCAACGGAATGTTTCATAAAAGCTGTTTATAATTATTTTTCCTCCATTTTTAGAAAGCTCCTAAAACCAAGTTCCTTATGTCACATTTCTGTATTATTTAGGAAATGATAGTGATTTATTTTTATATGTACTCACTTTATGGTCAGATACTTTAAATCCTATTTTAGAAATAAAGCTGTATTAGCATCTCTGCAAAAGGACCCTTTTTTTTTTTAACTGAAGCATTAAATTTAACATCACAGATTGAGAAAGTACAGTGTAGTAGGAAGATCCCAGAATTTGCAGTTATAGATCTAGAGTTTCATTTCTGACTACGCGCATTTTCTCAGCTCTTTCCTTGTCTCCATGATGGA
This sequence comes from Condylura cristata, assembly GCF_000260355.1. Classification (NCBI taxonomy): domain Eukaryota; kingdom Metazoa; phylum Chordata; class Mammalia; order Eulipotyphla; family Talpidae; genus Condylura; species Condylura cristata. The sequence continues at coordinate 38,104,745 of NW_004567104.1, forward strand.
GATGATTATAACAAAGTTGACAGATCAATAGTGTTAATGTTTTGTGTTTCACAATTCCACTCAAATTATAATAATGGTTACCTTTAAGACTCTACCCATACATGTTTTTGAAGCAGGATTTAATTTGATATCATCCTCTGTCCATTAAATTTACTTAATCATTCACTTAACTCTGTATACCTATGCACTAATAAAATAATAAGCTGGCAGTGCTACTTTTGAAGGACTAACAGGACCAGTGCATGAGAGGTCAGACAGACCTTCTGCAGGTAAGTAGTTGGCATGAGCATTTGAGCATCTCTGTGTGAGAATACTGTGGCTGAGGACTGCGGTTACAGGACTTTGAAATAATATCCTTTACAGAGTTTGGAAAGGTTCTCCTTCTCATCCAATTAACAAAGTATTCAATCTCATTTTAAAATTCTTATTATCAGTATTTGATGCCTTTTCATTGGCATGCCAAATAAATGTTCTCTTTATTTTCTTTCTAATTGGAGGGCTAAATGATGGACCAAAAGTATTATCAATCGACTAGGACAGAAAGGCTCTTGGAACTATCTTTGCTTTTTAATATCAAGTAGATTTTTCACTACAGAACTGTCTTTGACATTTGTCTTGATACATACTTCAAAGTGGCTGGCCTATAATATCTTAAAATTCTCTTGACTAATAATAGAAACTGAAATGGAGCAGAGCTGAATGGTGATAGAGACTAAATAGATTCAGCTATGAGTTTTGGCAGTGGTGAGGAACAGGTTGATTCTAATAGTCAAGTATTTTTCATTTCCAGTTTAGCTAACTCATCCTGTTACTTGAAAAGCCATGATTGATTCCCCCCCCCCGCCCCGGTGCTACCACAAATTAGACTGATATTTAGGAAAATATTATTTATGTATATTAGCATTAATTTTATGTTCAGCTTATCTTGTACCATCTGGATTTTCTGTTCTATGGTTGCTTTCAAAGCAAAATCTGTAAGATTTATTATTTATACATACAGCACTGGGGTATAGGCCAGAGATGTAGGGGCAGTGAGAGGAGTCACCCGAGACAGAGTGGTGCACACTCAAACACAATTTAATCTTCCAATAACATGATCTTTAACTTAACCATACCTTTCAAAGTGGCTATTATCATGTAAGGTAACATTCACAGGTTCCAAAGATTAAAATTTAGATATCTTTGAAGGGTCATTATTCAGCCTACCACAGTTCGGTGTACTCTCAACAGTTCTTTTCACAGACTGGACTGCCAATTAGTAAGAATAGTCAACACATCCTTCTTATCATTTCTAATCCAACATAGATCTACCTAACACATTCATTTGTGGTGTCTTGAAGTCAAGTCTGAATAAGCAACATCCTACACAAAATTGTTTTAAATTTTTTTTATCTAAAATTCCATAAAGACCTCTGTTACACAAGTTATTGAAATCTAAATGATAGAAATTTTGAACTGCCAAAAACAGAGCCATTTTCTTGTCAAATGAAGACCTCTTCCTCCTTAAATATTAAATGACAACTATTAGGGCAGGTTATTATATCATGTAATAATCCCAGAAGTGTTTTCACATTTTATCCTAAATAACATGAAGGGAAAATGATCAAATCCTTCGCTGAAATCAATAAGCACTAAGTCAATGACACTTTCCTGAATTAGCAGTCAATCACTACTGTAAAAATGATATGAAATCAATATGATTTCACTCATTCTTGGCTCATGCTGGCTCTTAGTGATCAGATTATTTTCTAAAGATTCATATAATAATCCAATCCCAGTTACTGATAGAAGTTAAAATTCAGTTGTGTAGTCATACTTGTGTCATTAACATCTCTCTAAAATTTGAGAGTATATGTAGATTTCCCATTTTCTTCTACCTGTCTTGGATGACATTGACCTATAGTTTCTTCTTACTCCATAGTTAGAATAACTTGCATCTTTTTTCATCTTTCTCTATCTAAAGATTACCTCATTCACTCTACCTATGCTTTAGATTTTTTAGTACTTTTCTTATATACCTGTCATTCTTTTATGTTCTTTTTATATTCATCTTTTATTACATGCCTCTCCTTATATAAGGTCTTTTATGAACCTGAACTTAAAATGGAATCCTATACAACCACATTATTTTCTTTAGATGCCTTTCCTTTTGTCTTTTGCATTGAACCTTTATGCAGCCCAAATTGCATTTATAGAATTTCCATCCTTCGTCATCTATTTTTCCTTTCAGAATCTCAAGGAAGTATTACAGAATTGGCTTTTAGAAGTATAGGGCACATGAATACTAAACCAATATTCCTTTTCTTTGGTATTAGACACTTCTCTTTAATGATTAGCTTTTCCTTTTCTTTTCCTTAGTTAAAGTAAAATCTAGAATGGTATTTGCCTATATATAAACACTTAATGACATTTGCCTGTATTTAATCACTTACTTTCTCAGTAATGGTCTAATGGTCAAAAATTTGTCTGATGTTCTCCTTTTAGTCAAATTCAATTTCTAACAGATTTCATGAGAGCTGATGTCTCCTGAAATTCCAATATCTATCTTTATAATCTGATATAGAAGCATAGTTTGTTGACAAAATATGAAACAAACAATATCACTTCAATTTGCTTTATTCTCCCTATATAATCCAGCTGCCTTTTGCCATGCATACAAATCAAATTTATAAGTTTGCATAGAGTAAGTATTTTTTTTTTCTGGCAGACACATTCTGGTTATATTATGGCTATGGGAAATTATAAGTATGTAGATGTTGATACATGAAATGACTAAAAATGTTACAAGAATGATCACTACACAGATTCTAACACATGAAAATATATATATATATTAATAGCAAAAGTATCAATATTTAAAAATTGCAATTAGGTAAAAAATAACCCTATGTTATATTTTTATGTGTAGTTAAGTCCAATTAAAGCCTGCTTTAGCATAATTAGCTGATCCAGATGTAATAGCTAAGTCACTGAAATTTTTGTGAAGTGGACTAGAACAAAGAATAGGAAAACGTAATTTGAAGACATCTGAAATTTTAGAACTATAGATTTCATGTAAGATTTCAAGGGAGTCATATATGCCAAAATCCTGAGTGTCTGATCATTTTTCATGACTGTCATTAGATTTTTAATGGGTTCGTGGCTCCCAAGAGCTAATTGGAGCCAAGAGAAATATTTATATACTTCTCTCTCAAGCATATTTTTCTAAAATAGATATGGATGTGTGTTGTAATAGCACACCATATATACTTTGAGAGATTAAAAAATAAAATGACCACCACCTGCAGCTTTTTTTGAAATTACAATTTTTCAAGATATATTTGACAAAAAATTACTTTCTAAGTTTTAGCTCAAATATGATTTACTCATGAAGGAAGCTATCTGAAAGATCCATTTATCAAATTACTGATTAAGTTCAGAATTTGATTTGGTATTAATAGGCCGATTTTTTACAAAGCTAGCCCCTAGTGTTTAAGAAAGTTGAGTGTAAATTATAGCTAGTCTTTCTTTACCTTACAGCATATCTAAAGACCTCCTATAATTCATCTAAGAAAATCAGTCAACTCCAATGCTAAGATTAATCAATAACTTGTTTCACTGATGGTATCAAAATCTTCTTTTAAGAATGACAATTCTCAGGTGATAGATGTCTTTAGCACAAATAGATCTATGGCAAAGAAAATGGTCATTTTATTCTAAATTACATTGAAATTATAGACATCAAAGTGATAATAATGCTGTAAGAGGAATAAATTTCGAAGGTAGAGGGTAAGCACATTTTGCATTTTGGAAGCCAACCCACAGCGTAGAATGTGGTAGATTGAAAAAATGGAGCTATCATTTTTTATTTTATGCTTTTAGCATAAATAAGTACAATCCATTTTCCCACTTTTTTTGTATCCATTGACTTATGACTTGTTAACAAACAGAATGTAATCATTAGCCATTCTGACACTTGGGTTACATCTTAGAACATTTCACTTCTATGTTAAAAAAAAAAAAAAAAAAACAGGCCTAGCTACTGAATGGGGGATCACTTGGAAAGAAAGAACTAGCCAACAGCCTGAGACATGTGAACAAGATCATCTAAGAATCTCTATCCATGACTGACAGACCATGACCACAGGTGCATGAGTGACCTCATGAAAGACCAACAAAGGAATTACCCAGTTAATCTCAGCAAACAGAAAATTCGATAAAATTAAACTGCTAATTTTTAAGCCACCAAGTTTTACAGTGTTTTGTTATGAGGTAATATGTAATGCATGATGCATTATTACTTTTTTATTAAAGAATAAAGAAATGGAAATTTTATTAAAGAAGTAGTAGTAAAGGCATAGATATCACTGTAAGATATTAGAGAGACTGTATATAGGCCTCCAACTATTAGCTCCTTAAGGTTTATTTCTATTACTGAGAAATGCTTCTCCCAAAGTCATGCATTTTTAAGGGCTGGTCACATACAATGACTCTGAGGTGAGAATGCAAAGTTTCAAAAATTCAGTCTAAATGTGAGATGCTGGTGGGCAACTCTTGCTCAAGAGCTCCCCACTGGGTTGGCCAAGGCTTTTAAATAAACTTATGAGAACAATTATAATAACAATTAGGAATAGGTTTTTGTTTTTGTTGTTGTTTGATATTTCAGACTATACAGGCAAGCATTATTATCCCATGGCTGACCAGCTTCTAAGGTCACTCTAATGAAAATTTCTATCATGTTCCCTCAAAACTGTTAAAACCAGGTATAATGAGGAAGTGATACACTATGTCTCTACTTATTGTTCAAGGCCTACCATGTTCTTGTCAATTACGCAAAGAAGGTATCATTGACCTTGCCCCACCTTTGTTATTCAAAGTACATTAAAGAAATGATAGCAAGGCTCTCCCTGACTTCAGATTAATATTGATTTGTTTAAAAAATAAATGTTTTTTTATAGCACTGAGATATAGTGTTTCTCAAATTATTTAATCTTCATAATGCTCATCCCTATGTGTGTATTTCACATATTTTAGATAACAAACTGAAGCAGAGTTTCTCGGTCACATAGACAATAAATGACATGGGGAGAATCTGAACTCAGGTCTGTCTTATGTCACTGTCTCTTATCAACCTAAGTTTCAGCTGAATAGAAAAGATACAAAGCTATTGTTTGAAGAAAGGGAAGACCCAAAAGTCTACCATGGACAATTTCTCTTAACATAACTAAACAAGAAAGAGATGGCAACAGAGAACAAGAAAATATGGTAAAGAGAATGAAAATAAATCTTTAAAATAATTTACTTCATGGGAGAGATAAATGGAGTGAACACAATAGGAAAGTCTAGCTAGAAGTCTGGGCAGTCGTTATGAAGATGGAGACAATGAACATGAGAGTCTCAAATCCCTGATATATAAAATTTAAAGCACCCTCTGAAACATGAACATGGTTAATTTCAGGCCAAGTAAAAGAACCGCTTTAAACAGCCTTGAGTGAGTTTAAAGAACTCATTATCAATGGAGACCAGAAGTTCAAGAGTCATAAGAAGCACTATTTCATAAGCACCAGATTGTAATGTTTTGATAAAAGAGTTCAGAAAATTGTACTGGGTAAGGAAAAGGAAACCCATGCTTAGTTCTCACAGTCCTGTGGTCCTTAGCCAGAGCAGGATTCTGGAGAAGCTGTCCCTTTCTCTGCTGTACTTTGGCATTTCTTTTACCCATTTGCTGGCTTCTGGGAGAAAGAGTACACTGCGTTGGGAAAATTTGTCTGACAGGTCTTTGGGCTCAACATTCAAACAATGAAAATAATCTCCCTTTCTTCTGACCTTAAAAATAGAAGTTATCACTTTGTCTCAAGGTCACTTGCTTGGGGTAGTGGGGGGGGTAGGATTCCAGGAGCAGCTGAGAATCCCCCTGGAATCCCAGAGCAGCTTTCCCATAAACTCACATCTCCTAGTTGGCCCTAATGCCGCATTTCTGGAGTACAAACTCCATCTATGCCCCTAAATTGTGCCTAGGGTGAAAGAGGCTACATTTTTCATTTTCACTGTATCTTTGGTAATTCAATAGATTTTTATTCTCTCTTCATCTCCTGCCCCTCCCCTCTAGGGCTAAAAGCTTGAGGTTTAAGTCTCTCTTGAAGAAACTGCCATGCTTCATTTAATCCTGCTGCACTCAGACTGCTGTGAATGTCATGCTTCTGATGAGACATTAAATCAAGGTAAACATTAATCCCCCAGGCTGGAGCTTCCATGAAGGGAAGAAAAATGTGGCTTCACCTCACAAGAAACATTGCAGTCAATCCAGGCCCTCTACTTTGCTCCTGACCCTGCACCCTCAGAATTAATTATAAAGTGTTCCCTTTGGAATACATTATAAGCCATATTTTCACAAATCTTCCCCGACTATAGAGGTTCTGAGGAATGAGACAAAAATAATATATTTCTGCATCACAAGAGAGTACTTCCTCTTTCAACAAAGAAGGCCATTATAGTCTCTGTTCCTGCATCATCTTAGTGCAATGAAATGATATGATGATAATATGGGCAGCTATGCCAGCAACTTAGAATAAAATAAGAAAAATTAAAACCTTTAGAGGAAAATATTCTAATGACAATCATGTAATAGCAAGTTCTTCCTGTCTCCTACAATTTCTGTCTAGGTTCCCTACCCGTTCACTGTTTTGTCCATTGATTCCTATCAAACCACACTGATTTGATTATGATAGTTTACTGTATATTTTTAATACCTTAGCCAAAGTCTCTTTATTAAAGTATGCATTGCTAGTCTCATCAATTTATTCTTCCAGATTAAAAATGCACTTTCTCAGTTTCAAAGGAATAAATTTAAACAGGTTTTTTCAGGAAGATTCAATAATTTTGGAAAGAATTGGCATATTGTCGAGAAATACTTCTTCACTAAGACAAGTCTTTTATTTAAATATTCTTCATTCAGTATTTGAGAAAACACATCTATATTAGTTAACTCTTCAGTTGTTGGGGGCAGAAATTCAGATAAAATCATCTTTGAAATAGCAACACTATATACAAAAATTAATCCCAAGTTGATTATTATTCTATATTTCAAACCTATAAAGTGTCTACAAAGAGAAAATATAGGAAAAACATTTCATGGCCTTAGTTTTAGCATAGTTTAAATAGCACACAAAAAGTATAACCATGCAAGAAAATATAAATTGAACTTCTTCGAAATTAATAACTACTCCTCCTCGAAAAACACTTCTAAAAAATGAAAAGACCAGCCACAGGCTAGTAGTAAATATTTGTGGAAAAAATTTGATAAAGAACTCACATACAGAATATGCAACCTATTTTCACAATGTAAAATGGTAAAAATATCTTATAGCCATTTCAGCAAAGATACCATAGTCTGGGTAGAAAATAAGCAAATGAAAAACTGTTTACCATCAGTTTTCATCAAAACCATAATGAAATACCACTATACAGTGAAATTAGAAGTATTCAAATTTAAAATACACACACAAAATATTCTCCTATTTTGGTGATAATTGCAGAATAGTTCAGCTATTTTGGAAGCTTTCTATAGTGATGAAAAATACTTACCATCAAATTCAGCAATCCTAAAAGTAGGCATTTACTCAAGAGAAATATGACATATACCTATATAAAATCCTTGTGACTTTCTTCATGATCACCAAAAGTGGAAAAGAGTTCACCTTGCCTCAAACTAGTGAATTTCCATATAACTAAATACTAATATGTGTATATATCCATATAATGAAATACTAAGCAATGCAAAGGATCAATGTGGATGTCATTGGCCCCAAATACTTTAACCTAAGTGAAAGAAACAATACACAAAAGGCTTCATACTTTCTGCTTCTATTTACATGGCCCCCTGAAATAGACAAAACATAGGAACAGAAAAACAGATGAGTTGCTGGGGTCAGGGTAAAAGGAAGAGACTGACTACCTAGGGTCACGACGGTGGCATCATCACATTATCTTTCTACATTAACTAGAATACACATAACCGTTTGCTTAAATGGAGCACGACAATTAAGCAAAGGGGAGAGATATTTTCTGGTTTATATTTTTAAGAAAGATAGGTGTTTTCTGGTTCCAGAGATACTGGGGGCTGGTGTCTTTAGCAATGTCCTCTGCCATAATACTCTTACCCTTTCTTCCTTCATATTAACTGATTCTTTCCAAATGATGGGACTCCTCCCATTTACAATGATCTTCACAGCTAGAACAAGTTTCTCTTTTTTTTTTTCCCCCATACCAATAGCAGTTCTCCCCCAAAATACACTGATTGGCATTACATATGCCCAAAACCCACCATCAATAGATATCTAGGCCCTAAGAAATGAGATCCATTGGAGTCATTTGCCCTTTCCTATGGCAGGAAAGAAGACCACATCTGAATTACTTGGTGTGGTAGAGGAACAGTTTCCAACGGGAAGGAAAATCAAGCAAACAAAATAACAAAAGTTCTCATGGCCTTACTCTTGATTACTGCCTACCAGTGATTTATCTGTTGCTCTTATTGTTCAACAATACTCAGCCTCCTTCCTTCAAACTGTGTTCCAGAGAATCTGTAGAGCATGTTTTCCAGATTTCCCCTTTATAGCTTTATGCTTTCCCTTACACCATCCACTACAAATATTTCTCTTAACACCTCCCTTTTTCCTTTTAGTCCAATACCATGTCTTTGGATTGCAATGGTTCTTCCATGGTGAAAGAATGACCTTAAGTTAGAAAGTATTTTTACCTTCTTCTGGATGTTTTGACCTCTCACTTGCCTGGACACTGTTACCCACACTTGCTTGATTTTCAGTGGACTCACTCAACAGTTTCCCTGATCCAGAGCATGAGAGGACAAGACCCATACCATGAGCTGAATGATTTACGTCAGTTCCTTCATAATACAAGCCTAACCAACCAGTGTGGTCACAGTTCTTTCAGCTCCAAAGACAGAGCACTATGGATTTTGTTAGACACCTCACAAGCAAATTTCTGTTTGGAAGAAATCTCAGAGACTACTAAGTACAAAAATCTCATTTATCAATGAAGTAAGAGAATCCCTGGGCATCTCTTACTGAAGAGTTTGGACTCAGCTATGACTTTCTAATTCTAGTGCCTCTCTTTTTCTGAGATTTACCTTTAGCTCATGCTTTATCCCTAAACTTTTCTACCACAAATGAATCTAAATGTTTTGCAAAGTGAATCAGTCCAGGTTGCCACCCACTTAGTAATAAACTGTGATGTCAGTGTGTGACATTAGTGTATAGAGTTTAAAGAACTTTGAAGTCAAAAAGGTTTGAATTTCAGTTCTGGTTCTAAAACTTCCTAACTGAGGGATCTTTGCACCTTAGTCTTTTTTTCACTTATAAAATGGGGGCAATAACAGTATCTCCTTCAAAGAACCATTGTATAGAATACGATTTTGAAACATTTAGCATACTATCTAGAATATACTCCCTACTTAGAAAATTAATTTTCTTATCAGGTTTTATTTCTTTGCTCTATTTTTATGCCTAGTTAAAGAGAAAAGGAGGGAAGAGAAGGAAATTTTCAGGATAATTTTGAAATTAAAAAATAATAATTGTATTTCATTCAGCTTAAGATAATATTTGTCTCCATATTGCTGTAGTGAATTATGAGACTGGTTGGGAGGGTTGATAATTTTAAAACAGAAGAGGCAACTTTGGGGGTTTGGACAGATTAACATTGATAGATAACATTGACAGATAACAAGTTTACACTTTGTTTGATATCTTACAACGCTAAAGGGATTTAGTAGGGAAAAGGTCAGATCAGAATTTGGGCACAAAAACAGTATAAGACAACAAAGACTAGCTAAAATGACACAATAGTAGATAGTGTAAAGCTATTCTTAGATAAGGTGACAAAGAAGCAATGCGAAGGCTTCTCAGGTACAGGCAGACTAAGGGTCAAGTTTAGGTGGTCAGATGAGCAGACAGCTGATATTGGTCAACAACATGGATGGCACAATTGCAAGAACAAACAGCAATCAAGAGGAGATGGATGTTCAGAGTCTCATTACAAACAACAAAGACAGTAAGTCAATGGACTTCATGTTGGGCATTATTACTATTGGGCCTGCATCCTAAGAAATAACCACTGCCACTAAGGCAAGGATTCCACACATGTCTCTCCCAGGAACAGGCAGAGGTCAGAGTAGTGTAAAGTCTATAGACAGGATAGAAAAAGAAAAAATTCAGACTAGAATGGGTAGTGAGGAAGCAGTGCCCTGTTCATGGAGGAAGTTCATCACGGTTTTACCTGTGTTATATGTACTGTTATCATAATGATATTGACCGATGAGGAAGTGGGGTCGTGAGGTTGGTCAGCTGAGATAGAGGAGTGGGACAATTATAAAGTGACCACTTGTTCAGAAAGGCAAGAAGCAGGGAAAGATAAAAGGCAAGAAGCAGGGAAAGATAAAAGTCTAACTGTGCCAAGAAGCTAAAAACAGGTGACCCTTTTGCAGCATTTTGAAATCAGTATAAATGTACAAGCCAAGTTCAGCCTACCTGAGCCACTTTAGACTCTATGCATGAAGTCTTCTCCAGATTTGGCACTTGCTGTGAGATGTTCTGCCTGGGGAAACAGCACTCTCCTCCCTGATGAGTTGGCACCGCAAGGGAAGTTCTAGACCCTGAGTGCCATCTGGAGCTAGTCTCCTAGACTTTGTCTTAGTGGTTCATTGCATCTTTTCTTACTGACATTGTTGTAATATGGATTTCTCCCAATAAAATCATATTGTGGTTATGTGATTGCTTCTCAACCCAGTGAAAGGACTTTTTTAAATTCAAATCTCATATTTCAACATAACAGACTTTCACATACATATAATTTGAAATAGAAATAAAGAACAGGACAACATGATTGCAGAATTTACAGTGATATTTTAGTACATGTGCCCAGAGGCATTTAAAAAATATGGCCTTGTTTTTTCAAAATTAAGAAAAAAAAACTGAATACATTAATGATAAAGTTGGTTTCACACTAAAATTCAACTAATATATTTGCAAATTATTTTCAAGAATACTCAAAGGCTCTTCGGTGCAGGTTATCTAGTCAGCTAAGAATTATTCTTTCAAATAACTTGAAATTACTTTATGAAACTCAGAGCTGGAAAGTATTACAGTTGTGTACGCTTGGAATTTCAAATTTGTAAGAAGATATATGGACCCTAAGGGATAATTTTGTTCCTTGATATAATAGGGCTGTGTGTGTGTGTATGTGTGTGTGTGCGTGTGTGTGTGTGTGTGTGAGAGAGAGAGAGAGAGAGAGAGAGAGAGAGATCGAAAGAAAGCACTCCATATGTGTAATATGTGAGGATGGGAACAACCAAAGAGAAGCTGAGGGAACAAATGTAAAAGCAGTAAGCAATTCTAGAAAACAAGTGACTTCCTAACTGATTTACACAGATCTTAAAACAAGAGGTTGAGGTCTCAGTAATGAATACTGTTAGCCATGAGTGAAGGGCATCAAGGCACCCCAAATTATTAAGAAGTGAATGCTCTAAAAGAGGTCTAGCCATCTGCTTCACAAAAGCAAAGTATTCCCAAATTGCCCATCTCCTCTTGGGCAAATGCCCAGCCAAAGGTGTTTAGGACAAAGTGGGGCCACTGAGACACCAAAGCTTGCCACTAATCAAGCCTGCTAATAGGCAGCTTTATGAAAGGTGAGGTCTCAGAGAAATGGAACAGAAACAGAAAATGCAAAATCAAAGTAAAAAAAAAAGTCAAGATCAGGGCAGCCACTGCCTCTGCCAAGAACCAAGCACAGCCTCTTCACATGTCTCTTCCAACTATCTCTCCTAAATGTCACCCCTGGTTCCCACTTCAGTGATTCTGCTTTTCATGGTTGTTATGAATTGCAACTGAATCAAAAGACACAATATTTCCCACAGGAAAATATGGATTTAGAAATGGACAAATATCTATTACTTAGTATCCAGTGGAAAATATCTTTTCAAGTTATTTCATTTGAATAAGTCTGTACCTTTTACTGTCTTTATGTATCTTACAACTCTATATAAGTTATATAATAGTTAAAAGAAATGCAAATAATTCTTGTCCATATAAAGACAAATGATTTTCTTCTGTCATGATGGCCTATAGATATTGACTAGTTTTTTATTTCTTTCTAAACATGCTTTTTATCACCTATATTTTTGTATTACGTGAACTGGCTTGGGAAATAGTTATTAACTTACTAGTATTCTCATTAACAAATAAAAATCTAAAATGTGCACTGCTTAGTATGATGTTCATAATTTTACATTTTTTAATTATTATCTTTTAAAGCCTTTTAAACAATAACTTCCAGCTAATGATGCAAATACATAATTCACGGATAAAGAAAGTTAAATTTAGTCAACATAAGTGACTTGCCAAAATGACACTGAATTGTCAGTATCAGCACCATAACCAAAATGCAAACTTCACAACTTCCTGCCCAGTGTTAATCTTGTATAGAAACTATTCACTGATATTTTTAAGCTGATAATTTCAGTTTACTAATAAAAAAAGTTTACTTAATATCAAGCTATATCAGTAAAGTCACAAACTTGGTCACATAGGATGAAATTAGTTGTCTTATCTGAGAGTGTACATAAAATAACTGCTTTGATCTCAAACAAGACATAACTAGACTGAAAATAAATTTTGCCTTACTTCTCCAGGAAAGTTCCTTGGAGACAAGAACTCTGAGCCTGAAGGAGTGGCCCGCATTCATTTTTCTGTCTGAACACAGATGATGGATGAGAGTCCCATGAGTGACACACCCCTATGGGCACAGATATGATAATCTATCCATCACATACAAATGTCCACATACTAGCTTCTTCTTGATTCAAGAAAGCCTCACAGAGTGCAAATGAGTGGTGACTACTAAGGGTTTATTCTGCAAGATCTTTACATATTTTTGAAAGGTTAATCTTTGATAGAACTAAGTATTGTGCCCATTATAAAAATAAATTATCTGAACATATTTCACAACCTTAACCCTCAGACTCACATAGATTTTTATTTCCATGATTGATATGATCACTAGAGATTCTACAGATGTTAACCCTTCTGCTGAAAAACAAAATAAACAAACAAACCAAAACCAAAACAAAACACCCAGCAGAAACAGCTGCAATGAAAAGAAATTGGAAATAGAGGAGAAAAAAAAATAAACATTTTGAAAGAAATAATTAGGACTGAAAGGAAATAGATTTATGAACAGAGGCCCTAGACAAGAAAGAATAAAGGATACAGGTATATAAAAACCAAGTGAAAAGTTGAAATCACTGAAGAATTTAATCCATAGCACACCTTTGATATTTTGTCTTGTTGTGTTTTCTGATGTCATAAATCTGTACTCCTATTATGGGTTGAATTGTGTTTGCCCAAAATTCATAGGTTGAATTCTTTTTTTTTTTTTTAAAGATTTATTTGTACATACAGAACTGGGGTACAGGCCAGAGGTTCAGGGGTGGCAAGAAGCTTCACCAGAGACAGAGAGGGGAACAGAACAGGCAGATCCACGAAGTACACTGCTGAGGGGAGGAGTGGGCAGGTCAGGAGAGATCTGCTACAGCACGTGGTCACCTCTGGGGCAGGCGGGAATCGAACTCATGCAGAAGTGGCTTTAGCTTCTCAGTGCTGTGCTTTAACCTGCTGCGCCACCAAGGAGGGCCCATAGGTTGAATTCTCAATCACCAGTTCCTCACAATGTAACATCTTTTGGAGATAAGTCTTTACAGAGATAATCAAATTAAAATGAAGCCATTAGCAGATTAGTGAATTAATAATGTGATATATATGTACAATGAAATACTACTGAACTATTAAAAAGCAATGCAACCTTTCCATTTATAAAAACATGGACAGACCTAGAAAGGATAATGCCTAGATATGGAATACTTGAGATATGGAACATAAAGGAAACAAAGGAACAGACAAAACTAAACCAAAACAAATCCTAGAACTCTGACTATAAAATTGAGGTTGCTAGAGGGGAGCAGGGCTGGCAATGAAAAGAGGAGAATGGTCTCATGGACTACAGTGGAGGATTATGCATGCTTGGATGGTGGGTTTGGTGTAGTAGCCTACATCTGAAGCAGCATGAATCTATATCCCAAGTCATATACAGTGTTGTAAGCAAATATTACCCCAATATAAGAAATGAAGTCATTAGGGCAGTCTGACTGGTATCTACAGAAAGGGGAAATTTGGAAATAGACATGCACACAAGGCAACAGCTAAGAGAAGATAAAGGCAGAAATCCAGGTGTTAGGAAGTAGGAGAGATGCATGAAACAGACTGTTTCTTACAATCTGTAGAAGGAACCAGTTCTGTGGACATATTGATTTCCACCACCCAGAACAGTTAGATGATTTATTTCTGTTGTTAAACCCCTCTATTTGTTCAAAATACATTGTTATGGAACTACTAGCAACTTCATAACAATTTTCAGGCAGCTACAAGAAGATTTTCTCCATGTAAGATTTTATCTGCTGATTGTCTAGAAACTGGAGAGATTTGGGGGCTTCAGAGCAGAGAGAGAACCAAGAGCTACACTGGCAATTATTGCTAATTAAAATGGAAGGGAAGGGAGGGAAATCAGACATTTCACTATGTATACCCAAAACACATTAAAATAATGTGAAGATAGTCAAGGGTTACCTTGCCTCTAGAGTTCAGAATTGTATTTCTGGCAGCACACAAGTGAAAAACAAGATAAGCCTGAAAAAGCAGACTCATCTGGCAGCCCACTTCTTTGCAGCCAAGACTAAACTGCTGTCAAGAATATGAGTTACACCTTGAACAGTAATTCTATGGGTAAAACAAAACAAAATTCAAATGCATTCCTTTTTAAACTATTTTCTTTGAAAATGTGGCTAAATTCTGCTCTGTAAATTTGTACAAGTAATGAACAAAGGAATACCATATTCATTTTCAATGATAGGGCCTCTGGCCTTTATATTCCTACATAGAAGTCTGTTGGGGACCGAGGCCGGCATCTTGCGTCTCTCAGCATCTTGCACCATAAAAAGGTGAAATGGAATCCGGATAGAGAAAAACATCCGGGTTGCAAAAGGCATG
>NW_004567104.1:38120108-38123671 GCF_000260355.1 Condylura cristata
GGCCCTGGGGCTCCGACTCTCCGGCCTTGCTGGTCAAGGTCCCCCGCAGAAGTCCACACACAAATAGCATATTTGGAAACATGTCCATAAGCATTAGGAAATTATAAATGAAACAAAAAAAATCACAAAGAAGAAAAAAACAAAATAATTAAAACTAGAAAAAATCATAAACAGGAGAAGAGAGTTCGATTTGAAGTAGTGAAAAATATATGCAACCTAGTCATTACATTGTACACTTGAAATATCTTACAATTTTGTCAATTATGCCTCAGTAAATTAACACTTCCCATGAAAAATGCTAAATATATATTCAACATTAAAAGCATACACTTACACATATAATTACATGAAATAATTTGGCAAATGTCAAATCAGATTGTTAGACCAGTTTGACTATACTGAACAACTATATTAACATGGAAAAGTTGCAACCCCACCCACCATCTCTCCAGTTATCCCAGTTCAACACTGTCAGTAAGGCATTACTGCTGCTCCTTTATGTAAAGCACAGTAAGTACCACTGTGGAAAGTGGTAAGGGACACATTGTGAAGCCTGGGAAGTAAATATCAACATGATTTTTTTTTTTTTTTTTTACTGTCAGTTGTCAAATAGTTGTTACCAAACTTGCATTATAGTTGTGGATAGAGGATGATCTTTTGTCTAGAAATGACTCCTCCTGGCATTATGCTTTTGCTTAGATCAAGTCCTTTTGTATTGCTCTTTATCTTTGCTTCTGGTTCTTTGATTTCTTCTCTCTTCTACTTAGCTACATTCATTTACTATATCAACTGGATTTTATATTTCATTTTTAAATGTCTTAGCCTTCCTTCCTCAAGGACAGTTTAATGCTAACATCCTTTATTCCATAGCAGAATAACTGACTAGAAAAGATGTCTATTGTTGGGGAGAGAAGACAAGTTATTTCCCAATGCCTTCAAACATTCATAGAACTCTTTAAAAACTAGTAAAATCACCTTTATTGTCATACTTCTGCCACATTCCCCCACCTTACTACTAGACATTTATGTTATCAGAAAGAAACATGAGACAGGAAATCAAAAACCTGGGCTTAAGTCCTAACCATTTTCTTGCTCCTGAGAAGGAAAGTCTAGAAAAGTGCTTTCACTTTTAATATTCTTCCCTGTAAGATAGGATGTTTGTCAAATATCATACAAAATTGTTGTGGTGGGAGATTGTCTGAAGTGTCTGATATGACTGAGGTTAGAAAACTGAGCATATTGTCAGACATTGGATGCTTTATAATCTTGCCTGGGAGAAGTCCGTGAGCTGGGGAGAAATAGATGCGCTAAACCTTGTATT
Organism: Condylura cristata; assembly: GCF_000260355.1. Taxonomy (NCBI): domain Eukaryota; kingdom Metazoa; phylum Chordata; class Mammalia; order Eulipotyphla; family Talpidae; genus Condylura; species Condylura cristata. Next base: position 38,121,430 of record NW_004567104.1, read on the forward strand.
AACAGGTTAGAAGAAGCCTAGGTAGAATAGCATAAGCCAGATGGTGGTATGAGATTTTTGAAGTGTTGAACAAATAAATTTTTTTAAAAGTTAAGAAAATAATAGTATCTGAGGACAGTTTGAGGAGGTTGCTTTTGCCCAAAAGGAACCAAATCTTCTACTTATGCCACTGCCTCTTTCTGGAATTCGATTCTTGGTTCTACCTATTGAGCCAAATCTTTTCATTTCTCTCTAATAATTCCAGTCAACATTGATCTTGCCTCCTCCTGAGTGCACAGAGCAGATGTATATCACTTACTTAGTCCCTTAATTAAAGAGTTATTGCATGCTCGCCTTATTTCTATGCATTTTTAACATGCTAATACACAGGCAATTTATACTAACTCATAGTGCTAATCACTGCATGTAAACCATGTAAGTGTTATGCTTTCAGAGCCCTCTTTTCTGGACTTTATGTGTTATTGCAGTCTTGTGAAAAGGTGATTTTCTAAAATTTTCTTTCACATATTAAATAATCCTTTCCAGGGGTATGTTTTTTCTTTTAAATATTCACAATAATTTTATTCCCTTATTCTGCAGATTTCTTAATATCCACCATGTTGGTTTCCACCCCCAATTCAGTTAAAAATCAGATGAATCCAGGCCCTCCCTGGTGGCGCAGCAGGTTAAAGCACAACACTGATAATCTAAAGCCGCTTCCGCATGAGTTCGATTCCCGCCTGTCCCTGGAGGTGACCACATGGCGCGGCAGACCTCTCCTGACCCGCCCGCTGCTCCCCTCAGCAATGTACTTCATCGATCTTCCTGTTCTGCTCCCCACTCTGTCTCTGGTGAAGTCTCTGACCACCCCTGAGCCTCTGGCCTGTACCCTAGTTCTGTATGCACAAATAAATAAATCTTTAAAAAAAAAAATCAGATGAATCCATTTCCTAACTAGTATTTTCTTAGCTTGTGTATATAACTTGAGATTTCTGTGAAATCTATTGGGCTGAACTTACCCTTTTCTGATTTTCTGAACTTCAAATAGAGTTTCTATCTACTTTAGTTAGTACTCTCCTTGGCTCACTATATTTCCCATGATACAAAGGCCTCCTCGGCTTCTCATGTCTCCCCATCCCCTTCTTTTCTGGTGTTGTAGGTTTTAAATGGATATTTAAAAAATAAGCTTGATACATCACCCAACGCAAGGAGAGTGAAGGAAAGGATAAACAGCTATGACTACATCAAGTTAAAGATCGTCTTGTACAGCAAGAGAGACACTACACAAAACCAAGAGATACCCCACTGATTGGGAGAAAAATTTGCACACAATACTAATGACAAAGGACTGATCACAAAGGTACACAAAGAGATGATTAAACTCAACAAAAATAAACTGAACAACCCCATCAAAAAATGGACAATAAAGCTACAAAGACACTTCTCCAAAGAGGAAATGCAGATGGCAGCAGGCATATGAAAAAATGTTCAGCATCACTTGTAATAAGGGAAATGCAAATTAAAACCACAATGAGATACCATCTCACCTCAGTGAGAATGGCACATGTTAAAACAACTAACAACAACAAATGTTGGCAAGAGTATAGAGAGAAAGGAACTCTCCCACACTGCTGGTGGGAATGCAAACTAGTCCAACCACTATGGAAAGCTGTTTGGAGGTTTCTCAAAAGGCTGAAATAGAGCTTCCAGATAACCCAGCAATTCCACTCCTAGGTAGATACCCAAAAGACACAAAAACATTGATTCAAAAATACACCTGCACCCCCATGTTTATTGTTGTTCTATTTACAATAGCGAAGACATGGAATCAACCCAAATGTTCATAAATAGATGACTGGATCAAGATAGGGTACATATACAGTATGGAATATTACTCAGCAATCAAAAGATAAGCTCATGCCTTTTGCAGCAACGTGGATGGAGCTGGAAGGAATCATGCTTAGTGAAATAAGCCAGAAAATGCCAGACGGTTTCTCTCATATCAAAAGTATAAAGGATAATGGGGGGTAATGGGGAAGAGACAAATAAATGTAATAGAGCAAAAATTAAAACAATGAACAACTATAAACCAGAGACATTTTATGGGGGTCGGAGGGGGAACAGGATTGGAACTGAGGTGGGAAGAGTGCACCAGACTGTGGTGATGGCACACGGGTGAAATGGTGGTGGGAAGCCCATGGGGATTACAACTGAGATGAGAAAAATGCACAAAATGAAGAATGATTATATATATATATATATA
>NW_004567104.1:38123771-38135486 GCF_000260355.1 Condylura cristata
TATAATTTTTAAAAGAAGTTTTACAACAATGTAGTAATTAATACCACTAAACTGAACACTTTTAAATTTTTAAGATGATAATTTTACGTTGTGGTTTTTTAACCATGATAAAAATATTTAAGAAAAAGAGAGTTCTTGATAGGAAAATAGGAAAAGAAAAAAAGCAGGAAAGAAATTATGCCTACTTCCAAAAGCAGCAATAAGTGATAGTAGATTAGCTGTCCAAGATGTTATTTGAAACAGAGCTAGTTTTTTGCGAACCAGGGGATAGACCATGGGTGAATGAGTATTTTCAGTTGAACATAAAACATTTAGGTGATTAAGCATGTCTTTTAATCCAGCACCAAAGACCTTATAGCTAATGGAAATTTCCTCAGGTTACAGCAATAAGTTGGTTTCAGTCATTATTTTCAGTGTCACTGTGAATTTTCTCACTTTCATGGGCATGTTTGCACGGAGAAAAAACATAACTTTAAAAAATGAAAATTAAAATGTATTTATTTATAGGTCAGAGGTACAGGGGGTGAAAGGATTCACCAAAGACAGAGTGGGGAGCAGATCTACTAAAAGACTTGCTGAGAGCATCAGTGATCGAGACAGAAAAGGTCTGCTGCGCCATGTGGGTCAGCTCCCCGGCTGGCCAGGGATCAAACTCATGCTGCAGTGGCTAATGATAGCTTAAAAGCACTGTGCCACCAGGGAGGCCCCAAAATATAACTTTATAGGAGCTGTTTTATCACAGTGCTATTTTACAGAGGAAAGAATTTTCTATTTATCTATCTATCTATCTATTTATTTATGCATACAGAGCTGGTACAAGCCAGAGGAGCAGGGGCAGTGAGAGGATTCACCAGTGACAAAGTGGGGAGCAAAACAGGCAGACTGATGAAGTACATTGCTGAGGGGAGCAGCAGTAGGGACAGGAGAGGTCTGTGGATCACCTCTGGGGTGGGGATTGAACTCATGCTGACAGGGCTTTAGCTTCTTAGTGTTGCACTTTAACCTGCTGTGCCATGAGGGAGGGCCCAGAAAGAAATATTTTAAAGGAAATTCATTACACAAATTTCAAGCAACTTGCTATTTGAGTTTAAAAGTTCTCAGTTCAGACCCTGAAAACTCTAGAAACATGAGAAAAGTGTAAGCAGCTATGAAATATCATGATGGGGAATAAGAGGCTCCCACCATTTCAAACATAAAGCACACACTGGAAACATGGGCAAAGGAGACATGACAAGGACTATGCGGGTAAGTTGGTTACAAAGGAATTTATTTAAGGGAATAATTGTTTTCAATATTGGCCTAATAAGGGTAGATTGTTCATTAGCATACAGCCAACAATCTGTTACAGTTTCCAGCTGTGCAGGGAACTCTGAAGAGAGAAAACTAAGACAGCTCACTACACTACACTGTGGAATCATCAATCCATCTGTAAAGCTATAGATTCCAGAAAAAGATAATCACACATTCCACATTTACTATATACACAGAACCAATTCTAGCCCCTTAAATGAGCCAGACTAACAGCTGTGTCTATGGTATGTGATAATAGGAATTTCAGTGCTTCATACTACTCAGAGGTCTTCCTCTCTACTTCTGTTTCTCCCCACCAAAGGCAATCTTCACATTCATACCAGCACTTCCTGTATACCTATTTTCTTTTAGATTAGCTGTCGCTGCCTTCAGAAGAAGGAAGAAGGAATCCAATCAAAAGGTAAGTCGCAAGAAAAGGAAGCACTTCCTTTTATTTTATTTAGCTGGGCTCCTACTACACAAGGCCACCATGCAGGAACTGTGAGAAAAGCGCAGAAGAATGAGACACTATTCTGGCCCTCAAGAGAAATTTAGAGCCCATGGGGGACAGGAGGTGCTGGTGGGTGACTGGGTAATGCACCTTACCTCAAGCGTCTATGGAAGAAAACAAAATTGGCCTGATGGCAGACGTACTGGGAGGCACTCTCTCAGGGTGTAGCCAGCGGTGCTGTCCCGTCACTTTGAACCCTGGTTCAGCAAATGGAGTCTTGGGACTTGCTCTCATCTACTGACTAGAGGAAGGTCTATATAGAGGGGTTTTAAAAAAGTCTTTTCCAATTGCCCTGCATATTTATCTCAAAGCCTAAGGATCCAAGGGAAGGGCTGATCTTGGATAATTCATAATTGGAAAATGGGCATAAGTTTGGACATAAGAAAACTGCACATGCAACTTTTATATGAACATGGAATTGCTTAATGCATGCCCATTTCTAAAAACAATAGTATGTAGCAAAGGCCTGGCAGTGATTAAAAATTATGAGTGGTCTTAGGGGAAAGCACTGTCCTCTGGTTGTCAAGTTGACTGATTCATTCACAATGTTTATTGAGAACCTTCTACACGCCATTCACTGTTTTAAGAATTGGGTAAATGTATGATGGTATACAAGCATACAATCTGGAAGACCAAACCCAGATCATCCAAATCCAAGGTAGGTCTTCTAAATATTTTGTCAGCCTTATGACCCATCCTTACAGAAAATCATCTGAGCTGAGACAGTCTACATCGAAATGATTTAGACCTACTTGGTCCTTGACCTTTGGGGTTCTTGCATTATCAGTGACATTAAGGATTCTTTAAGCTATTCACTTGAGTCTATCTGTGTTATTAGAAACCATTACAGTCAGAAAATTAGAATTCATTAATAGGCAGTTAATATGCTTGCTACTGTGATATATAGAACTATATTTATCCAGCAAGTGTAATACATCTGCTTCATCACTGCATCTGGATAAAATAGCCTTGAAAGCTTCGTCATTGCAGTGCAGCAAGAAGCTACTAAAATGGTTCTTCCTGGCCTCTTTCTGCTGATTTAAAAAAAAAAAAAAAAGACTGCACTACCTCCCAAGGGCTTCCATGCTTCCATGCAGTTGCTATAGCAACGCTATATCTGAGTCAGAACTATTAACAATCACCATGGCAACAAGTGTCTCACTTGCCATTTCCAGAAACTCATTGCGTTTGGACCAGAATCATCACACCATGTAAAAAGGGGTGGGGTTTCCTCTCTATAGGAAACAGGATACTTTCTCCAAATAACATGTTCCAAAAATTATTTAAATAAAGTAAAAAGAATTATAAAGGAATCATGCTGTCACAAACTGATTATCCTCTCTTCTGAAATATTATAGTTTAATGGAAATAATGGCTAGAATGTTGATATGGTAGGTTCATTTTTTCCCCAAAAGGATCCAGTAAAATCCCTGGTATGTAAAAATTTCCTTCCTGTTTTATAAAATCCAACACCATTTTTATTTGTCTTGCCTGGCTCTTTTTGTCTCTGCTAATTTCCCTTCTTTCACTCTGTCAGACACCCTTTTGAATATTTAGCAGTGCAGAATTCTTTTGCAATTTGTGGATCACACTTGTCAACTTACAAGCAGTAGAAAGGAATCACACATATTTCTGGAACTGGGCCAAAAATGGAGTGTGGTACTTTCGGAAGTGGTCACGGCAGAGCTGTGGGCTTATCTTAATTTCCTTCTTTAAACTCAAGTTGTTAAGATGAAAAGAAATGGCTGTGTCTAGATTTAGCCAAAGTGTGACCTTCACAAGAGACTGGACAATGGAGCAGAGTGAAAACAGCAAGCTCTCATCTCTAAGACCTATTGGCTCATATTCCCTCTTGCCAACTTCCCTTCCTAGAAGTCCCAGGACATCTCTTCATCTCCTGATCTTAATGCTCTCATTCTACCATGTCATGCCACACAATGACATCTCCTGGGATTTCTGTCCTCCCTCACAGTTGCTAAGGCCACATGAGGGTGACTAGTAGTTTTCATAATAGATGTGCATGTGACTGCCAAAAATAAAGATACAGAAACAAGTTTTCCTAAATGAAAACCCAAATTACATCAAACAGGTTGATCTTGTTTTCTTTTCCAAGTATCTTGCTTGGTAAAAACAAAGATTCTGTGCTCTGATGATGCCCTTTCTTCACTCAGACAAGCACAGAGGCAGGCTCCAGAACAAGTAAACGTTAGTACAGGGAGCACATCTCAATAGTGATGGGAAAAGGAAATGGAGGTGATCCTTCTTTTTCATTGTGACTTCTGGGTCATCTGACTCATCATGCCCAGTATTTACTTAAACTACACGTAGAGGGAGGCAAGAGGCAGGCAAAATAAAATGATCACACTAAGCCAGCATGACAGAAGACCTGAGGACTGACTCTCCAATCTAAAATCAAGAGGCTAGAAGGACTTAGGTCAGGATGACATTAGACTGAAAACTAAGAGCAATCCTGCAGCTCAGAGTAAACAGCTATTCAGGGACAAAATGTTGCACTTGATGTAGAACTTGTCAGAAGGATCCTAGTTCATCACTAGGATGAACTAAACTGTCCCCAGAAAATAGAGATGACACTGGAAGGCAAAATTTTCTGTCAAATTTTAAGATTTTTCAATAGATTCTTGATTGACTTTTCAATGTTTTTTTCTATATTGTAAATAAAATCAAGTCATCATGTCTCTGGAAAAGAAAACTGTAAGTCTTGTGACATGGTGAGGATAGACAAGGATTTACCTAAGCAAGAGTCAGTGTAAGGTTCTGTGACTGGGAAACTCATTCCATTTGGCATCTGCTGTGGCTGTTTGTATAGATGTGGTAAGGAAATTCCAGAATTAAATGAAATATGTGAAACTAGCTGTGGATTCAAATCCCTTTTTCTCCCTTTACATGTTATGAGACAACGGAGAGTTAGTAACCTGATCACAATATTGCAAACAAATTCATAGAGATAAATTTAGAGATCTAACTGGCTTTGTTAAATGATTTCAGAATCAGGCAGTATCCCATATGGAAAGGTACTGCAAATGTTTGTACAAAATGCAAGATTTTGATAGTCAGAAAAGAAAAGTGAAACAAAGTTATTAGCAAAAGCCAAGCCTCCTTTTCCTTTGGGGAAGGCAGGGAATCTCATCATGCAGATTATCTCATCAGTACTAACCAGAAAACTGTAAATTGATTGGCCTAAAACCCTACTCTGTGAGAGGCTAAAAGTGTAGTTAGGTAAGGTTTCAATTACTTGTGGGATTTGGCATAAAGGACTGTTTTGGGTTTGCTGTTTCCTTTTTTAACACTAACCAGTTTTTCCTCATCTTTGAAATAGCACTAACAACAATTATAGAACTGTTTCAATGATCAAATAATATACATAAAGCACCTGGAACAAAGCCCAGCACTCAACAATACAATTACCACATAGTCCTGATACTCAGTTTGTCTATATACTCACTACTTCCTACTTAAAGCAATAATGAAGTTTTTGCCTTTATTCATATCTTCACTCATTTAATAAATATTTATCTCTGAAAGGCAGAGACAAGATGCAGGCTTTGTCTTGTAGGAGTTATCAATGTTCAAAAGACTAGTAAAGGAAGGAAAACATGGCAAATGACATTTTAGCTTCTCAAATTATAGATTTTTCCAAATTGGGTAAGACGGCCATCCATTTATCTCTATGGACAGCTCCCCTACACTAGCACAACTTTTTTTTTTTTACATCATTCTTCATTTTGTGCATTTTTCATCTCATTTGTAATCCCCATAGGCTTCCTACCACCAGTTCACCCGTGTGCCATCACCACAGTCCAATGCACGCTTTCCACCCCAGTTTTGATTCTATTCCCCTTTCTACTCCCATAAAATATCTCTGTTTTATAGTTGTTCATTGTTTTCATTTTTACTCTATTACATTTCTTTGTTTCTCCTTACCCCCCACCCCATCCCTTATGTTCCTGCTATAGTGAAACCATCCAGTATTTTTTTTCTTTCTGGTTTATTTCACTAAGCATGATCCCTTCCAGCACAACTTTTAACAGTGAACATACCCCCGGGCTTTTATACTCCCTTTGTGAAACTATGGTAGAGGCTGTCCCAGTACCACCATTAAACCAAGAGTGTGTGATACTCTTGGTTATAAAAAGTTCCCTACAGACAAATTTGGCAAATTGTTTGATTAAGTTGGGCTATTTTTATTTTATGCTCAAATGAGAAGCAACCATCCCTATAAAGGCGACACTTATTTGATTGAAGTCAAAACTGAACTCCCCATTCTCACTCTGCCATTGATTTATACTGAGAAATCTCATCAGTTTCTCTCATCTAAAAAAATATTTAAAAGTTTTGACTACTATATTTTATGATAATGAACGTGAGTTAGAAAGGTTAAGTATTGATTCTTTTGCATATTTTTTTCATATATTTTCTCTGGATGAGAACATGGAAATTCTGGTTCTGCTGTGTTCTTAGTCTACAAAATAAGACCAAGGAAATAACATCAATTCAGCCTGACTTTACCATGTGCTGCAAGTAGACCTAGCAAGTATCAGAGTTTGAACCTTCTAGCAAATAGTGTTTTCTAAAGAAGTTAGACATTTTGGGGCACAATGAAATAACAAATGAAGAGGGTCTTTGTTCTCTGAATTCTGACTCAAGCATTTTTGTTTTATTTGTTTTGTTTTGTTTATTTTTTAGAAATGTCTTACTCGCATTAGGAATTAAGTTGCTTTGAGATACTCTACCTTTCATGATTGCTTTCAAGAAGCGCATAGAAGACAACAAGCAAAGAAGTTTCCCTTCTCTTTGCTATTCCTATATACAACTCCCCCTTCTTAGATTAAATTTGACTAGTTATTACCATCACTTTTTGTTAGATAGTAAAATTAGCTGCATAACTGACTTGAAAAAGCAGTGATCCTGTCCATGCCAAATCTTCACTGGGAAGTTCTGTTAAATCCAGTGATTTCTAAAACCAGCAATAACTATCAATGGACAGTTTTCTGCTTTTCTCCACAGTCTTTCTTGGTACTTCTAGTGTCAAGATTCACCTTCCTTATAGAAATTGTAAGCCTTTATCTGATAGCCTCTGCAAAAAAGATAAGCTCTCTGTAAACAGCAACTATAAATTTGCTTTCCTTACACCTAAAACAAATGAGTTATATATACTTGTTAAGAAATGTTTTGACTTTAGGGTTCTATAAAATAAATATTTAATAAAACTGTTCCGACTGCTGCTGAGACATGGACAAGGGAAACTATTCCATCTGGAAACAATGAGTACAATTTTCTTTTTAACTTTGCCTATTGCCTACAGTGTTAGTGGGTATCCACTGACAGAAGACCCCACAATTTTGTCTTCAGTATTTGAATCATGTTGGCACAAATGGCTATACTTCTTCCGACAGAGTTAAGATATGACAAGATGAAGAGAGACCTAGTAATATAGGAAGAAAACTCCATCTTTGAAGTATTAAGATTTTCTCTCTGATTTAAGTACTCCAAATATTGTAACTCCATATTCAAGTTGATTCTGCAACTACTAAAGAGCCACCTCAGACTTAATGGTCCCTCTGATGCTCTGATTTTGTAAGTCATAGCCAGTTTCAGCATTTCAAGTTAAAATTAAAACTATTAATTAAGGTTCTTACTAGCAACAGAAAAAACTCTTGTTAATTTGAGCAAGAACTGTATTACTTGAAAGCTACTGGCATGATCATAAAGAAGGCCGGAGAACACAACTCAGAACTATCAAAAGCCAGGCAGTTCCAAAAGTTCTTAGCAAAATCTCAACAGATGCTACAGATGTTCTTCTAGAAGGAATGGGTTCTATTTCTTTTTTCTTTTTCTTTTTTTTTTTTTACCAGGAGAATGTGATTAGACAAGAGAAGAGGGTATATGTCCACTGGTTGGCCAATGGAAATTACATAGAAATCCATGCTTCCATAGAGATAAGTGAGAAAACTGAATTTATCAACCCAACAAGGTTCCACCCAATGTAGGAAAAGAATTTGCCCTTCTACCCAAGTTAAGCAATGACAAAGGATAGATACTGGATATCTCCAAAATGATCAACATCCATCAAAACATCTCCCTCCTCTCTTTTCTCTTCTGCAACAGAGGCACTATTAGATTTATTTCTCTGAAAGTTTGTTAGCCCTAAATAGGAAAAGTGAGGAAATTATGTGAGCCTACTTTTTTAATGACTGTTGAACTTATGCCAGTCCATTATATTCAGATAAACTACTAAAATTAAGTCCTACCTATTCTTGTGTGTCCTTATGTCACAGCATGTAATTCAGGTTAGCAACATTGACACTATCCCACCTGACTTCCCTGGAAGGTGATAATAGGAAAATTGATATTAGCAGCTTTTAGTATTTTCTAACATTAAGAAAGGAAGAAGGGTTCTGTAATATTAACATACAGATGGATTGCAATAAGCAGCTAAAGCAACCGGTTGCGACACTCCCCCCAAGCTGCTTTCATCTCTCCATATGTCTCTTGGTCATTGGGAGCCAACTCAGGATTTATAAATATCAGGGCAAAGCCTGTCCTCATCAGGGTACCTGTAGTCAGCAAATGACAATGATGACCTATATTTTCCAAGTCGGCGCCTTTAGTAGCTGCCCTCCAAAAATGCCCATCAGTGCCAAGCCAGCATTTGCATTCATACAAACCTTCAAAAGAAAGACTCTACATGTCCATATTCTGACATTACTCTCCAATATTTACACATTATAATATGACAGTATAATGTATATTTACTCTGATTACTAGGTCATTTTCACTTCCTAGCTATTTGGATGTTAATTGCTATTCACTATGTTTCCTAAATGCTAAATGAGCAACATGCTAATGCTGATGAAAGTTGTATGTGCCATTTTAGCGCTGTGCCAAGAAAAGAAGCCGGGACCTTCGGGGTGCCAGCTCAAAGGCTTACTGTGTACAGACCAAAACAGAGGTCTTCATTTTTCATTCAACATTTCAGAAGTTATGGCTGCAGTTACATATTTAAAGTAATAGAAAAGATGAGTTTGTGATTCCTTTATACTGTCTAGCCAACAAAGCTAAGTCCAAAAGATCCTGAATTATTTATGTTTTAATTGGTTCTTTACAGTGAATACACAATCCAAATAATTGCCCACTCTTTCTTCGAGCCTGTGAATTTATAGGACAAGTTTGATTATCTTTTATGCTGGTTTTAAGTGGCTTTAGATGTCTGTACCAGCTATAAGAACTTACTGTTATCCTTTAAAATGTGGCACTTCCTGCCCAGGGAAAAAAGCCTTTGAAAGATATTCCTCCTAAACATCAATTTTAGATGCATCCTATCTAAAACCATCCAGCCAAAAAAAAAGAGAGAGAGAGAGAGAGATTAAAAACTGAGACTATCAGACCTAGCTTTGTTTCCTGAGAGCTGGGGTGAAGGTCAATAAGAGCACTGCCTAGACCTAATGAGCTTCATCTGCTTCTGGTTTCAGGAAAATGTACACCCACAGGCTTGTTTAGTAATACAGAATGAAGTCAGAAGATAAGGAGCTGAACCAAAGAGAGAAAAAACCATTTTGTCCATCGTTACCTAGAGCCCAGTGCTCACTTATTGGGCTATATTGAGCCTTACTTTGCTACCTAGGGGGGGTACACAGCTGTACCGACAAGGGGACTCCAGTAAAGGTCAGCAGGATCTGCTATTTTGCATGTCTGTTCAAAATAGGCTGTAGAATGAGTGACTATTACCAGTGCTTACCACATAGGTTGCAATTTAAATTAGGTAGACACTGCTAGGAGGTAACTACAGGTGGGCTAGCCACACCAACAGGAAGTTTGGGAGTTTCTGATTATGGATATAGTGTGACTTGCACTAGCAAAGACAACATAATGTAGTGATTTGTAAGCCAAAGGAGAGGATGAGACAATTTTTTTTTTAAAGATTTATTTATTTATGCATACAGAACTGGGGTACAGGCCAGAGGCTCGGGGCGGTGAGAGGCTTCACCAGAGACAGATTGGGGAGCAGAACAGGCAGATCGACGAAGTACACTGCTGAGGGGAGCAGCGGGCGGGTCAGGAGAGGTCTGCCACACCATGTGGTCACCTCCTGGGCGGGCGGGGATCGAACTCATGCTGAAGTGGCTTTAGCTTCTCAGTGCAGTGCTTTGACCCGCTGCGCCACCAGGGAGGGCCGAGACAATTATTTTAATAGTGTCATAACTCAGTAATTCCCTCCCAGGCATCAACCCCCAACCTCCCCCCCCCAAAAAAATCAAAACACTACCTTGAAAGGAAACGTTCACTGCTATGTTCATTGCACCACAATTTACTATACTTTACCATAGTGTGTCCATAAAAGTGAATAGATTAAAAAGATGTGGTATATACACACAATGCAATGCTACTTCAGCAATCAAAAAAGATGAACTCATAGCACCATTTGCAGCAACATGGATGGAGCCTGAAATGATAATGCTAAGTGAAATAAGTCAGAAGGAGAAAATAAATACTGGATGGTGTCATTAATATGTGGAATATAAAGTAAATTAATAGTCAGATAAAGACAAGCTGATAACCCTTGAAAGCTGACTACACAACTGAAACACCACGGAGGAAGAAGGGTGTAGGAGGGGACAAAACAAAAAGGGAAGGAAGCACAATGGTCTATTGTAGAATATGTGTGGTGTGGTGGTGGGCACACATGGTAGTACCTGATAGGGGTACCCCAATATTACCTCAGTTAATAAGTAAAATAATCTCCAAAAACAAAAATATAAAATTTATGGAGACTAAACAAAATAAAAATTAAAATTTCATAAATTCAATAATAAGTACAATCTAATTGTGAAATGCAGTTGGGAAAGTTAAGAACAAAGCGCTGTGTTTCCAGTGACAACCACACAAGCTGTGTCATAGCCCTGTCCTTTCCACCTTCCTTAACTCACCCTTATACCTCTAAGTCCAAGTTCATTCTCTCCATAGCTTGTCTTACATTTTCATATAGACAAACGTCATGATAGCCACCTGCCACCATTCACTCTAACTTGGGCTCCAAATCTTACTAGTAGACTTTGGATTAACCCTTCATTTGTCATTGTTAATGTTGGGTTTGTTTGAAAAGTTATGGAAAAATAACTTGAATGTGAATATTTGATTTCCATTCCCTCTGACAAGCTCAGCCAGACAGCAAGTACTACTGGACTTTGCCTCTACAACATCTAACCTAAATAAATAATCCTGGGATTATTTCAAGAATCAGAGGAAATAAATATGAAAGATACTTTCTAGATTGCAAAATACAAAACCAATGGGAATGTTTAATATATTTTCCTGATTCTAGAAAATTGGAAAACAAACACAACCTGGACAAATTCCTTTCTCAGATTTCTAATTTTATGTCACTGTTATGACAACTTCTCAGAGAAATTGGATGGTGCTCAGAGAGGTAAAGAGAGAGAGAGAGAGAGATTAAAAACTGAGACTATCAGACCTAGCTTTGTTTCCTGAGAGCTGGGGTGAAGGTCAATAAGAGCACTGCCTAGACCTAATGAGCTTCATCTGCTTCTGGTTTCAGGAAAATGTACACCCACAGGCTTGTTTAGTAATACAGAATGAAGTCAGAAGATAAGGAGCTGAACCAAAGAGAGAAAAAACCATTTTGTCCATCGTTACCTAGAGCCCAGTGCTCACTTATTGGGCTATATTGAGCCTTACTTTGCTACCTAGGGGGGGTACACAGCTGTACCGACAAGGGGACTCCAGTAAAGGTCAGCAGGATCTGCTATTTTGCATGTCTGTTCAAAATAGGCTGTAGAATGAGTGACTATTACCAGTGCTTACCACATAGGTTGCAATTTAAATTAGGTAGACACTGCTAGGAGGTAACTACAGGTGGGCTAGCCACACCAACAGGA
>NW_004567104.1:38135586-38231344 GCF_000260355.1 Condylura cristata
AGAACAGGCAGATCGACGAAGTACACTGCTGAGGGGAGCAGCGGGCGGGTCAGGAGAGGTCTGCTGCGCCATGTGGATCTCCTCCAGGGCAGGCAGCAATCGAACTCATGAGGAAGTGGCTTAAGCTTCATAGTGCAGTGCTTTAACCCGCTGCGCCATCAGGGAGGGCCCGCATAAGCATTCTTTATTGTCTGGGAAGGGGGTCAAGGTAGCCATAGCTACTAATGTGGGCAAGCAGTATACTATAGGAACTTTCCACCAAACAACAGAATCCAAACAGCAGACTCCCCCAAATAGCAGGCCTGGGAAAGTAGCAGAATCTAAGCAGACTTGGGGAACTTCCTGCTTCATCATGATTAAAAAGTTTCACTTGTCATTTCTGTGCAGTCAGTCACCTAGGGCAGCTCCCTACTGCTAAGGTGGCAGTATCTGTCACATCCAATCTCTTCTCTAGCTCAATCTCTTTTTCTCTGAATTCAAAAAAAAAAATAATAATAATAATACATGGGAAATGGCAACTCTCAGCAGCTGCTCTTTCTCAGATCCTCCCTTCAGTTCCCTTATCAAGGACATTATCCTAGGAGGAGCATGCCACTAGCATTTAACTCATGAATTACGGGGCATTTTTTATGAAAATATTTTACTTTCAGAAGACCCATCCTTTCTATTCCTGGTAAGAGTATACTGATTTTCCTTGGGAAAAAAATCCTTTCCAACATTCAATCCACAATATTTGGCTAAAACTGATTCCATCACAGGTACTAGGGAAGGCAGGTAATGAAAGCAAAGTTGATCAGAGCAAGACATTCCCTAGCTACGGGACATGCGTGCACATGCACAGGTGCCAGTCCTTCCTGTTCTGATGTCCACCGACTGCTGGATGCTGTGTAGTTGCATGACTGGCCAGCTGTGGTCTCAATCAAAACACCACCAAAAGCAGCATTCCACAGTAGACCTAAGAATGTTTTGGATCTATAGGCTAGAAGTGGTATCTCTCTTCAGGTCTTCACTGGTATGGACCTGCCACCATTTTGTTGTTTATCTGTGTGAGTTCTTTGTTTCACTCAATTCACTTTCATCTGGTTAGTTAGTAAAGAATGTTTCCAAGTGGCCCTCCCTGGTGGCGCAGTGGGTTGAAGCACAGCGCTGAGAAGCTAAAGCCACTTCCGCATGAGTTCGATTCCCGCCTGCCCCATAGGTGACCACATGCCCCAGAAGACCTCTCCTGACCAGCCCACTGCTCCCCTCCCTCAGCAGTGTACTTCATCGATCTGCCTGTTCTTTCCCCACTCTGTCTCTGGTGAAGACTCTTGCCGCTCCTGAGCCTCTGGCCTGTACCCCAGTTCTGTATGCACAAATAAATTAATCTTAAAAAAAAAAAGAACGTTTCCAAGATATAAATGTTAAGGTATTTGTCAATCTTAGTGTGTGGTCAAGCTGTGCTTTCATCTTATCCTGTGTACTCATATACATACATTACCGGTAAATTAAGAGATAACTACACCTTAATTCACTAACAAAAATCTTATATATTGAACCAGAGAGCATGTTTTTATCCATTGGTTTTATAGTATTAGGTGTTACCCTAATGCTGTAGCAACTTTGTCCATGTACATCCTCCATGGTCAGTGTAGTTAGGAAGGACTCTTGAAGTGGAGGGAGTGACTTCTGGAATAGATGAAAGTATAGAACAAACACTGGAAACTTAAAGTTATACAAAGCTCCCTGAAGCAGGATCCTACCCTAAATTCCTGGTTGCCATTCCAGTGCTATCTTACTGTAATACTTGGCTTCCATTTGCAGATGTAGCTCATCTATTATATTTTGTTGTCTGAAAGGGGAATTCTAAAATAGTAGGAGCAGAGAAAAGTTGAAGGCCTGATAATTATGCAGAAGGCAGGATTGATGGTGGCAGGTAGCCAGGACAGGATGAACCCTCGTGAGCACTTCTGTTTTTCCCTAAGTAACGGAAAGAGTTCAATCACATTCATCAAAGATTAAAGTGCTTTGAGCTATTCCTCCAAAGCACTTGGAAAAGAGTTGACTTCTCTCTCATCCAGAGCAGTTTAAGTTTTTCCATTCACCTAATAATTTTCTACATCTGGTAGTTTTTCTAACTTTCCAACTTGTCTTCTCCCTCTTAAAAATCATTGATCATTCAAAAACATCCAATTTTCCCTTCCCTGTAAAACTTTAAGAAGATTGAAGTTCAGGAAAAGTGGACTACCAAGTCAATTTACCAAAAAAAAAAAAAAAAAAAAAAAAAAGTGAAGATGAGCTTTGTTTTCAGAACCCTAAGTCTCCAGCTATATCTCGTGTATTTGTGGAAATGGTTCTGAAAATTAAGTAGAATGAGTTGTGGGAGCAAACCTGAATCAATCAACCCTGAAAGAAGGCATGAATCTGAACCAGGTTCAACTCAATTCAACAAGTATTGATCGACTGCCTAGGGTGTGCTATCACAAGGCTAGCAGGCTAAAAGACAGGGAAAAAAATTACAGAGAGGTGACTGATTATGTCTCTCTCTCCTGTTGAACTTGGTGTTATCGGCTATATCCAAATCTTGACTAACACTTAACTCATGAATTATGCGGCATTTTTTTGTGAAAATATTTTACCTTCAGAGGACCCATCCTTCCTATTCATGGTGTACTATACTGATTTTCCTTGGGGAAAAAAAATCCTTTCCCACTTTCCATCCATGATATTTGGGTAAAAGTGATTCTATCACCAGTATGAGGGAAAGCAGGTAATACAAGAGAAGTTGATCAGAGCGAGACATTCCCTAGTGATTGTTTCAGGGAAGGGAATGGTATAGTGTCCAAGCCAATCCAGGCTACACCTGAGATTATTTTCCAGACCCGCCAGAAGAGAGATGCCCTCCTTACTGAAGTTTCTGAGAGTATAGGTTCATCACTTGAGGATGCTGACAACCATATTGCCATTACAAGAAAGAGATGGCCCAAGAAAATATCAAGTACCTAATGACAACACCTTAAAGCTATTCTTTGAGTCCTCAGTCCACGTTTTCCAGAAGCTACCCAACTTCTAATTACAGTCACTTGCAATGCAAAGATTCCTGACAAACTTAATCATATATTTGATGAATAACCCCAAATAATATTTTCTTTCTATTAAACTTAGCCAATTGAAAAAAAAGGTAATCATTAAAAATCACATTTTTAGTATTTATGCAGCATAATTAGAAAAACTATGATTAAGACAAGTATAGACTTACACATTCTCCCCATCAGGAAGGAATCCACAAGTTTTTTCATTAATCTCATACAAAGAGAAGATTATGATGAAAACCACAATTCAAAAATACAAGTTTATAAAGAATGAGAATGAATGTTAGGGCGTTTATTTTTGGCACATTCACCAATGGCTTTGTTAGCCCCTTTTACCTAATCTCTCCTAAAAACATAAGCACATGTGAATAATCATCTTCCCCACCTAGGTAATAAAAGATAAAATCAAATTCCACAAGAGATCAACAATTCTAACCTGGTCTAAGAGAACCTGGGACAGTAACAATATCCATCACAGTAGCATAAAGCTTATTGATTGAATAAATGTAATGTTTATTATAGAATGTTTACTATCTGCCAACCACCATGTAAAGAGTTTTATACGCCAATTTTTTCATTGAAACTTCACAAGAACTTCTAATTTCATTAAAAATTAGAACTGAGCATCATTCAAAGTAAACAACCACCAAAAAGTCAGTTAGAAATAGAGAACTGGATTTGAAACCATGTTCATAGAATCTCAAGTGACTTCAGCTTATTTTTCACAGTGCATAATCTTCTTTCCTCTCTATCCCTTGCCCACCACCATGTTTACCAACTGAGACCAATAGAAACTTGAGCTAACTAACTCAACTCAGTACCTAAGGTCCCACCTTTTCTCTACCCCACACTGCCATCTTCTTTTCAAATTTTCTTTACAAGAAAAATTGTAAAAAAATATTCTTCTGGAGGGGGATTTGATAATGAGAAAAACTACGTGAGAATATAGGGGATAAATGGGAAATCTCTGTTTTTTCTTCTAAACTTTGCTGTGAACTCAAAACTGCTCTAAAAAATTAAGCCTTAACCCTCCCTGGTGGCTCAGTGGGTTAAAGCACAGCACTAAGAAGCTAAAGCCACTTCACCAAGAATTCGATCCCAGCCTGCAGGGGAGGTGATCCCACATGGCGAGGCAGACCTCTCCTGACCCGCCCTCTGCTCCCCTCAGCAGTGTAGTTCGACAATCTGCCTGTTCTGCTCCCCATTCTGTCTCTGGTGAATCCGCTCACCACCCCTGCACCTCTGGCCTGTTCCCCAGTTCTGTATGCATAAATAAATAAATAAATCTTTCAAAAAATAATCAAGCCTTAAATAAAGTTATTATGGCCTTCACCTTGTACACTCTCGCACCATTTACTCTTAGGAAAGAGAGCAAACATATCACAAGGACAGTCAGCAGTCCTATGGTTGAAACTTCCTACCAAAAACCAGTACCTACCTGTCTGTTACATGAATGAGTCTTCTTGGCAGCAGCTCCTCCAACCCCAGTAAGTCTTCAGATGACTCAGTTTACATCATGGCAACCATCTTCCATGAGGCTGTGAAACAGGCTTTCACCCAGCTAAGCTGCTCTTGATTTCATACCCAAAGATATTATGAGATAATGTATATTTTTAAGAAAAAACTCATTTTTAAAGGTTCTAAAGAGCATAAAGGTAATGTTTATGGGAACATGTTACATGAAAAAATATAAGCCTTTCATGGCGGCTTTGGACACAATCACAAAAAAGTGTATACCTAATGTTCACTGGTTTTAAAGAGATAAATAGTAAGCAACAAAAACAATTTCAGACTTGTTCGTACAAGATTTTTCTGTTTCTAGGGAATATTAATGAAAGGTCTCTGTGCATTTTTCTGATCTATGAGCTACAATTTCTAGGTGTATTTATCAACCATATTTGATAAATATTAGTAACTATCATTTATAGATACTTTTATATCTTCCTTTAGAGAAGAAGGTATAAAGAGAAGAGTTACAGAGAGCACAAATAACTTCAAGTTTTTTGACATGTGACAAAATTGGGTTCACATGAAGCAGACTGGATTTACAGCTCCCCTCTCTGAAGCACTAGGTTATATGAAACATCATGTATCCTTTAAGACTTGACATTATCACAATATTTCATAGAAATCATTTAGAGTCTTAAAATTAAGTTTATTTATAATTGGTGATAATAATAAACCCATATTGGTTACAACAATTCTCATTTGGCAACAAGATAGTCTGACTTCACTTCCTTCGATAGTTAAAATTGTGAAGTAAGGCTGAGAGACTGTCTTATTCTCAGCTCCCTCAAGAGATACTCTCAAAAATCCAAGTGTATTTATCTCCAGCCTAGTGGGATTCTGAAGCACCCTTCAATTCATGTTGGGTGCATCAAGCAATGTTGTTTGAGTCCAGACTGCAACTGTTGATTTTCTAAATACAACAAAATCAATTTTATTCTTTAGTTGAAGTCTAGAAGGAGCATGGTAAATAAAAAGAAAAGTACAGTTTGGGAGATATTTTTATTCAGCCTTCTTTCTGCAAGTGCTGTTCAAGATCCTGAGGAAGATAAGTAAATCTGCTCTCAAGAAGCTTATACTCTAAGATTATAGATTCACTATAATAACTTTGTACTTTCAATGATGCATAAGACCCCACTAAACATGTTCTTTTACATCCAAGTGTACCCAACACCTTCCATAGATTGTACAGTCTATCCCTTCCCAATAAATCAATACTAACTTACCCAATAAACGAAATATCTCTTCTAAAATGTATTAACTGTGTTTCTATTTTTAAGCACAAGATACATATGACAAATATATTTTTATTATAAGTAATGGGAAAAGGCAAAATCTTATGAAATCCATTCCTCTCTTAAGCTAATAGGGTATGTCTTTTCCCACACCTTATTCCACAACACACATGTACTTGCAAACACAAATAGACAAATACAATACTTTGGAATAGCTTTGTATTATAAAAATGGAAATTCAAACACTACATGTTGCCCTTCAAGTAAATAATGTTCCTAAATAATATAGACGTCCCTCAAGTCACTTAACTTAACCCTGGTTAACTGCAAAAAAGCAACAAAATATAACAAAACATAGCAGTACAAAATACATCAACTTGTTCTACCATTATAGTGATGGTCACTCAACTCTTCTCTAGAAACATTTATCACTACAAATATTCATGTAGATAAGGCCTTATTCTGTTTTGAGTTCTGTAAAACTAACATGAGTGTCTTATATCCAACAATGGAAGCCAGAAGATAAATGCTAGAAGATATTTTCAATATGTCTTCATATTGAAAGAAACAGAATATGTGTATAAAATTCTATACATTTTTTAAAATTCAGAAAGCTATGTCTGATTTTGGGCTTACAGGAACCTAAGAAAGCACATTCAAAAAGCATAAATGAAAATATAGATATATCTGACTTCATGAAAATAAAAGTTGATGTTAATAGACTCCATAAACAAAATTATAAAACAAAGGGCTGCCTGGAACAATGGTAAGGTCTCAATAGTGATATCATTAAATCACAGATATACTTGAAATTTTGATACAAATTTCTGTATTATTTTTCATAGCAAGTTTGTAGACATTCATGATGCCAAATCAAGGATGTCAGTCACCCTCTTTCTTCCCCAGCACTAGATTCTTTAATTCAGGTGCTTTGCTAATCTGATATGCATAAATTATCTCCATTACTTTAATTTTTGCTTCCCTGTAAATATTTGCTTCCCTATAAAGAATTTTTGCAAATGTTATAAATTATATAGATTTTTCTCTTCTAATATTTATTTATGTTATTTTCTAGTGGTTTTTTTTAACTTATTATCAAATTTACTAACTTCTTTGTAATTTAGATTGCAAACCATTGTTCCAGGCAGCCCTTTGTTTTATAATTTTGTTTATGGAGTCTATTAACATCAACTTTTATTTTCATGAAGTCAGATATATCTATATTTTCATTTATGCTTTTTGAATGTGCTTTCTTAGGTTCCTGTAAGCCCAAAATCAGACATAGCTTTCTGAATTTTAAAAAATGTATAAAATTTTATACACATATTCTGTTTCTTTCAATATGAAGACATATTGAAAATATCTTCTAGCATTTATCTTCTGGCTTCCATTGTTGGATATAAGACACTCATGTTAGTTTTATTTCCTTTCAAAAATAAACTGGAAGTATCCTTGAGGAGCATGTAAATGTTTTTGTTCAGTGTTTCTATTTTTAGTTTTATTCTCTGAAAACTTGAAATTTTTTTCTCTTTACCTTTATAATTCAATAATGTTATTAACCCTTTCTGGACTTCAACTCTTTCAATGTACAGATTTTATCTTTTAAAAAATGGATCTATAACTTTTTAAATTTTAAATAAATTTCTCTTCTTCTATTTCCATTAAGATGTTAGATCTCCTGGTAATTTAAGCCATGTCTCTGAGGTCTGCACTCATGATTTCTGTTTTTACTTTGTTTAGATATATGTCTTCTACTATAAACTCCATGTAATTTCTAACTTAGTTCTAGCAATCATGTTCATTTTCCAACAATTTTAAAAATGTTTTTCATTCCAAAAAGTACTTTTGTAGACTACTGCA
Source organism: Condylura cristata (assembly GCF_000260355.1). NCBI lineage: Eukaryota > Metazoa > Chordata > Mammalia > Eulipotyphla > Talpidae > Condylura > Condylura cristata. The sequence continues at coordinate 38,143,259 of NW_004567104.1, forward strand.
TCTCTTTCAGGGTTCTTACCTTCTTTCTTTTGTGAAAAACATCTTTGAATTATTACATATTTTCCTCATATAATTAGCTGAGATTTAAGTTGAATCATCTAGTCACTGCTGCCAAATAAGGTCCTGTATGACACCCTGAACAGTGCTCAGATCTGAGATTTGACTGAATTTTTTCATATGAACATCTCTAGAACAGTTATAAACCCCTGAAATGGACGACACTGAGGCCGCAAAGCTAATTGGTAGAAACACGTAAGGTAAAGTCCTTGGCCCGTTGGGCTGCGGATATCATTGAGCGGCAGTATGAAAGCCCCCCTCCCCGCCCCCACACACACAAAATCATTTCAATGATATCACAGAATGCCATTTCCAAAAGGGCATATTCCAAAGTAGCTTTAAGGTTTTAATGGTAATTGATGATGATGATGATGATGAGAATTTGAGTGCTCAAATTCTGAAAGAGCATAAATATTGATAGGGAATAAAAAGAATTACTTTTCAGTATCTAGAAACTATTCAATAGAATATACTAAAGAATAGTTGACTCACTGAGCATTTCATACAGGGAATTAATGTTGCTGCTTCAGGATATTATTCAAACTGACTCTTTTCAACTTCTAAAATATTTCTAACTCAATAGAAAAGTTGAAAGCAACCTGATAACATTAATAAAAAAAAAAGGGTTATCATCAACTTTTATCTCCACAGTATGTGTTTGGAGGATAATTTTGTTTCATTTAGAAAGTAAACTCTAATAACCCACAGTGGATTGGGATTCAACAGAAAAGGAAACAAGAAAGAAGAAAGCTTCATTCATTCAACCTAAAAAAAATGTGGTAGTCCCTGCAATAGAGAAAAGCAGAGCCTGGTGTTGGTCTGTCCAATCATTCCAGTTCTAAATAAGAACACCAGTCTGCATTATTCCTTATCTTTCAATATGCTAAGAAACCAATTATGTTAAACATTACTGCCTGGAGGAATTTTTTTCATTGAAGAAAGCTCAAAACAATAACCCTGAGCCTTAAGTATCAATATTTAGCTTTAGGAGTCACAAAATTTTCAAAAATAAATTGCTAAGCTTTATGTTTCAAAACATAGACTCAACTTCTTACAACAGCATTCTTATTGTGATTCTTTGGTGGACAGCAGCTGAAAAATACAGCAATACAAGTAATAAAGTATAAATATCAAATATTTGTTGAAATAATATTTCAAGGAAAACATAAGTCTCTTATCAGATCAACCCAAAAGGGACTTATTTAACTGACTACAACCTTTAATATAACTATCAATCAGATGAGTTGGATATTCACTCCCTCCATTTCCCACACACTGCAAAAAGCTACACATTTCTCTGTCTCGCATAAATAATAGATAGTCCTTTGTACAAAGATGAGCATTTATTGTTCGATCCCTCAATCAAGATGGAAGTGCCAAATGGAAAACTATATCCCCAGGCAAGAAAAGGGTGCGCTTCAGGTGACATGGGATTTGAAACAAAATTAATATTGTAAAATAAGAAAAGGTTGAAATATATATCAGGGAAATATAACTAAATAACAGTAGGAAGGGATCCTGTGGAAAAAAGAATGTGCTATTAAAAGCATAAGTGCAGAATTCACTACAGACAGCATTTTTCAAAGGAAGGGGAAGAGCTTGATCTATTCAGGACAATGACCCTAATGGTAAAAGTTCTGGGTTCTACATCACATTATGCTATTAAAATTGTTGTAAGGGTTTGAGTCACACACTGTGTCTGTTGGTAGAGTCCTATGTGTTTTCTATTCACCCTAAGTATTTAACAACTGAATCCATGCCAAAATGAGCCCAGGTAAAGCCAGGTCTATAAATGTTTTAATAATAGAGTTCTCATTTAGTAATAGATAGACTCTAATCAGATCAAATGTAACCCATCTCTTAAACTGGCATTATACAAAAATAAACACAAAATTTCTGATGAAAAATATAACTATTGGCCCCATCAAGTGTTTCTTGGTTGACTGTTCCTCCTTGTTTCTATCCTCTCCACTGCCTATCTTAGCCCTCACCCTCAAAGAGAAAATGAGTTGATCAAATTGGTCAAAAAAGAGACCACACACTGGCATCAATTTGAAGTGTTATTCCAAAACTACTTAGAGATTTGGATACTCCTGGCCAAATGCCATCATAAGACAATCTTTAGAACATAAAAATAGTAATCCAAATACCATCTCAACACACAATTCTGTTGCTACAAAAAAAGTACAAACTATATTGTCAACATTCAAGCAAATATTTACAAATCCTCTCAGAGGTATAGGCTGGATAAAGCTAACCGGCAAATGTTAAGTGGTTTCAAAACTACCTCGAGAGGAACCATTTCTCTGCACCGTTTTCAGGTCATGCTGAATAGGACATGGTTTTGGCTAAAGCATTAAGCCTTATGTTCAGGGTCAGATTGGTAGAACACCGGGTCTCAGGACTCTACTTTAGCAATAATGCCAAAATTTACCTCTCATCAGTGCTGCCGTTCAGTAACTTCTGCCAGTCTAAGGTGACTTCTAGAGAGCCTGTTATAACTAGAATCAAGATAATCTTATAGCTTTACTATTGGTATTGTGTGCATCATTTTAAATTATTTTCCAATCTGTACCCTATACTGCTAACCATCACTACCAATTCTGAAACCATATCACGTGTCTTCAGTCATAACTTTTACTTTTGTGGGACTTTTTTTTTTAAGACTTATTTATTATTTATGTGTATAGAACTGGGGTATAGGCGAGAGGTGCAGGGGCAGTGAGAGGATTCACCAGAGACAGAGTGGAAAGCAGAAAAGGCAGATCGATGAAGTACACTGCTAAGGGGAGCAGTGGACAGGTCAAGAGAGGTCTGACACACCATGTAGGCCACCTATGGGGCAGGTATCAAACTCATGCTGAAGTGGCTTTAGCTTATTAGTGCTGCGCTTTAACCCACTATGCCACGAGGGAGGGCCCTTTTGTGGGATTTTAGTGAAGATCCTATCATTTGTACATAGCAGAATGGTTTTTCAACTAAAAGCATTGTGCAAATCTTAACATTTATTTAAACTATACAGAATATATGATAATCCCCTAAGTGTTAGCAGGGCCCCTCAATGATCATTACATTAATTAACATGTCTCCACTGAATTTAGCCTTTGTTAGTAAATCACACAATTCCTGTTCCTATTTTCTCTGTTATGTTACATGAAGATTATATTCAAAACCCACCCCTGAAGGTCTAGCATTCTGTTTAACTCCAACCAACATGTTTATGAGACATCACCATGTCCTCCATCAAGTAGCTTCAAAAAAAGTCAACTATAGGGCCCTCCCTGGTGGCACAATGGGTTGGGATGCAGCACTGCAAGGTAGCCACAACAGCTTCAGTGTGAGTTCAATCCCCAGCCCCGGAGATAACCCACATGGCGCCGCAGACCTTTCCTGACCTGCCTGCTGCTCCCCTCAGCAGTGTAATTCATTGATCTATCCATTCTGCTCCCCACTCTTCTCTGGTAAATACTCTCACTGCCCCCACACCATTGGCTTGTACTCCTGTTCTGTATGCATAAATAAATCTTAAAAAATAAAATACATCTTTAAAAAAAAAAGCCAACAACTCATTCTTCAACTCTAGGACTGACAAGTTTTCTTAATGTTACCTAAAAAGCAAGTCAGTATCAGGACTACAAACACTCTGCTTTATCTAATAACTCAAATCAGGTATAAATGAGACCTCAAAGAGGCACAATCTAGAGAAAGAAAAGAAAGGTCAATATTCTGAATCAATTTAGGCATTATTGATGTATGCAAAAATCGTTATAACATATTTATATAAAGTGTCTATTATGAAAATATTGTAAGACTATATGTGCTAGAAAAACAAAAACATTGGAATAAGATTTAAATAAAATTCTATCAACTCTTTTATTAAAAAAGAAGCCAACTACAGGGCCTCTATGGTGGTACAGCAGGTTAAGTATCAGCACTCTGATGCTATTTGCAGATACTGTGGCATGAGTCTGACCTCCCCCCCCCACCCCTGGCCAGGGAGCTGGGCCACTTGGCACAACAGATTTCTCCTGACCCATCCGCTGCTTTCCTCAGTAGTTTATTTCAGTAGATCTGCTTGATCTGCTCCCCACTCTGTCTCTGGTGAATCCTCTTACCCCTCCACACCTCTGGGCTACACTCCAGAGGTTGTATGAATAAGTAAGTAGTTAAAAGCAATAAATGAAATGAATGAATGAAAGCCACCTCCAACTTCCCCTAAGACATGCCCCCCCCTTCCCTTTTATGGAAATTAGTATAGCAAAAAGAATCTGACTTTCAAGTTACAAGTCTGCTTTGGCCCAGCCTGGTTGCTTTCATCCTGCCTTAAGAGCCATAGGTATTATTGGTTTCTAGTTTCCTGTCTTTTGAAAGTCTGCCAGATATAACTCCCAATATTCTTGACTGCAGATTCCAGAAGGTACAGGTCAATGAGGCCAATATTTTTCTCTTCCACACTATACATTTCTGAGCACCAGATGTTTCACACTAACATTCCCCAAATCTCCCTTCACATCAGTACTGTTTCCAAGTCTATTGGCTTTTTTTTATTATAAACCGCTGGCTAAAGCTAAGACTTCCCTAGTCTCCCTTGAGGACACTAATGGACTTGCTAAGATTTTAAAGGAAGTGTTGGGGCCACATTTTACAATCATTCTTTTGGGAGTTACCAAGTAAACAATTCTTCCTAGTATCACATTTTATCAGCTCTCTATATAGGTGTTCCTTCTGCAGATTCTAAAACAGGGAAAAAAAAAAAAAAAAAAAAAAAACCCTACTCTCCTTTAGGTGAGAGTGATTCTTCTTGCCATAAAGATTCAATAGTTGATGCTAGAACCCTACAAGGTATCTTTCATACAATAGTTTTACTCCAATACAAGTCTACCTTATCAAAGACATTCCTCAGACCTTATTACAAGTGAGTTTATGTCCATTTTACTAACTGATTAGTGGTATGTGAGAAGTGATGTGTGTCCCTTCCAGATCTTGTTTTTAAAACAATTGGAGCTGTACTCTCCTGCCTCCTTACTCCTTTCCCATTCACTGTCTGGAGATGGAGAAAAATGGAACTGCTCTCTTGAACCTAGAGTAAAAACCTTGAGGCCGAGATTGACCTTACCACTCTTTTGATCTCTATTCTGCATTAATGCAAGTTTCAGTCTTCAAAAATCCCATATTTTTCCTTTCCATCCAATCTAATTCAGTACCCATGTTGTAGAACTATACAGTAATTTTCTAACCTAGTTGCCATTACCTGAGGATGGATAAACTGTGTCTTCCTTCAGAAGAAATGGAACAATACCACCAATCACACATTTCCTAAACAAAAACCGAGGAGAAATTTGCTGAGCAGTTACAAAAATTGCCCCCTGATAGTTTCTAAACTATTCCTTTACATTTCAGGGTAAGTATTAAGGTTGACCCCCCAAAGAGAGACAGGCTTCAGTGTTGTTCAGTTTGTTGGCAATAAGTGACACTATTTTCTTTCTGGGGGTACACAGGGAAAAGATGTGTCTTTGTACCTGTGGTTTATAAAATAGAATGAACCACATACTCTTACCTGAAGAAAAATCTTTCAACAATAATAATTTCACATTTTTTATCCTTTCTACTTCCTACAGGGTCCTCTAGAGGTACATCATATTATTTCAAAGGGGACTTGTAATAACTATCAGATAGATCCTTCTGGAAGTGGGGGGGATACAGTAAAGGAGGTCCATAGCAGCCACGATCGGAGATGATCATGATTGGACAGATGCAGATAGTCCACTGGAATATTCTAAAGGAGCCTAAAGCCAGTTTGAGATTCAATTATCTAAGTTACACAAGGTTTTTCATCTTTTTCTTTTTCTCATCCGCATTCTCCTTTCTTCTCTGTTTATAGCCTTCTACTTCTTCACTTATTCTAACTCTTTCTTATCTTCCTCCTCCCTCATCATTATCATCAAACATTTCTATCAACTATTGTGTGGATTTTAATCTCCCTGTATTAGGAATTGTGACTGAAGACAGAAAAGCTTCACCAAGTAATTTTCAAAGGAAAGGAAATGAAATGTAAATGTGTTCTACATTTCTCAACATCTGCTTCAGACATTTAAGATGCCTTCTAGGAGCATGCTAACATCCTTTCATCTCCCTTATCAAGTTACTTATTATCTCATAACAACAACCTGGAGTTCTTTATGCCATTGTGCATATCATTCCAAAGAAACCACCCCTCCCTTTTCACATTCTTCCTTCTCACTACCTCCCACACCATCTGCACTGCACAAGTACCACTCTGTGGACTAATCAAAAATATACCATTCAGTTTCTGTGCTCTCTGAACTATATGAATCACCCTTAAACATAGACCCCAACATGTATCAAAAATCTGCAATACACATGCCTTTTACTAAACACTGATAGTGAGCAGAAGAATAAATGGCACAACAATCCTTGTGTTTCCGTTCCTCATGTGATGGCCAACAAAAATAACAGACAAGTCAGTACTCCATGGTGACGAGACACCTTGCGGTAATACTACTTAGTAGGCAGCTTACTGTCCCTCTTCTAGTCCCTCTTCTAGTGTTTAATAAACACTAAATCTTTGGAAACAGAAGGCTTTTGACTGCTTTTTGATGTGCGTTCCTTTCTGGTTTAATCGCCTCAGCCCAATCATTTAAATGAAATATTTCAAATGGACAAGAGCTTTTCTTAAACCAGCACCTTCATCAACATTTCAATGATTACTGTCAGTAGTTTCACTACCTATTTATAGTCCCTTAATGGCAACTGATAATCAGTTTCTTAAAGGACATGAGAGCCTATGCACTGATAGCCATGTTCACAGACTTAAAGGATTTTTTTTTTTATTACTCAGCCTAGAAGTATTCACTGCACATCACCTCCACATGCAGCAAGCAATATACTGCGTGAGGATACTGAAGTGCTCTGCTCATTTAGCAATTCCAAAGCAATGTCATCAGTCATATAGCATGCTCTTTTGTTCAACTCCTTTTCAATTCAATGATATTTGAACAGTTCACTAGGTGATACCTACAGGGAAAATAGAGAAAAGCAAAATTCTTTGTTTAAATTGTTCTCATAGTTGGACTTACACAATATTAAAATTAATGATCCTACAGAGTATATATTCTAATATTTTTTGATGTTGAACTGCTCAATTCTATGCTAAGATTGAGACTCAGGACTAGAATACAAAGTGCTTCCGGTAGAAAAATGAGAGAGAGCATTTTGCTGCTTTTAAAATAGCCAAATAGCTCAGTTTGAAATGCTGTGTGTATGTCAGTGTGAGATAATCCTGCCCTCTCCCTTCCTCTCTCTCCCTTCTCCAGGGAAATGAGTCACACCTGGTCGCTGCCCTTGATATGATGTTTGATATTATGAATTCCCATCAGCCCTGCACAGCTAGGATGATGTCAGCACAGTTGACATTGTTAGATCCCTGCCCTGCTTACATCAACTCCCTGTTGCTCGGGTGTCAGATGAGTGTGGTGAAGGGAGAAGGCATCATCTTAGCAACCAAGCCCACATATCCAGGATCCAGAAATGACATCTGGCACTTTGCTTCAGGGATTTCCAGCACTTCCCAGAATTTCAGCCAGATTGGAATATTGTTGCACCGATTTTAAAAGACCTTATTTATCCTCTTACCATCAGGATGCTTTTAAATTTCATATCAAAGTGTTTATCATCAAGGCACATGTTACCAAAGTATTCATCCCACATTTCCTCAGTTATTCTGAGCTATCATCCTTTATTAAATTTTTAGAAATAACCTTACTTCTGGTTAAAAAATGGGAAAGCAAAAAAAGGGATCCTTCTCATCTTTTCCCCTCAAATGAAAAATATGTATACTATATGCAATCAGACTGGATGAAAAATAGAAATGATGCTGTTAATTATAAAAGTGATACCCAAAATTTTGCAGCAGTGTTTATGTATTTTATATGTATATATATCCATTTATAAAAAAATACAATAACACAATGAACTCATGATTGCAAACTTCAGAGACTTTCTGTCACACATAGATTTCTGGGGGGCATGGAAAAGAGGGGGACTTTAGAAAAGAGACCTAGGATGAGATGTTGGAAAGGATTATGTCACCATTCTATAACTAACAGAATTCAGAACAGTAGAGATTTAATGTCTACTTTCCAAGAGCAATCGCTCCAAATTACTGTGGGTATCTTGGCTACTTCATATAAAAGACTCCCCCCAAAAAGAAAAATTGTAACTATCTTTCTGCTCGCTTACTTATCCACTTAACAAATATTTCTAGTAGAATACCTTCCTGCAGGACTTAGGGAAATAATTATAGGTCCTCATACTATAAGAATGAACCCAGGTATGGGTGAAAGTGGAGGGGATTATACTAAGCGAAATAGCTCAGAAGGAGAAAGACAAATACTGGATCATTTCACTCATGTAGAGGAACAAAACAAACACTCAGACAAGAACCAAACCCAAAGTAATCCCTAGAAATCTGACTGTCACTGCTGCCAAATGAGGAAGGGAACGAATGGAGAACAAAGGAGGGAGAAGGCACATTGGACTGCATGGGAGACTCTGGGTGGCTTGGTAGGGGGAACATACATCTAAAAAGGTGGAATTCCCTATTCTGGAAAATTTCCAATATGGTAAACCAGTGTTATCTCAATTTAAAAAAAATCACATGTGAACAAAGACAAATCAAGGAGAACCAGAGCCCAAGATAGCCTGTGGCCCAGATGTGGGGAGAAACCCCCAGGGATGGCTCCCTGGCGTTTCCATAATTCTTCCTGCTTTAATGTAAATGATTTTCTGAAGTCCTGATATTTTATCCATCGAATATTGCTTGTAAAATTTTCATCAAGTAGCTCTACCAGGAAAGACAGTTCATTTGCCTTCTGATATACCTGAATTTCCCTGAGTATCCACATTCCAAAAAGTTAGAAGCAGGTATGACATCAGGGCATGTGAGGCGAGCAGTCTATCCAAGTTTCCTGGTCAGAAGGGTGTGGGGGATCTACAATGTCTTCAAGTTTCTCCTTCTCCTCCTCAGCAGGTTACTTTACCAACTATACTGGCACTGCTCAGAAACTCTCCTGCACACTAAGTTTCTTTGACAGTATGGTGTATCTTGTTTACCCCAGAAAATGCCCCAGGTAGGTCCACAATCTAATCTAGGCCCTGAAACAGCAGTTCCTCAAAAAAGAATTTTTTGAATGAATATTTTACACTTTTGCATCTTCTCCTGGTTTTAACCCTGGCTTCCCTCCTATGGTGTAGGCAATGTTTCCTATACTTGTTATACTGGCCTGTGTAGAAAATTATCATATAGTTAATGAACTCTGTAGCAAATAGGAAAGGCTGCTCCAGGTTGCAGGTTGTTAGCTCCAGCCCCGATACGTTACCCCAGAACCTCATCCTCCAAACCTCCCAGAGCTCAGGGGATCAGCATCAGGACATACATGAAACTCATTTGAGACTCATCAGTTAGGAACTACTTCTGCCTTAGAGAATTTAAAAGATAGAGTAGGCCCCTCCCTGGTGGTGCAACAGGTTAAAGCACAGCACTAAGAAGCTAAAGCCATGTCAGCATGAGTTCTATACACGCCCTGGAGGTGACCCACATGGCACTGCAGACCTCTCCTGACCCACCCACTGCTCCCTTTAGCAGTGTACTTTGTCAGTCGGCCTGTTCTGCTTCCCACTCTGTCTCTGGTGAATCCTCTCACTCACCCCCCTGGACATCTGGCCTGTACCCCAGTTCTATATGAATAAATAAATCTTAAAAAGATAGAGTAAGCCAAGTGAAATTTTTCCACTTGGTTTTTCATACATCAGCTTCCTTCTCAGTGTTTTTGTTTTTTATGTTAACATTCCCTTTAAATATTTGAGAGGAACCCTTATACATTGTTAGAGGGAATATAAATTGATATGGCTACTGTGGAGAAGAAAATAAGTTTCCAAGAAATTAGACAGAATTAAGTCTTCCAGCAATTACATTTTTAATATATTCCCCCAGAAATCTACAGTGGAGCATTAAAAAGATATTTGTACATATATGTTTATAGCAGCATATTCACAATCATCAAAAGATAGACGTAACCTATGTATCTATTGATTAATGAATAAATAAGTAAACAGTGGTATGTATATACAATGGCAAATTATTCCATTGTAACAAGAAAGAATTTCTGTCATTCTACAACATGTATGAATTTTGAGGACATTATGGACAGTCAACAGTCACAAAAGCACACATATTGCATGATTCTTCCTATATTAGATACCTATAGTGCACAGTCAATTTTTTTTTTTAAAGATTTATTTATTTATTCATACAGAACTGGGGTACAGGCCAGAGATGCGGAGGGTGAGAGGATTCACCAGAGACAGAGTGGGGAGCAGAACAGGCAGATCGACGAAGTACACTGCTGAGGGGAGCAGCGGGCGGGTCAGGAGAGGTCTGCCACGCCATGTGGTCACCTCCGGGGCAGGCGGGAATCGAACTCATGCAGGAGTGGCCTTAGCTTCTCAGTGCAGTGCTTTAACCCGCTGCACCACCAGGGAGGGCCCACAGTCAAATTTTTAAAGATAGAAATGAAAATGGTGACTACTAGGAGCTTGAAGGAGGAGAACATGTAGAGTTACAGTATAAAGGTTATGGTGTTTCAATCTGGAAAGATTATAGAAGTTCTGAGAAGGATGGTAATAGTGGCTTCAGAACAATATGAATGTATTTTATGTCACAGACCTGTTTTTAAAAAAACAATATAATCAATTTAATGTTATGCATGTCACATGATAAAACGTATTTATTTTCAATTAAATCATTCAAAACACATTAAATGATAATGATTATTACTCTTTCTTGAGTGACTGATAGAATGTTTGGCTGCACCATTTAGTTGTCCAGACAACATAGAATATACCGCTTCTCATCTTGCAAAGTAGAGCTTATCAATAAATGTCATTAGTCCTACCCTGATCTCAACCCATCATTACTCCCACTGATATCTGTTATGCAGATGGGTCCCTAACATTCCACACATTAGGACATCCTCAAGTCATTTCAGAATAGATCTCAACTTGATCTCTTTGTCATCAGCACAGACTCATACACTGTTCCATTCTCACTCTTGCCTTAAATTTTTAATAAAATGTGATTGATTAACATTTAAATGCAAGCACAAAAGCCTTGATCGACCAGCACTTATACTGATCAATTCTTCCAAGAAATGCAAAGCTCTAGTCCCTTGAAAATGGAACATAGCTTTGGATTGATAGATTTTCATAGTGTGCCTAGCATTAGATTAACACTTTACACAGCACGGTATAGAGTTTAATGTGATTCAAATATCCTATCCTTTTGTTCATTTCACTCACTGCCTTTCCAAGGTAAAATTTATACACTATTTGTTTTTCTTTCACCCAGCTTCTATCCCTTTTTTGTCACCTTCATCTTACACTCAATTTAAAGTCCCATTTATCATTCTTGGATAAGAAATTCAAATTGAGCACAGTTTAAAGAAATTCAGATTGAGGACAGGTCTTGTTGGGAGTGATCAGTGGGCATAAAACTAAGCATTAAAAGGGTCTCATTGTTGGCCCTCCCTGGTGGCGCAGCGGGTTAAAGCACTGCACTGAGAAGCTTGAGCCACTTCTGCATGAGTTCGATTCCCGCCTGCCCCCGGAGGAGACCACATGGCGTGGCAGACCTCTCCTGACCCGCCCGCTGCTCGCCTCAGCAGTGTACTTCGTCAATCTGCCTGTTCTGCACCCCACTCTGTCTCTGGTGAATCCTCTCACCCTCCGCATCTCTGGCCTGTACCCCAGTTCTATATGAATAAATAAATAAATCTTTTAAAAAAAAAAAAAGGGTCTCATTGTAAAGCCATAGAGTTTTGTTTTTTTTTTAATCAACTCATATAGAGCAGTCAGGAACAGGATTATCTTATGCCTATAATGCAAGGTTTACATCTCTTGAAAACATAACACACAATTGAAACAAAATAATTTAGAGCTTATACTTCAGTTATACCATTGTGGTTTCAATCTTTTCAAACTGTCTGTCATGTAATAGACGTTTAACTCCACTCCACAAACAACCCTCTTCTAAATCAGTAAGTGAAGTCAGTCCCTGACAACAAAGAGTTTAGAAGATGAGAATGTATATAAGTAAAAAACTGATTACAATATTGTTTATACTGATTATAATAGACTTGACCCTAAGCGGTTAGAAAATAACCCCTAGGAGTATTACTTCACTGGAAGAACTAACATCCACAGTGGGTAAAAGTCATTATGAATAGGAGGTGGTAAGAAGTTTGAGTTTTGTCCTGGGGTAGTAGGGACTTATTTAAAAGCTTTATACAAGAAAGGAAATTTGCATTTGGAAAGATTTACAGGTTGGAGATGAAATCAGGTTAAAAGTAAAAAAAAAAAAAAAAAACAGGAATATAGTGATATTAGTGATTTCTTATTCAGATGCTTCTTGAGTAATTTTTGGAAGAGAAATTTTGGTCATGAGAAGATTATGGTTCATTGCTGACCATAAACAACTTCAAACCATAAATCACCACACTGTTAATTCCATTCTGCATCTAAAGATTGGGCTCAGCTTGGGGGGACTTTAGACCTTCAGGGTGCTTTAGTGAATCCTTTCCTACATGTTCCACAGATGCTGTTGTTGCATTAAACTTTCTCAGATGTAAATCTGACCATGTTGCCCCCAGTTTTAAAACCTGCAATGGTTGAGATAAACTAAAATTTATATTCCTTTTTAACAGCTTCCATGGCTTTCAAACCCTAGCCAAGTTGTCAATATAGCACTATCTCTTATCATTTCATAGTTACCCTCTGTGAGAAACTTTTACTCAAAAGGTAAAGCTCTACTTTCAGTGTCATTTTTTCTGAGCCCTAAGAAAATTTAGCTACTGTTTTTTGTGCTTCAACAGTATTTGGTCTCTGACCCTAACATTATTGCTTTGCACTGTCCTCTTTCATTAATGTGTCTTCTTTTTGTCCTCTAAATCATAAATAGTAACTCCAGTTTCAGTGGCTATGTGATCACTTAGGAGAAGTTCTATTGCCTTCAAATATCAAGCATAGTTCTACATATACATGGGCGTACACATGTAGGCAACTCCCAAGGTTGCCTATGAATCTCCAAAAGTTGAATTATCATTACTTCCCTAAACCATGAGCTTTTTTAAGGGCACAGAATTTTTGGTGTGCTTTTTTGGATAACAAGTTTATTAGAGTCTGATCTCAGCAGAGCATAAACATGAAACAGTTTTATTTTTTCTCTAATCCTTACTTTGAACTATATCCTGTCAAATTTCCCCTTTTTCACTCTTTAATATCATCTCAGGTCTCATAGCTTTCTAGTCTCTTATTTATTAAAAAGGATGATTTATTTGTTTGGCTCCTGGGTCAATCAAATGATCTTTTAAAATTTTAAGATCCAGACCCTCCCTGGTGGCACAGAGGGTTAAAGCACAGCACTAAGATGCTAAAGCCACTTCAGCATGAGTTCAAACCCTACCCTGGAGGTGACCCACATGGCGCACCAGACCTCTCTGTGAACATACCAGACCTCTCCTGACCCACCCACTGGTCCCCTCAGCAGCATACTTCATTGATCTGCCTGTTCTGCTCCCTGCTCTATCTCTGGTGAATCCTCTCACCGCACCTGCACCTCTGGCCAATACCTCAGTTCTGTATGCATAAATAAATAAATCTAAGATCCTAAAAATGTACCTGCCATATGACCCAGCTAGCCACTAATAGTAATTTAACCAAAGAACACTTATCAAAAGGAAACCTGCAGTAATATGTTTATTGTAGCACTATCTATAATAGTGATAATATGAAAACAATCTAAATGTCTCAAAACAGATGAATGACTCAAGGTGATGTGGTATATATACACAATGAAATAATACTCAGTGCTCAAAAAATGACACTCATGGGGCCAGAAGGGTTGATGCTAAGTGAAGTAAGAAAGAAAAAGAAAAATATCAGATAGTTTCACTTATATGTGGAATATAGATAAACAAAGATCAGGCAAAGACAAACCTTCAAAGCCGACCATAGATATGGAGTATTGAGAATGGGAAGGGGTGGGGACAGTGATGAAAACAAGGAAAAAGACAAGGGAATACAGGTGATTTGTTGATGGAAGAATCACAGTGACCACAGTGTGGGAGAAATCATATACTGTCCCAAAATTAAGAAAAATAAGCACAGCATTTAAATTTTTTTAAGTTAAAGAAACATTGTAGTGATATCTTTAAGTGACTAAGCATTTTAGATATATATCCAGAAATATAGACCTAAAATATATCTATATGCTATCTCGAGTTTGATTTATAATACTCCAGATAAAACATTGGTAATTATTTAAGTTGGGAAATGGATATATGGGTATTTTTAATATTACTCTTTCTAGTTTTGTGTACATTTGAAATTTTTCCTATTAAAATATTATCGTCTAAACCCAATCCAATCAAACCAAAACTTCATTCAGTGATATGATAAATGTGTAACAACCAGATCTATGAAGGGAGGAGGGGAAATAAAGCCCTGAGTTGTAGCATTTATCAATTTATATACTAGAAATATCACATAGCCAATTTCAAGTTACCATCATGCTGTCATTGAATTCAGAGTTTGGAAGAGATGTACAGTAGCACAGTATTATATACTATTTCCACCATAACGATTTAGTAGATGTAAATACCAGCACAAAACACAATGTAGTAATATAATTAGGAAGTGATGAGTTTGAGTACTTATTGCATTTGTTTTCATATAATAAATTTATTTAATAGTGCATTAGTATAATTTAATTTTTAATAATGGCTGTGTAACAACTGACTCACAGGATTTCTGAAGTTGTAGCCGCCTACTGTCATGGACTGGTCCTATCAGACAGCTCCAGAACACTGCAATAGCCTCCCCTTGCCTATCCCCCTCTGGAGCAAAAGCTAATACTCACCATGCTAGCCTGAGCTGACAAATGACAACTCCTTACTCATTACTGTGAACATACCAAGTTAGTCTGAATCAGATACAGCTAGTCAGAGGGAAGAAAAGGCAAGTAAATTACCCCTTTCCCCTCATGCTATTCTGAATCCGAGATTGAGTGACACTACTTTCCTCCCTAACTTCTAAACTATCTTTGCTTCAAAATATCTATACATGTAGTTCTACAGAATTTAAGTGACTCCATTTGTCAAAAAGAATAGTGTAGTTTCTCATGGATTGTATTCTAAAGAAAGAGCATGAGAAAAACTTATTCTTAAAAATTACTGGTAGGGTGGCTTAAATTACTAAATGGATACCATCTTGACTTAAACTTAAGCAAAACAACCATTCATTATTTATAAGTATTAACTATTTATAACTATTTATAAGTATTAACAATATTCCATGCTGTTATTTACACTGGTCTTTTCCATATTCTAAATCATGTGACTTCAATTTAACAATAACAATATCTAGCCTTCCTTGTTATGAAGGCTAGATACATTTTGAACACCCCCCCCCAAAGAATAATGTACATTTTAAGTAAAAGAGAAAGACAGTAATTTCAGCACAGCATTGTATGATAACTAAAATTAAATATGTATATTAAACAAAGAACTCATAAAACATAGCAATTAAAAAACAGCCCCATAAAAACAATGGGCAGGGAGGCTGTCTACACACATCTCCAGAGGAGACATGTGGATGGCCAAAATGAACATAGAAAGGTATTTTTTCACCTATTAGCGAGATGCACATCAAAACAATGAACTGTCATTTCACATCTGGGAGAATGGCTGTTCTCCAAAAGATAAAAAAGTGTTGGAAATGATGTGGAGAGAAGGCATTATTTATATATTTAGGGGAGGAATATAACTTGGTGTAACCATTATGGAAAACAATATGGAGAGTCTTCAAAAATTTAAAAATAGAAATGTGATATGATTCAGTTTTCCCATTTCTGAATGTTTACCAAAAAGTACAAAAACATTAATCTGAATAGAGATATATATGCCAGGTTTATTGCAGCACTATTTATAACAATCAAGAAATAGACACACCTTAAGTGTCTACTGTTTAATAAATGGAGAAAGGTGTGGTATATACATACAATGGACTGCTATTCAGCTATAGAAAGATGAAAGCATTCCATTTTCAACAATGTGGATGAACCTAGAAGGAATTATATTTAGTGAAATAAGCCAGACAAACACATTGTGATTTCACTCAATGTATAGTAAATAAACAAATTGATAAACTAAAACAAAAATAAACTTTTGGACTACAGTGATTATCAGAAAATGAGGAAGAGGAAAGTAGGTAACACAGGGAAAAGTAGCCATTATGAAGGATAGATTTGAATATCTAGCAATGATCTGAATATAACATATACACATGGTGTTGAAAACCTGAAATGTATATGATATAATGCAATGCTGTTTCAAGAATAAAAAGCTATACATACTGCATTTTGTAATCTATGCTCAATAAATATAGTTAAAATTTACATGATTTTTAGGCCCTTCCTTATAGCACTATGAAGTTACCACAGTCACTGCAGCACAAGTTTGATCCCCAGCCAGGGAGGTGGCCCACATGGTGTGGCAGACCACTCCTGACTCACCTGTTGCTCTCCTCAGAAGTGTATTTCAGTCCATCTGCCTGTTCTGTTCCCCACTCTGTAGAATCCTCTCATCACCCACACCTCTGGCCTGTACCCTAATTCATCAGTAAATAAATCCTTTTTAAAAAATTTACATTATTTTCTCAGGTACATGTCTGAGATGTACGCTTAAATATTTTGACTTATACAACAGATGACTCATCTATATAAAGAAGCTGTATTATATTGACCTAGTCAGCATCTTAATTAACATCTTAATTCCCAGAAATTTGAAAAGGATTTCAAAGTTCACACACAAACATACTAATTTGTTTGGGGATACATATAATAAAAAATGAAACAAATCTGACCTGAACTAAATATAATTTTATGAAGTATCATAATATTCATTTTACAGATAAGAACAGGCTTCAGAGTGTGTAAGAAATTTTGTCACTCAACTAGAAAGACAGCTTAAAATCTAACCCCAAAGCTTGTGACTTTCTGCTCCGAATCATGCAGAATCTGCCCCAAATCTAGGGTTCCACACTGATCTTTTGACTCTAATAATCTTTCCACCATAAATTAATGCCATCTTAAAACACATTTAAAGCTTTATTAGTGTAAATTCAAGAAGGAGTCAGAAGCAAGTGCTGGTTGTCACTGAAATAAGATCTTAACACTTCCTTTTCCTAGACACTTCAACTCCAAAGTAGATTTGGAGACAACAAAGCATTGAGCTATTTTGATTTGGGGAATTCTTTCCTGTTATCACCACCAAACGCCTGAAAGCATCTATAGATTAGTTCAACCATTGTAGTTCAGGAAAGCCTTAGACTTTCCAGTTTTTTCCAAACTTCTTCCCTGTTCACTGCTAAGCCCCCATCAACTAGAAGAGTGTCAGGACTATGATAGCAACTTAACACATATGTTGATTTAGTAGTAGGTGTTTCTGGGGAGTAGGATTTTATACATGTCAAGTTTTCTTAGTGCATGACCCACAGCTGTTGTGTTCCTCTTACACTGGTTTTAAAAAAGAGCGTTGGTGATCATAAACTAAAGATGTGCTGCATAGTAGAAATGAAAGCTCTGACATTGAATTGAAAGACCATCCAAAGCAAAAGTGGTTTTCTTCTTACAAATATACGTCCCTTGCTTTTATGAACTTTAGCAAAAAGATAATAAAGAATGTTGTAAGGCTGCTGAGAGTAATCATTTATTCACTGTTAATTTCAGAGGAAATTCCAAACAAGCAAGGATGAAAATTTTTATTTACTTACTTATTTTTGATGGAAGCTTTCAAGGTTTGTGCCCTTTTCCTCAGTAATTTTTTAATGAACATATCTGTTACCTCTGAGTGGTCCAATTGCTACTCCTGAAGGCAGCTTCATTGACATGCTGGAAGGATCTCCAAAACTGAGCTTAAGAGAATCTGTACAGTCTGTGAGGAAATAAATGGTCCTGAGTGAATGCCAGATTGTTGACCATTCTGCCACAGGAGGTGGTTGTGAGACCCAAGGGGAACATCTTGGGAAAATACTCTGCAAACTGTGAAGTGACTCTAAGTATTGTTACCGAAGTGCTAATAATGTTGCCAAATTAATACATTAACTACCATTATGTTTATCTTCTGTTAAAAAAAAATCACAGACTAAAATGGGAACTTAGGCTAATGGTCCAGGCAAAGAAATGCATGGCTTTTATGTAAGATGCCACGTGAAACCCTGCAGAGAGCACCAAGCACTCATTTTTCATGATGGCCATAATGTTACTAATGAACTGATAATGACAGCATAATTAACCTTAACTTTCCCTATTTCCATAGTACTTCACGTATTAGCAGTCTAATCTCAGTTGTGTTGACATCTAACTGGAATTTGAGTAGGTTAGTAGGTACTGAGGAAAAAAAGTGCAGGCAAAGTCACTGTCACCAAGTCTTATGGACTTCAGCATTGATTGCTTCTGCCATCCTGTTCAGAATCTAATCACTGTCAGTTAATGTACATTTTTAACAAATTTGTCATTGTGATTTCTAAGACCACACCAAGTATAAGAATACATTTTTATTATGAAACATATATATTGCACAGATATACTGCATGTTGATATTCAGAGTGGCTACAAACCTAGATATCATAGAAAGAGTAATACAGGCACAGAATAGATATGGTATGCTCTGAGGGCTCTTGACAGGACTGTTGCTTCACATGAGTATCTTTGAGAGGCACAGTGATGGCCTGGAGTCATCAAGAAATAGCTAAAGAATGTCAGTCCTTTAATTCAGAAGGCAGCAAAGTGTACCATCCATTTTAGAAATATTTCCTTATTACATGCCTTAAATTTTCAATACAATTTTAAACAGACAAACCTATTATCTCAAATAGTTCTCACTCCCTAAAACTTTCCTTAGTCCTATATCTTAGCCTTCAATATCCCTTACCCACTTCTCAGAGCTAAAACAACCTGTCTCTTTCTAGGTATTTGAAACTAGTTCTTGATTTGCCTTTTAATTAAAGTGTTCCCCTCAATGCATGTCCCAGGGATCTAGTTCATGTGCCACCAAAGCTCCAGGCTATGTAACTAGTACTTATATAGCTCCTAGGGAGGCCGAGTAATTGTATCTGTGAACTTACTCTTGCTGCAAGTTATAGGGATATGAAGGAATGTACAGGGATGGATCCATGAAAGAATCCCAAAAAAGAACATAATTATTCATTACAGACTCCAATGGGTAAAATTGTCTTTTCATCCTCTCCAATTTATGAAGCCCTAAAACCTGTGTGATGATTATTTAAAGACTCTGGCTCTGCTAACATGAGTGGGGATGAGGGCATGAGGATATGGTACATGATGGGATTAGTATTCTGTAAGAAACCAGAGCATGTTCTATCCCAGCCTACCCTCACCAGGTTGAGGTTACAGTAGGGCCATCTACAAGCCAGGGAAAAGTTCTTACTAGAACCCAACTCCACTGAAGCCCTGATCTTCCAGCCTCCACAAGTATGAGAAATAACTTTCTATTGTTTAAGCCAACGTTCATCACATTTTTGTTATGGCAATCCAAGCATACTTAGAAACAATCATTCCCATCACCACACCCAGAAACTCTGGTCCACTATTATCAGCATTCTTTTAGAAAAGGGCCTGAAACTTTCACCTTTCTACTCTTTTCATTAGCTCATTGCTCCAGCAGACTTTCTGTGGTCACCAGAACAACAGGCTAGACTTCTGCAGTGAAGGGAATAGTGATAATTCTCCTGAATTATCTTAGAGAAGAGACAGAGACAAATAGTATTGTCAGCAGTAAGGCAGATTTTCACCAAAGCTAACCGTGAGATACATGTTAAAAAATTGTTTGGCTTTTTTGTTTGTTTAATCTGTTAGTCAATTTCAGAATCTCAACTAGAGAACCTAGAAGAGTAGAGGAAAAGGTATTTTCCCTCTCCTGCATGGAGTGGTAATATATGCCAATATGAGTGGTCATACTGGCAACAAGAGTAAAGAGTAAGTCAGGTTGAGATAGAAGTCAGTTGTGTGGAGAGTTTGCATTCTCACATCAAGATGACCCTAATTATATTCAGTTGTGTAGGTATGGTCCCCACACAATTTGAGAGCTCTTTCAGAGCAAAGATTACATCTGCCCTTGACACATTGTCCACTGTCTCTTCTGTCACTCACATTCTTCAGCTTCAAAATCATCATAATCTTTTATATAACTTCTAGAAGCTTTTCGGTATAATTTTCACCACTTCTGTAAGCAAAAAGCTACTAAAAGCTGAGAAACATCACTTGTGGGGTTTTCTAAATGGAAATCTAAAATCATCTTAGATTCCCTGAGCATATTCAATGCAGTAATTCATTCCGAGTGTGTGTTTTTGAGCTAATTTTAATATGGATTGATTGGTAAGCCTTCTCAATTGTTTGCAAAATAGCGCTAAAATAAGATAGCTTGGGTATGTGGAAATGTTTTTTTTTCCCACCGCAGCACTAAGGATTTAAGAATCACAATTGTAAAAAGTCCTTTTCTATGTGTCTTTATTTTTCTTACATCATTTTGTCATCAGCAAAACACTGTGAAGTTTCCTGAGGAGAGCAGACTTCCTCTGCATTTGAAATGCTTCAGAAAGAAATGTTTTTCATCACTGGTATTATTTCAGAGCTTATGTTAGTCACAAGTGCCCCAAAGATCACCTTCCCTATGAATCAGCTTTGATTTAGATTTATAAAATGCTTTTCACTTTTGGAAGTGATGTTCCTCTTCCTCTCCTCACTACCAGTGAATTTTATGTTTTACTTTATCAAATGTCACAAGAGGGAAACTAAAGCAAATTAGAAGTCAATGAAAGATTCTTCAGAGACATCCCTTGAAGTTATAAGAATGTTCGATGAGGACATCAGCAGTTGGACCTTTTTAGGACCAACTATTCTTATCTCATCAGCACTATATCAAGTATATATGTTCTTTTATCTCTTCAGGCTATTTACCTTTCAGATTCAAAAATGAAGTCCCAGGGTGACAATGCAGCTGAGATGTGGATTCTAATTCCACCTCACATTATCATTCAGTAGCTCTTTATTCTCTTAAATAATCAGTTTGGGAGTCTCAGGTATCATAGAAGCCAAATGAAAAACTGTGTTTCCACCATTGTAAAGGGGTGAAATCCAGGGCCCCCTGAAGACAGCAAAATGGTGTGATGTGGGATTGCTGGAATCCAAAATGGCCAAATGTTCCTGACTCTTGCATTTATAATTTGTTTCAAAATCATGATGTTGCAGGGGAAAGGCTGAGTGATGCTGTCTCAAAAGAAGTGGGATATACGTAGTATTTTTTTATCCTACTATTAAAATCTTGAATGGTTTAATTATAGTTAGGCAGAAAAATGCCTATGGTTACATTTCTCAATATGTGGCAAGTAGTAATCAATACACATGTGAAAAGGGCACTTTCACTGCATCCCTTTGAGAAAGCTTAATTCAAATAAAAAAGATTTCCCTACTACAGGATATATAAAGCTTTTAATGTGTTCTGAGCACATTGTATGGAGTGTTTTCCAAGTCAATGTATAAAGCAAAACACTTTTCACAGAGTATTAGAACTAATGTTCAAAAAAAAAAATCATTGGGAAATCCTGGGATAACAAATTAATAACAAATGGACCCAGATAGTTCTTGGACCATCCTTTATCAAAAGCAGATGAAACTAATCTTATTGATAATTCCCACTAAATACTGGTATTAATCCAAAGAAATACAATTAATTATTTACTTGTCCCTCACCATTTTCTGGAGCTGGGGGTAACAATATGCTTGGCAATTGACCTGGGATATATGTCCATTCCAAATATACCTACCTCTGGGAAGGTGATGAGGAACTGAGTAGTTCAGCTTCAAATATGCCACTGTGACATGTTGATTATTTTGATTTAAAGTTACTTGAGGAACAGACAGTACAAGAAGTACACACTCACCCTCCTTTGTCTACTTGAAAGCAGGAAATAAATCTCCTATGTGAAAGGAAATTTCCTGTACTAGGAGGCACAGAAACAGCCTTCTACCAGACCAAGGTAATTCAGAACCTAGTAAACAAGCCTGGTTACTTCTTTACGAATTCTCCTTTGCCCAAGTTTCTTGGTCTTATGAGTTCTTCAAAATTTATTGCTTCCTACCAAGAAGGTGCACAAACTGCATGTTTTAGTTGCTTCACAGGTTTGTATATCACTGCTTTTTTGTAAAATTAAATTTTTATCTATTAATGTATATTGTGACAATTATTAGACTTGCCAAAAGAACTTAGAGAAGAAAGGAACTGAGAAGGAAGGAACTTACTCTACAGTCCCACCTATATGAACTGAGGGAAAATCTCTGTAGTACATCAGCAGAAATAAGGCCTTAATACCATTGTAGAAGTAAGGTCATATTGAAACAATGCCTGGCTTATAGGAAATGGTAAATAAATGACAACTGCAATAACAATTAACAAAATCAACATTCCACTCTCTCTATTCAAGGTATATCATTTTTAGATCTAATCTAGGAATATTCTCAACTGGTCCATGCTTAATCCTGTCTGACAATTCCTCAAACCAAATCTAAGTTATCTTTCACAATTTCCTTTTTCAAAGCAGTAATACTTTCATTCTTATCACTGATGCTGAGATTGCCTAACCTTTTACAAAGAAAAATATTGGGAAATCTGAAGTGAACAGAGGGTAAAGCACTTTTGATCTCTCTTCCCCAACTCTTCTAGGCCAACTCAGTCACTATCTGCCATTTCCCTGTAAAGCTTAAGTCATGTTCTCCAATTATGCTCCCATACATTTCTTACTTCTCATAGATCCTTGTATAAAAATGACTTACACAAGTTTCTGTTTCCATCCTTTATTCAGGACCATCTATTACAAGTGACACTAAATTTGAACTTGTTTGAGCAAAACAATGAAGATTAGATTGACAATCCGTGGATCATAGAACTCAAATACATAAATAATCAAACCAGAGAGATACATCTGAATGTGCAGAAAAAAAAAAAAATTACCATAGAGACAACATCATCACAATTTTGTTGCAAAAATCTAACCTACATCACATTTTCTATCTATGAATGGGGTTTCCTTTTCTCTTACGTGTATTGATGTATATTTTTCATATTGTAAAATACACCATTTTTAGTGCACAGGCCTATGAATTGTAGCAAACACAAAGTCATATAACCACTCTTATAAAAAAGATAACCATTATATTACCCCCCAAACTTCCTCATTCTCCTTTGGAGTCAAACTGTCCTTGAAACCTGAGTTCCCAGCAACTACTGATCTGTCTTCTGTCCCCACACTTTTGCTTTTTCCATTATGTCATATAAAATAACATAGTATATAGCCTCGAGTGTGACTTCTTTTATTAAGCACAAATGCATTTCAGATTCAACCATTGTTACATGCATCATTAGTTTGATTTTTGCTCTATTACATTAACTAGATGTTCCAGTGTGATATTAAACAGTAATGGTGTGAGTGTACATTGTCCCTTTGCCCCCAATCTCTGGGGGAAAAAAAAAATCAGTAATTCACTATTAAGTATGTTGTTAGGACATGATTTTGTCCTTTACCAGGTTCTATTCTTAGTTTACCCAGTATTGTTATTAGTGCTTTACACAATGACTTAGAAAATGTTGGTGTGTTTTTTGCATCTATTGTAAATAATTTTTCTCCCACTTCAGTCCTTTGATATGGTGGAGTATATTAATTGACTTTTAGATGTTGAACTAGCCTTGCACTTCTATAATAAATCACACTTAATCATGCTTTTCACATAATGTTATACAGAATTTTCTAGTATTTTAATAATTTTAGCAATTGTTCATTAAGGATACTGATTTTTAGTTTTGTTTAAAATTTGTAATACTTTCTCTGGTTTGTTAAATCATGATAAAATACATTTTATCATAATAAAATACAAGTGTATTCACTTGTATTTTCTGTAAAATTTTTTATTGATAGTACTATTTCCTAAATGTTTAGTGAGAACTAAACTTTTTTAAGATACAGGAATATTCAAATTTATAATTATTCTTCATGAGATTTTTGCTAGATGGCATGGATGAATTACTTAAAAGCAAAAAACTAAGTATTATATGTATAGACAAAGTGTTACTCATAATAATCTATCCTTTTTAATGTCTAGAGAGTCAATAGCAATGCTCCTTTCATTTCTGTTATTAGTCATTTTTTCCTCTTATTTTTTCCACTTGGCCCAGTCTGGGTAGAAGTCTATCAATTTTATTGATCTTTTCAAAGTTCTGGGTTTTTGTTTGTTTGTTTCATTGATTTTTTTTCTATTTAATTCCCCGGACTTCTACTCTTATTTCTCTTTTCATTCTGTTTGCTTTGAGACTTAATTTGTTCTTTTTCTAGAATCCTAAAGCTTAGATCATGTTTTTGAGGCCTTTATAGCACACTTAATTTCCTAATATATATTTTATATATGTACTGCTCTGCTTTAGATACACCCTGTAAATTTTGATGTGTTCTTTTCATCCATTTCAAATATTTTCTAATTTCTTTTGAGTTATTTTTTAAACCATCAATTTTGACATTGTGTTGCTTAATTTGCAAAATATGAATCAAGTTTCCATATGAATCATTTATAATATTCATAAAGGTAAGCCATGTCATGAGCTGTAAAACAAAACTAAATAAACTAAAATTTAGAAGATCAGAACTATCTGGCCATAATGTAATTAAGCTTTTCTAGATTATAATAATTAGTATTTATATTATCTTCGATAGTATGTGCTATAAATGTCTAATAGCTCATATTAGTTGATAGTGTTCATATTTTATACATCCTTACTAATATTTTGCATTCTTATTGAGAGTGTTGAATTCTCCAGCTATAATTGTGGATTGAGGCATTTCTGTTTCTAATTCCATCAATTTTGTTTCATGTACTTTTCAATTATTAGGTTATTAGGTGTATATATACATAGGATTGGTATTACATTTCAAAGATTATGTTATTTATTAGTATTCAATGTGCATCAGTAGGTTTTAAAGTTCATCATGATTTCAGCCCCACAAATGTTGTAAGAAACATTAGATCTTAAGTTTGACATTTGGGCTCCTATTACCAAAGACTGTCTTTTCTAAGTAAACTAGAAAGTTGAGTCAAATTGACCCATTTTAAAATACATATACAAAGTTGGAACAATGATTAGTGGCAAATGGTGGAGTCTACAAAACAAGGCATCTACTTTGTAAATTGCAGATAGAATGAGAAAAGAATCTGTTTACTGTGGATTATAAATACACTGATGCCATGACACATGTCATTAGTCATGCCCATTCTATAGGATGTTTGACAAAGGCCTTTGTTTCCACAGCTTACAGCCCAACTTCTCCCTTTATCCAATCCTGCTTTTCCCTATCCTTAAGGTGTTAGTACTCAGAACATTCGCTTTTACACTTTTTGCATACCTATCTCAAACACAGACTCAGCTCCCTAAGAACCTGATTTGCAAAACAATCTTTTTAGAATATAATATATAGCTATGCTTTGAAAAAATGACCACATAAACATTCAATTTTATAAAAAAAAGATGAAGATATTCATAGCACACTGATTCTATGTATACTAAGAGAAGTTTAGCTCTCTTACTTTGTAGAGACATAAGCCCAGAGATAACATATGTCACTTAATTCAGTGGAAAACCAACAAACAAGAATCCAAAATACTAGTCACACAGTCAATAACATTTTCTACCATACTGAGGAATTTGGGGCATTTTGCTTACTTTATATCTCCATTACTCTAAAAATCTAAAAATTATAGAGAACAAACTCATGCTCCATGGACAGTGTTTGTTTATCCTGCAATATTTCCTTTAATCCTCAGAGGAAGCTTCTGAAGTACACACAATTATTCTTATTTTACAAATGATGAAACTGAGGTCTAGAGGGATAATTTTCCAAAGGTAGCATGAAAGAACACATGGATCTAATTGTCTTTCTATAGAACCAGTTCTCATAATAGTATTGAAATGTTGTATGTAATGCATTTCATAGATTTTCCCACTTATTACAGGCTTACACGATACAAAGTCTATACAATATGAAACTATGACTCATTCCAAATGGTTGACTAACTCACGATACCATTTACTGGTTGCTTACTATGTTCCAGGAGACTCAACAATGACCAAGAAAGATAAGGTTTCTGATGTAAGGAATTTATAGTCCAACAAGAATATGGACATTAAATCACCGTAAATGTAAATTTAGCTTAATTCCTGCTAAGTTTCATTGTATGGTCTTTAAGTGTAAAGTCATGAAAATAAAATCAATACAAAATGTTAGAAAAACTTATCCAGGGCACCTAAAATAGAGTAAGGGTATTAGAGAGACCTTCCTAGGAAGTGATTTTTAAGTTGAGAATTAAAAGATAATCACAAGAATGTCCAATGAAATGTGAAGAGGTGATTTGTTTGGCAGATAAACTAGAAAAGAGATGAGTCTCTTTCAGTGGACAACAACCTTGTACCAGGATGAGACTACCTCTGTAGTCACCTATTCTGTTCAGAACATGTTTTAGCTTATTTTGAACATGTTTGTTCTTAGTAATTTTTAAAATTATTCTTAATGAATGAAATAAGACATTGTTAGTTGTTCTTAGTTTCTCTCTGGTACAGGTAGTCATCTCTGTGGGATGATTTAATGAAAATACTAAAAGCAGTCTTTAGCAAAACCTACCATGTTCACCCCCACCCAATACACAGTTATCTAATATATTCCATTCACCCTTTCATTACTTAATTGTTATCTAATTGTCCTTATTTAGTAAGGCAAGTCCTTCTAGTGTTACAGGGCACCCCAATGTGAATTGGGTTGCCCGTCTGTGGGTCTTCACCCACACGCTTACGATTCAATCATATTATGGACACACTCAAAAAGGTCAAATAATGGATTTATTTATAAGGAAATAAATAAAAAGGAATAACCCAGGCAAAGAGGGAGAGAAATACAAATTAACTAGAATGTTCTACCAGTTCTGCGGACTTGGACTCCACCGGCACGCTGAAAACCGATTGAGAGCCAAAACGATCAGCCGCGAACCACCAGGCCAAGAGACCCCCAGAGCCCACATGTCCGGTTTTATCCCAACCTGGGTGCTCAGCTCCACCCTCATGTCCCGGCGTGCTTCTCCTTGGTACTGATGGGATTTGGAGTTCCAGTATCTGGAGTGGGGGCAGAGTCCATGAAACCTGTACGTTATACTAGGAGTGACTATCAGTGAAGTCCTTAAATAGGGCAGAATAATTTAATTCCATTTTGTGCTGTCCTATGGTGAGCTCAAGTTGTCTCCCACTTTATGAATTCCTGGCATAGGCCAAATTTCAGAAGCCAGTTTTGACTCTGTGGCTATCAATTCTTTGTGTCTTCTGTCTTTAGTATTTGGCACCATCACTCAGAAAAATGCAGAAAAGCGTTCACCCTATTGAGAAGGCTGTTCTTCATTCTTCTGCAAGAGAGACTAGGCATTACCACATTCAGCTAAGTGATTTTCAGGTCAAAGAAGTATGAGTACACATGGAGCCTTACAAATACATAGCCAGCACCACTGGAGGCCCACTTAATAAGAAAGGCCATGTGACATGAAAAATAGCAATAGACATTGACAAAAGAAAAATGATCACTTGGGGGTCCTATGATAGTAATTTAATTTCCATAGGCTTTGTTTTCAACTATAGAGTAAAGCAATAGGACTAGGTGGCCTCAAAGTTTTCCAAGCATAGTGACAAACTTACCTTGGTCTACCTTAGATGGAACTGGTACTGATTTTAAAGCTGAAAGTCTCACATTCTGAAGACATACTGAGTATTAACCCAGAATATATGTCACCCAACTTTCTCTCCTGATCTCCTCTAATTTATCTTAATACACACATTTAAATTCATGATCTGGCTTAAATGGCAATTGTCTCAACGTCATATTTAATTTCAGTAGAAATGCAAGTATGTTTGCTTTATTTTTCCTCCCAGGTTTTAGGCTTTGCATGACCTTCAGTGTGTGTTAATACAGGTAAGAGACTGCTAAGAGTGAAGGGTTGAAGAATACTTTTTGTCCCCCCTGGGAAATTCTTGAATGTATTCTATTTGTTTTGCTCTCAATGTGTCATAACTGTGTGGCATGTCGCTGTTCAGAAAAGGCAGAGCACAATAGCATGATGTCATCAGGGGTCTTCTCAAGAGCAATTCTCTCAGCAGTTCTATCTGATGGGGCAAACACTTCAAAAAGACCTAGTGTAAGGATCACTGGTATTTGTAAGTGCTATGAAAATTAGCAGCTGTTATTTGATATTAATATTAATGTAATTATATCTATAACTCTTCAAATTCATTCTATTTGTAATCTCTGCCTACGAAGGAAGCAATGACTTCATTAGTTACTACTCTGAAATCAGTCATAGTGACTAAAATCCTTGTTTTCTTCACAAAAGAAATCAAGATGACCTTTGCTCTGACCTTTGACTTGATATTTACAAAAGCTAATTATGGGATGGGCCAACTCTTTTTTATCATTCAGGAACATTTGGCTAAGGTGTATTCTTTGGATTAAAAAAAGTAATTCATAAGACTGGTTAGGGCTGTGTATAGTATGATTAAATCTAGAAAGGGATAATTTAGAATTTTGACTATCAACATTGATTTTTCTCTAGACCAATCAAGTAGTACATGAAGATGATATAAGTCAGCCATGAAAATCAGTATTTAGACAACAAAACAGTTATCTGCTACTCTGATGGTTAGAGGTCATTGAGATAAAAGTCTTGTCAGCTTCAGCATTAAACTGCTGTTTCTACCACCACACCCTCTGCTACTGCATCAGCAAGAATAGAACTGCAAGCAGTGTGTATTAAACTCCAAAGGTTACTTGGTTAATAAAGAAAGAATGCCCCCAAGATAGAATGTAGTCATAGACCAAGAGTGCACATATCTTATTTACATTTAATGCAATCTTTAAGCTTATAATAGAATTTTAAAGGGCAAAAATAAAGAAGAGCAAAAAATAGCATTTGGAAGTTAAAACAATAATGGAGGCACAGAGCATTTCTTGCTCCCCAGGCATCCCCTGGTAATCCTCCTCAGGCTAAAAGTAGAGGTCTGATTCCTTTTGTTCATTCCAGCCACCGCCCTTTAGCAGTCTCAGTCTGAGCAAGACAGCCACGCCCAATCAAGGGACAAAGGCAGAAATAGGGGAACTCTGGGCATTGAGACAGCCCAACTTTATTTATAATGTGTAGTATGTTGGTTGCAATGAGATGAAGTTGCAAATCAGTTACTAGCTCTATAAACAATTAAAACAGGGTGCTTAAAAGATACATACGTTCTAAAATGCTGTCTGATGAAACGATTCTTTTCCTAGAAAGAGATGTGACCAAAAGGTTCTGGTTTTTAGAAAAAGGGTGAATGCTGCCCCCTTTTGACTGATAAGAGCCATATATGCCATGCTGCGGTAAACCTGAAACAGTGAATGACAGGTAGTGAGGTCTGATATCTGCAATGAGACACCTGATAACATTGTAGAGATTTGCAAAGGAGATGCAGTCTTAACGTTTATCTAGTAAAACTCGTAATGGGACATTTCTAACTTCCTGAAAATTGGTCATCCTTCATCCAGTCAGCCTTCTACATCATTTAATTGTGCCTCCTTTAGACTTAATTCTTCTGGAATAATCATGAGCTCACCGAAAAATATATTTCTATTGAAAGAAATATCTAGCTAAGGTCAAACTATCTAACTAGTCTAATTATTAATAGTTCTGAGCAAATTTAATGAGTCCACCTCGGGTTAATTTCAAGGTATTCATGTAAGAGTTACCATACATTAAGCCAGGAATTTTAAATTTCAAACACAACCCCAGTGAATTTTATGCTTATTTAGGGATTTACTATAGAACAATTATGTTCACTAAACAAAAATAAAAATTAACTGAGATGAAAAATGTAATCATATAACAGACTTTGAGTGAAGTAAGCTAGGTGCAAAAGAGTACATATGATTCCACTAATTAAAAAATGGAGAAGTAGGCAAAACAAATAAGTGATCATCTCACTTAGGAGTCAGGCTAGTGATTACCTTTTGTGGAGTATTGATAAAAGAGAATCACAAGTGACTTAAAGGATATCACCATTGTTTTATGTCTTGATCCTAATGCTAGCAACACCTATACTCAGTTGTGAGCATGACAAAATTCTTATCAATATATATTACATTTCATTAGAAAATACTTTAAAATATATTTTTCCTCATACTTCAGGAGACTGACTTGCCTGTTTCCTAGGGTATGTGCCCTCCATTTAGAATTACCCTGCTTTACTTGTCAACACTAATCAAATTCTTTCAGTTACTGGTCAAATGGGAAGACACCTCGTACATATGGAAATTCTTAAATAGGTATGTCTGTTCATCATTTCCCAGTTGCTATAGCAACTACAGGACACCTATTCTTTTTGAGAAATAGTGTTTTCATCTTCTGCCCCCTCACAGGTCCTTAAAACACTATTGCTCACTTGGGAATATCACTTCCTGCCTATGAGCTACCTTCTGGGGTAAAGGCAAGCAAGCACTTTCACAGTGAAAAACCTTGTATTTGCCTCCCACACCCTCAGATTTCTAATCTTTAAATTGGAAAATGGATTTTATGACTTGGTTGGGAATATTTACTACAGTGAAATGTGAATAGAAAAGGATCTGGCAACTTGTTGACACTTTAATAAACTTACTCCAGAAATGCCCTAAAGTATTAGGAGAAATGTCTCCCTTTAGGAACCTGCTTTAAGACCCACATCCTATGAAGAAGGGATAATAGAACCATCCAGGAGAAGAAAAAAAAAGACCCACATCCTATGTCTGGTTCTGCCAGACATCACAGTGAAATCTATGTGCATCACTAAATACCTGTCTTAGATACTGCAACTGTAAAATGATCAGACAACTATGTCACAAAGGTAAGCATGTAAGTGTGAATAAAGATGAAGAGAATACAAAACTTTGCCAACCACTGAATAGAGGTTCATTTTATCCCTTTATCCCTTCTGCATGATTAGAATTTTATGACTTACTGGTCAGTTGTTTCTTTGGCTTCTCAATTTATTACTACAATTTCCTCTGAGAGTCTAATTTCCTGTTTTTCTACCAACCTGCCTTTCACATTGCTTTACCACATTGTGTTGTTGGAGCACGAAGTTATAAAGGAATGGACTTGAAACCAAGTCCTTTGTGACTGACTGGTTAGCTCTGCAAACAGGACATGTCCCCTGACATGCTAGATGAAAGTTATGGCTATAAGAGCAAACAAAATGGCTTGGCCTGTGTTGAAAGGTGTTGCAAGAAGAGGATATTTTAAAAGGAAGGATGTCAGTTGTTAATTTGTAGAACAATGCAAAGCAAATGCTATAAAAATGAATGGAGATGATGCTATTCAAGAAAAACCTGTGGAATATTTTAAGTATATGAAAGGCTAGCCAAAAAAACAGGAGCTTAGGCTTCAATACTAATGTCTGCTTTTAGAGGAAATCAAGTCCTCAAGCAAGGGGCAACATTATTCAATGTAGATAAGCACATTTCCAAAAGACATATTGATGCCCAAACATAAATATTTAATAATAATGCATACACGAGAGTATATAGGAAAGATGAGAAGATACACAAAGATGCTATTTACTGTTCAGGCTCTGGGACAGTTGAATAGAACTAGAGTAAACAAAGGACAATAAAATTGTTGATATCTCATTAATATTCTAAGAAAAGAGCGGAGTAAAACTAGGATTAGATTCTGTTAGACAGTGATGGATAATGATAATTGCAAAGAAGAAACATAAGAGATAAAAATGAGAAATTAGCATTCAAAGACAATGAGTAGCAGAAAGAAGCAACTCAAGATATAAGTATCCTTGTAGAGAAGAACAGAGAACCCAAAAAGCAGATTATTTCATCTGGGAGAGACTGAGAGGCCAAAGCAAATGCCAGAACTGTCCATGGAAAAGGTCAGGACTGTGATGAGTGAGGTGAACTTCCAGTTGAAGGGTGGTTGCTTTTAGCTCACTCTAGAATTTTCCATATGAATAGTGCCTTGATTCAGGTGCATACATTTTATAAGCAAGTCATGAAGATTTCTTCAGAGAAACTGATCTCTTCATGCAAGGCCAAGGGTTTCTTGACTGGTGAGGAAAGCCTTACCAATTCAAAGTGTATATACCCCATCAGAATAAATAAGTGAAACACTTTCAAGGAGTTCTGTGTGTCCTGATGTTATTTGATGAAATATCTCCTAGATCAATATTTCTCAAACTGTACTATAAATACGAACCACCTGGGGATCTTGTTAAGCTGCAGAGCCTGATTCACTAGGCTGATGCCTGAGATTCTGCATTTCCAAGAAACTGGGGAATAACAGATCAGTGGCTGTCAAGTGTTGAGGGTAGGAAGGTGTGACAACAAAGAGAATTTGAGGGAGTAATGAAGCTATGCTATATGTTCTGTATCCTGAGTGTGGTGGCTACCTGATGGTACATTTATAGTATTATCCACACACACATCCCCCCAAAATAAGAAGCTCCTGGGTGCTATTCATATCTGGGTGATGCTTATATCTAATAATGACCTATGGATCATACCTTTAGTACCAAAATAAATATGTGCAATTTTAAACGAGGAAAGAACATGAATAGTAGGAGACATTCACCAAATCACCATTAATTCCAGCTACAGATTGAATGGCTCATTTAATAAACAAAGATAACTAGATGTAATCTCAGCCTTTCAGAAATTCACTGTTTAAACATACATTGCACTATTTGTAACTGCCTACATGTCTAAGCATGTAGACAGAAATGTCTATGGCTAAAACACAGAAAGAACTGAATGACAAGGTGGGGAAGAAAAAGAAACAGCTTGTACAAAAGTACAGAAAGCAGGAATTGCAAGTAGTTTAGTATTGGTTATATACAATAAGTTTATTTAGAAGGGGCAAAAACTTGAGGCTGGACAGAGCTGTAAAGATCACTAAAACTTGATTCTACATCATGACAACATTACCTAACAACAATGTTAATCTACTGAAAAACAAAATGGCTAATATAAATTGTGTATTTAAAAAGTCATATCTACTATAATGTAATGTAGTTGGTAAATTTGGATAGAGGCAGAGGTGGAGAAACTATTTTTCCAGCAGAAAATAATGCAGACTGGGAATAAGTCAATAACAAGGGAGATGTAGATTCAAGAGATGTGTATTTAAGCAAACTGCTAGAATACACACCCAAGACAAAAATAGTAGTATATAGAGAAATGTTCACATAAAAGGATATTCTTTCTTGTTCATATTCTAGAAAAGTTTTAAAGGGAGCATAAATGATTGTCAATGGTGTAATCATGTTTTAAGCAAGGGGATTATGATGACATGTTACATAAGATGAACTATAATTGGGGTCTCTCTGGTGGTACAAGGTGTTAAGTCTCAGCACAATGAAGTTATTGACAGCCACTGCAGCACAAGTTTGATCCCTTACCAGGGAGCTAACCCACATAGTGCAGCAGACCATTCCTGTCTGTGCTGCTCCCCTCAGCAGTGTATTTGGTTCAGCCTGCCTATTTTGCTCCCCACTCTCTCTCTGGTGAATCCTCTCACCCACTTTCCTGCCCTGTACCCCACATCTGGCCTATATCCCAACTCTTGTATGCATAAATTAAAAAAAAAACAAAACTGTAATAACAAAAGAGCTGGAAAAGTCACATGCTAACTTGCCCTCTGAAAAGATGGGGGATGGAAAGAATCACCCATGTTTGCAATGTCTGGCCAAGAAAAACTTTATTCTAATTATGTAAATGAAGCAAAAGTGTACTTAATAACAAACTACATGAAGAGATAGGGTCAAACACTGAAGTGGGACTTACAAAAATTACTAAATAACAGATGCTCCCTGAAGTTCCATTTATCTGAAATGATTTTTAAATTTTTAATTAACCTATGTGATGATGACAGCAACAAAAAATTTGCTTTCTGTTTCAGTCCTTCAGAACACCATCCACTGAATGGACATGCCTTTCCCTTCCCCACTAAAGAGGCTCAGAAACAGTTCCTGAAAAATTATCACAAGTT
The DNA here is from genome assembly GCF_000260355.1 of Condylura cristata. Lineage (NCBI taxonomy): Eukaryota > Metazoa > Chordata > Mammalia > Eulipotyphla > Talpidae > Condylura > Condylura cristata. The sequence goes on from NW_004567104.1 coordinate 38,177,595, forward strand.
CACCACTAGTGGGTATAAAACAAGCAACTCTACACACTGGCCTCTCCCTCATGACTGCTTCCTTCTCTGAGAATTCTGCCTCTCCTGGCCATTAGCCTATGTTACTTCAATTCCACACTGGCATCCCCAACTACTTTTCTAAGTGCCTATCCTCTTACAGCCACTTCTAACACTACTGTCACCCCTCAGACTCCAGAACACCACTATCTCCCTTGGGCAGAAGAATCCAAGACTCACCAAAGGCAGGTGTTTTCCATTCTTCTCTGCCCCAGGGCTGTGCTCCATGGGCTTTGTCTCTGCTCCTCACTCCGAAGGAGGATTTCCTTCTAGCAGATCTTAAATATCCAGCTTCTAGTTATCTTAATTAAATCTAAGGCTACAACAGGCACAGGGAAGGGGGTCCACACAGAGGAGGGGGGAATACCTAGGACTATGGAGATGGATCACAGGCGATCGGGTGATGGGAGAACTATGGCAACTAGTAGTTTGAGCGGACAGTCAAATACTGAACAAAAATTAATGATATAATAAATAGATGTAATTGAAATAAATAAGATTGACTTCTATCTTTATTCACATTTCCTTAGCATCACCGGATTTAGTTCCCACCCATATCTCCAAGCCCTAGCTGCATAACAATGCCATAATAATTGATATTGCAACAGCCAAGACAGCTTTGTTGTGGAAAAGACCAGCACCCAATAGAAGGGATTTGAGGTTCAATGGGAAAATAAAATTCTTCCCACATAAAATGATTCCTGATAAGTTGTATTCTGGGTTTTTTTACTTCAAATACAAGCTATATAAACCATGGAGGTTACTAAAAGTTGTCCTGGTCATTAGTGAATCGCATGCTTTAAAAGCAAGAAAATACATTTGCAAAAGTCAACCACTGCTTAATGAACAAGTAGATCTTTCCCCTCTATGTAGGCTTTTGTGATGCCAGAGCCTTCTATTCTAGCAGTATATTAGTTTTGAACTATTATGTTAGTTTTCTATTGCAGTCATATAAATTGCCACAAACTGAACAGCTTAAAACAATACCAAGTACTACCTAACAATGAGTAGGTGAGCTCACCTCACTTCTCCACTCAGGACTTCACATGATAAGATCCATGTGTCAGCCCGACTCTTGTCTCAAGGCTGTGAGTAAGATTGTGCATCCAAATGCCCTACGTTGTTGAAAGAATTTAGTCTCTTTGCTGCAGCACAGTCTCAATTTCCAGTTCCTTGACACTAAGTTCTCCTCATCTTCAAGCCCACACAGCTGGCTTCCACTTCTACCACCAGATGAGAATGACCTCTGTTTTTAAGGAAGCATTTGACTACAGTAGGCACACTTGCATAATCAGAATAACCTTCTAAGGTCAGCTGGCTAGTAACCTTAATTACATCTTCAAAATCCCTTTTTGCTAAATTAGACATTCACAAGAATTTCATTCCAGAGGATGAAGGTCATCCTAGGAGCCAAAATTCTGCACAACACATCCTACTTCACTGCAATTGCTTAAACTCCATTTTTAGTTCACCTTTACCTGTAATAAGGTTTTCAACTCTAACTGCATCTTATGACCACCTGGAGAGTATTAAAAAGTGATGCCCAGTACTTAAAACCAATTAAAGTAGAATCTCAGACTTTCCTGGTGGTGTAACAGTTTGATGCACAGCACTATGAAGCTCCTGCAGCACAAGTGGAGATACTGGACCAGGGAGGTGACCCACCTATTACAGTCAGACCTCTCCTGACACCCACCCACTGCTCCCCTTAGCAGTGTTGTTCTGTCCATGTGCCTGTTCTGCTACCCACTCTGTCTCTAGTGAATCATCCAGCCCCCGCACCTCTGGCCTATACCCCAGTTCTATATGCATAAATAAATCTTTAAAAAATAAAATAGAATATCTGGGGGTTCACGCTGCCTAGGTAGTTTTTTAAATTAAATGCTCTATAAAGTACCCTAATAGCAGGTAAAACTGAGAACCATTAATCTCTTCCAGGATCTGTTGATCAACTGATGTATTAAGATTACATCAAGTATATAATAATTTCCCAGTCTGCATCTTGATCTCTGACTCTTGCTGCCTCACAGACCCAATCTCCAAATGCCTACTGATGAGGAAATCAGACTTTCCATGATCTTAGGAACTTCATGTCCCACACTTAAAATTTTCAAATCAGATTTCAAAAGCTCTTTAATATCTTTATTTTCTGGGGATGCTACTATAGCTCCTCTAGAAAACAAATTTCATTTATATGTGGCTAGATAATTTAACACTTGAATGCCTATCAGTACTTAAAGCCTTTCAAATGTGGTTCACCATATTAAAGTCCCTTCACCTTTCCCTGTTGAAGTGTCACTGATTTCCTGTTCTCCACCTGCATGTTTCACAAGAGTTTCCCGCCCAACCCTTTGCACACATACACACACACACACAGCAATTTCAAGAGAAATCCAGGATGTAGTTTTGAATCAAATAAAGCATGTAATCTTGCTCATTTTAAGGAATTAGAATGTGAACCAACCTTCAGCTGTGAACTCTACTCTCCCTTATTGCAATAACAGCTTATAAAAAAAAAAAGTTTGATTTTAAAATTCTGAGAACATTTTCCCCCATTACAATCTAGAACAGTTGAATGTTGATTTCCTGTGTTGCCTTCAAATTCAATATATTCAACACAATTAACCAGCCAGTGGATGTACTGTATGGATTGCACGACCCTCAGGAGTACTATCAGTACTCTATATTTACACACATCTCTCAAGTGAACAAAATGTTTTTTGAGGGGAAAAAAAAGGACATCCCCCTCAAATATTAGTCTGTTTTGCCGTTTCAATTTAAATCCATAATATGCCTTCAAAAAGTTCATTTCTTCTGTAACATTTTTTTTTTTTTTTCATAATGAACATGCTCACTTATAATCACAGAAATAGTTAGTATATAGCCCATAGATCTAAGAAGTTGGTGCTGGGACCAGACTGCCTGAGTGAAAATTCAAGTGTCACTGATTTGTGATTGCTGGTAAATCATTCATCTTTTGGACTGGTCTTTTCTCATTTGTAAAATAGGGGAAATAACAGCACTGAAGGTGTGATGAGTTAATGCAAGGCAAAACATATAATCAAAAGTTATAGACTGAAAGACTTAGCTTAACCCTACAGCTACACAAATTAGGACAGTGGTATAGCCTGGCAGTTAAAAAAACACACTGCAAGTTCAGATCCTAGCTCTGCCATATTAACTGTGTTACTTCAAATACCTTACTTAAAATTGCTTAAACTTCCCTTACCTGTATACTTCTGGGATAATGGCAGAACCTACCTCATGGGGCTGTTATGGGATTAAGTCAGTTGGCATTTGTAAAGAACTTGGAACAAGACTTGCTACTGGGGCTTTGCCCCCCCCCCACAAAAAAAATAATTATTCAAATAAATTTTACAGATCTATATTGGCATTATAATTTACCCATCCAGCAGCATTCCATCTAGACAGTAAAAAGGGGCCCTCTAAAAAGGGAGGTTTTTATTTTCAAAATAGGATGGGACATCTTATTAGCAAAAGTAAAGAATCTTTTGGACAAAAATACTTTCCACTAGGGAAAGATGTAATTATGTACATGATGTCACTAGTGCTGCCCAGCAAATTCTAGGTTGATGGGTTTACAATACCATTTTGGAGAGAGATTGAAAATGAATTAGCACAGGTATTAAGTCTTGGGGCCCTGCATGAAAGAAATCCATTTTGAGATTTTTTTTAAAACAGTACCTAGTAATTTTTTAAATGGTCACTTTGTCTTCAATTTTTATCAAGGATTACTATAGTTGCTATAATTGTTGAAATAGTTTACATGTTCAAATGTATTGTGAATCTAAAACAGATTATAGAGGGACTCAGGGGGATGACAGCTATTGGTAGCCAGGTAGAGAACAGGTCACAGTCTGTGGGTTCTCACCCACATGTACAACTGCAGGAACACTCAGGGTTAGGAACCAACAATACTAGTGTTCTTTTGAAAATGTGGGAAAAAAAGCGGTAAGGCCACAAGTGCCCAGCTATCTTACCCCAGAAGTCTTCAGACATCCCAAACAAAAGGCCACTTGTCCTGTCCCATCAACAAGGGCCTGGAACTTACAGCACTCCAGCCAGCAGTGAGCAAGGTCCAATTCACTTCACTGGAGGTGGTCACAGGTGGGGCCTGGCCAACAGTTCTTATGTCCATTGGTCATTAAGGGAGGTTGCAGAGGGAGGTTTACTGCTCTTTCAGAGTTGTTGGCCCACACCAACAATAAACAACTCTTTGAAACACCAGGCCTGAGGCCTTTGATGTGCCTTTCAAGCTTCTTTCCAGCAGCAGGGCCTGAGGGCAGTGGCCCCCATGCTTTGCAAAGATGGTTTCAGTTTTCTGCAAAGCTTTTGGGCTTCTCTACTTTAAAGTAGGAGGGCTGCGAAAACGTTTCTTTCTCCTTCCTTCTGGGATCAGGAACAGCGTCTTTACTCTTTGTAGAGCAGTCAGAAACTGAAAGAGAGCCCAAGAGTGTTCGTCTGTCTGAGTGTTCGTCGTCCCTCTTATGAAGCCGGAAACCAAATGAGTGAGTCTCAACATCCCAAGCTGGCTGCTTCCCTGCTTTATGTACTCTTTCTGGGTCCCTCACCTACAACTCTGATTGGACCGTTTTCAATCGTATAGCTAATTGGTCCATTTAGCAATTAATTCATAACTTGCAGCTGATCTAGCCATTTTAAGTTCCAAGCTCCAGACCCACGGACCATTCTATTGCCTACAGCTAGAAGGAGCAATTGCCTTGGTGCTGGCCTGGTGGGGCTCCCAAGTGCCTCCCTGCAGCCCTGAAGCCCCAAAGCATCCAGGGTGGGGCAATCTCTGGTTTCAATCTAGTATTTTTTTTTTTAGCTACTTTCTTAAAAGACTGAGTTTACCATTTCTTTTCACTTTCTCCCTTGGTTGTTCTGTTTTGGAAGTTGTAAATTAATTTTGAAACTACCTTTTTCTTAAAGTTCTCAAGGTAAACCAGCTAATTAAAAAAAATAATGGCAATATTCTAACTACCTATTACTCAGTTTGATTTGCCCTCAGCCTTCTGTTTTTCTTCATTATGAGCTTTCTGGCTATGGAATTGTGTTGAAATATTATTTCATATCTCCCTAGTAAATTTTTTTCCCACCTGCAGAATAATACAAGGCAATCCCAGGGGAAATAAGAGCAACTCAAGTTGTGAGTCCTCCACATGCATCTCAAAATTGAAACAAAACCCCAAAGCAGACATACAGAGGAAAACAAATTTTTAAAGAAGGCTTATTTACAAAGGGAGTGAGTGAAAAGGAAAACAGAAAGTGCGAATGATTAATTAGCCGACATATGCATTCTACCAGTAATGCCTCTGAACAGAGACACAGGGTGAAAAGGGAACTTAGAAAACCAACAGACCAGAAGACTCAGTTTTAAGCCCAACATGGTCGCCTACTACTATGCCCAGTTACCAATGGCCCCCATATGCAGGAAGCCAGGTTCAAGACATTCTGGAAATTGTCATTCTCAACAGCTGAGATCCTATCAGCAAGGAAGTGGGAGTGGAATCTGTTCAGGACATCATTCACTGGCTCATGATAACTTACTCCTCCTGTTCCTCTAACAAGAAAGTTATTTTAGTTAAAATTAGCTAAGAAAAATGGAGCTTCATATATTCTCCCTCTATTTTGAAAATGAAATTTAAAATCATTTATATATATGTATATGTGTATATATATATATATATATACACACATATATGTATATAAACATTAAAGATATAAGTACTAAATATAAAAAATACTATTTGAGGAAAATTTTCTGATAGAGATTCAAGTACTTTCTGGATCCTAAACTGAGATAACTTTTATTTCAATGAAAATGTGTTTCAGTGGTTTCTTAGTATAGTTTCCATATTATTAGTATATTCTTACTCTAGTTTTACAATTTTTAATTCAAATTCTACGTTTATTTTTCTTTTATGTATTTCTACCTCTATTTTTCCCTTGAATTTTTATGCTTTTGTAAATCAAGATGTAATGCATCTTTCTAATTTTTGCCCATCTCTAGATTCTCTTAGTATTTTCACTTTCTCTGAATGCTTAACACAGTATTTTCATAATTTTGTATTGTGAATTTTATGTCACATACTGTCAATTGTTTTATTAGTCAGTGATGAAGTTCAATTATTTATTTTAATAGCATCACTATTTCTTCTTCAAAAATAGGATTGTCCAACCACTAATATTTGATTTGCATGTATTTAGAACTCTTATTTTACACTGATTTTTCTCCTTCTTTTCTTTATCATTTTAAAAAGAGAATTTTGCCAGATAGCAGCACTTTCATAATTTTTGATGGCATTATGCTCTCAGAGACCTAGCCTGCTTTGTGATTCTACGTCAATTACTATACTTGTTCTTTATAAATAACTGGAGCAACTTTTCAACATATGACAATCCCCCCAACAAATAATGGTTGTTTTTCAAACAATCCCCTACCTGTTGGTGACCTTCAGATGTGCCTATAGTTTTCCAACTATAGGCATGTAAATGACCCAGGGTCCAGCTCTGTGTTCTAAAGCCTATCTCTGTGGTTGCCCTGAGACCATGCTTATCCAAACCCACTTCCAACCACTGCCATCTAAACTCATATATTCCAATTGAACCCTTCCCAGGTGTACAGATGCTTCTGAAGATCAACCTCAGCTCTAGTGAAATTTGGATAGGTTATTTCATAATCCAGGATGTGATTTGTCCAAATTTCCTTCCCTTTTTCCCTCACTCACAGTCATGCTTTCATCTAGTATGTGGCTCCATGACTATATATGTGTGTTGTATATATATTGTGTGAGTGTATGTTGTTTATCTTATATACATAGACATGTACATTTATATGTATATACCTAACATATATTTATAATATCAAAAGTAATGGGTTCCCTAGAAGGAACCAAGAAAATGCAAGATATATTCTAGAGAGCAGTGGTCTACTTAGTCTTTATTTCACAACTTAACAAAAACTTTATATCCAAATTAATCTAACTTTATTTTTGGCACAACTGAGTAAGAGGATAATGTCTGCATGATTCCTCATCCACAAATCAATCTTTCTTTTATTGGCTTTCAATTATGTATAAAATACAATCTACTTATTAGAGCTACAAATTTCCCCAAAGATCAGGTCCCTGCCTTCTTCTCCAACCATATTTGAAGCCATTATCAGTCTCACTATGTCCTAACCATCTGACACTTCAGGTCCTCTAGCACACTAAGCTCTTTACTCAGCCTGAGAGTTTCCATTTATGCTAACTTTTCTGCCCAAATTCCTCTTGCTTGATTTCCTATTTCTTGAAGGAAGTTACTTTCACCTCCTCTCCCACAAATTCAAAATTAAGAACTTCATATTGCTTTTCTAATAGACCCTAGTAGTGACCTTTTGCACTACTCACAATATTAATAATTAAAATTATTAATCTTAATTGTGTGTTAAATATACTATTAGAATATGATCGGTAAGTTTTCAGGAACCATGACTTTTTTTTCCTTAGTATATTTGCTAAGTGCTTTATACAATTGCTAGTATTGAGTAAGTTCTCTATCCATTCTGTTAAATTAATAAATAAAAGTATGTGTCAACAATACCTGTTAAAACATTTTTGAACAACTGGGGTCATGATACTTGATGGAGTATTGTTCTTTCTGAGCTCACTGTATTTTTTTATAATAAAGGGAGAAAAACCTAGTCACAATTTGTATCTTTTGACCTAAATCCCATATAATGTTTATAACCTACGTAAATATAATATTCCAGATGTACATTTAATTATTTTTAGTAATCAGGTTGCATGTTTCCACCTTTTCTGACTTATAATAAACTGATAAAATCCTTAAACAGTATTTTGGAAAAAAATCTCCTCCATACTTGTAACTAATTCCCTTTTTTTCATTTCCACAGGTCATTATGCCAGAGAGTACATATATCCTTCCAAAATGCTCTTTATTCCTTGACTAACAGTAATTGAATCTCCCTGATTAGAGTAATCTCTTGAAATCCAACACAAAAAGATGATTTTCCTTATGGAGAAAATTTTAACAGTTCTATCAAAATTGGAAAAGTACATGACCTTTGACCGAGAATCTTTTAAGGAGTACTATATTGTCATATCAACAAATTACTTTCATTTGATCTATTAATTTTACCCTTTGCTGATGTCCTAATTCATGCAGGTCTCATAAGCACTCTGGAATATCTACGTAGCAACTTAATTAGAAGTCTTCCTTTCTATGACTAATGTTCTTCTTGCTCTTTCTCTTTATCACTTCATTTATGTTAATGTTAGAAATAAGTGAGAGAGGCTGAGTTCACTGGAATACAATGCCCATTTTATCAGCTCCAAGTGAGGAAAGTCCTAGGACACTAAGAATTTACTGGATTCAAATATTTTATTTGATCTTAGTTGCATATTAGCAGTAAACATCCCTCTATGAATATTAAGGAATTAAACTCTGAAGGAGAAAAGGAGTGATTTCATCCAAGTAGGGTATTTCTAGGATTTCTAATAATCAGCAGTGTTATTCTACACATTAAGATTCTAACTCTGATGACTGCCTTAGTTGTAGTAAATCCACAGGTAAAGCCCTCTTTGGAAGTTTTTGCAGAAACACTTGGAAATTTTACTTCCATGATGTTCTACTTCCTTTTCCAGAACTCAGAACTGTATGACAGATTCAATCCCAGCAGTATCTGGAATTCATTATCTCATCTTCTCAGTCCTTAGGAATGAGTCCCAATCCATGACGACTTTGTATTTAGGCATGCTACGCTGTCAATTGTAGAATGAAAGAATTAGCCAGAACAGCAGAATTGGGCCAAAAGAAATTATCTTGGCAATAGGGCTGGCACCAAAGAGGTATATGCTAATATTCAAGAACTCCACCTAAGAAGACAGGCCACAATATCAAGAACTTCTAGATTGTTGCTCTCCTCATCATTAAGTAATTTAGCTGTAGTTAGATTGGTCCAGTTTAAAGAGGTCAGAAATTACGTTCCATCACCAGGGAGAGCAGATTAACCAAAAAAAAGAAAGAAAAAGAAACAAGATGCGAGCACCAGGTAAGAGGCGTGGAGGTTAAGCCAAGGCTACAGTCCCAGCAGGAAGCTGGATTGCACATGAGAAAGGAAGCAGAAATGCTGGCAACCAGACCAGTTACATATGTTGAACATTACTGGACAGATTGTTCCTCACTGCAAAAGCAGGTGGCAGAGTGCTTTGTTCAGGCCACAAAAATTCAGACTGGAGGCCACCAACTATTTCTGTACCATATCTACCTATAAACTTGGGCAATTAAAATCTGGTTTCCTTTGGTTCTCAGAAGCAGAATTGAGCCCATAAAAAGATTGTTGGTGCCTGCATTTGGACTGGGAGAACAAGAATATATATATAAAATATTCTTATATGTAAATTCTCAGGATCCAGGGAGGGCCAAAGAACTAGAACATGCATGCCTATAGAACAATACTCATAGGGACTACTTTGTGATGGAAAGTAGAAAATGCCTTCTTTCTATGGAAGAGGTATGTTGCATGATTAAAATAGAATCATTGTTTGATTGTTTTTTTTTTTTTTTTTGTCCTCATGAGAATGCCACATCTTTTTCAGCCATAGGATTTCTCAGTCACAACTTTTAGGTATCAGGGAAATATATGTAAGTTGTGCCTCTAGTTCCCTTCTGAGAACTGACTTTAATATGATTAATAAGCAATTTATTTGCCTAATTGATAGATTGCAAGGTATCCAATTAATTCCCTTACTAAAGGTATAAAAGTTACCTACTATCCATAGTAATAGCAACTATCTTACTCATCTCAGCAGCTATAACAAATTCTCATAGACTGGGTAACTTTAACAGATACATTTATTCCTCAAGGTCTGGAGACTAGAACATTCAATATCAAAGAGAAGGCAAATTCATTTGTGGAAATTGCACGCCTCCTGATTTGCAAGTTGCTGTCCTCAGTTTTGAGGAACAAAGATAGGGAGAATATGCGAGGGAGAGAAGAGAGAGAGCAATCTTATCTGTTCTTATTAGTACTTATAAAGACTCTACTCTCATGACTTAATTGCATCCCCAAGGCTTTACCACCTAATACTATTACACTCAGGTTTGGAATTTAAATATATGAATTTGGAGAAAGACAAACATTCAGTCCATAGCAACAGTATAATCTATTTAACTGCTTGCCTTAGCATCTCTCCACTACATCTTGCTAGGATCACTTGATGCTAAACAACTTGAAGACTTCTTCTGGTTAGAAAAATATGAAAGACTCAGGTTACAGTCAACCTTTCTTAGTGTTACTCTAACTTTATCAGATAGAGCCTTGAATTTCAAAAGTGAAGATAATTTTATGTATAAATGATTGATGGTTTTGGTATTAGTGTTCAGTAATAGAAGGAATTGATCATCTAGCTAAAATCCTATTTTACTCCTATGACCAACCCCTTACTTCCTACCAGAATTTAGAGGTTAGTTCTGTCTTGTTTAATGTGATGACTTCATTACAGCTTTCTTTTTTTCAAGAAACCATTATTTGACATCTACTCTGCCAGGCATTGTTCTATACACTGGACATTCAACAGTGAATAAGACAAAATCCCGGTCCTTTGAGTTATCAAGGAGCACAATATGGCTGCAACTGTGAGATAGGAGGATGGGGAACAAGATGATGTCAGAGAGATTTGGTCAAGGGTCAGACCATGTAAGACCTTATAGCTCATGATGATGAGCTTGGATTTTACTCTTGGTGGTATATGGAGCTACTGATCAGTTTAAAGCATGAAAGTAAAATGACTTTGCTTGCATTTTAAAAGAATTGCTTGGTTTCCAAAGGGAAAAGCTAGAGCAGAAACAAAAAGAAATAGATTAGGAAGCTTCTGCCATTATTCAAAAGAAAGATGATGGTGATTTAGACTAAAATAAGGCAGCTGAGGTGGAAAGTGATTGATTTCTGCTAGATTTTTATAACAGAACTGATAGAATGTAGCTATTTTCTATAGAAACGTCATTTAGGAGCTTCAACTTTGGATTTTAAATTTGTTAAGTTTGAGTTGTCTATTAGACATTCAAGTGGAGAGAGCAAATGGAAAATTGAGTATATCTTGGAAAGTGAAGGAAGATTGTACAGGAGAGAGACATTTGGGAGTTACCAATAGACTTAAGTAAACTTCTAATGAAACAGATTTATCAGTATGTTCTAGGAGAAGAGTTTATTTCTTCATGATATAAATACAGTATATTTCTTTGCAATGCATGCTCCAAATAGAGTCTGTATTATTTATATTCATTGGCAAAAACTGTCCTGCAATAGCTTAAGCAAACAAAGAAATTTATAAAAGGAAATGTTCGTTCATTCATAGAATGACAAACAAAATTGTTTAAAGTCTCAACATGATATCAACACAGGGACCTTGGATATAAAAGTTTTAGGAACTGTCATTAATACCACTGAGCTCTAATGACTTCAAGTTCACCTGAGGAATAGTAGTATCCTTTAAAGCCACACTCTTCCTCACTAAAAGGGCTGAAATAATTTCTTGCTACTCAAAGGATTGATGCAACACTTTGTTTGGGATGCAGAATTTTGGGCCATACTCCCTAGACCATTAAAAAATTTTCAGTTTGACATGATCCCCCCCCAGTGATTTATATACAAGTTAAAATTTGAAAAACACAAAACTATATGACTTTCCAGCCACAAAACTCTCAGAATATCTGAACTGGGTAGGTGTTTACATTTATCAGAGGTATTGTAGAGGGGTCTTTAAAATACTAGCCATATAAACATTATTTAAAACAGAATTACAAGTGGCTTGGTATTTAAATTATCACAAAATCAATAAATTGCAAGCTTAGTATTCCCATTGGGTTTATGCAGGTAGGTTCTAATACATTGCAGAAACTATTCTTGTTGTTCACATCATGACCCTTCTTTGCAGTAATTCCAGGGTTACTTTTGAAGCAAACTTCTACTCACGTGACTAATACACTTATTTCATATCATTGTCTTTTAAAACACATAATTTACTGATTTCTGATGGCATCAAGTGCTGAAAATCATTTTTTATTTATACCACATAATTGCTTTCATTGATAAAAATTCCACATTTGTCCTTGTCTATTTTTTATGACTTTCTTTGTCACCTTTACAATGATTTTTTATATAACTATTTATATTATTGTTCATTTTATAACAATATTTACTCCCCCCACCCCCTCTTGTCATCACCATAGTTGCCCACATTCCTCCCTTCTTCTAATCCCTCTCTGTCTCCCTCCCCTGTAGGATCTCTTTGGTTTATAATTGTCTATTTTTGTATTGTTTTGTTGTGGTTTTTATTGTAATAACAATACACTAATTTCCCCCTGCCTTATCTGGTTCTCTTAAATTCCTCCTGTGAGTAAAACCATTTGATATTTTCTTTTTCCTTTTGATTTGTTTCACTGAGCATAATCCCTTCCAGCTCCATTCATGTTGCAGTGGGTGGCATGAATTTACCTTTTTGATTGCTAAATAGTATTCCATTGCATCTTCTTGATCCTATCATCTAGTTTTGGACATTTGGGTTGTTTCCAGGATTTATCAATTGTAAGTAGTGCTGCAATAAACATGGGGGTGCATGTACCTTTTTGAATTGATGTTTTTGTGTCCTTTAGGTCGATCTCCAGGAGTGGAAATGCTGGGTCATATGGTAGCTCCATTTTTAGTAGTCTGAGTAATCTTCATACAGCTTTCCATCGTGTTTGCACCAGTCTGCCACCCACAATGTAGGAGAGTTCCTTTTTCACTGCATCCTCACCAACATTTGTTGTTGTTAGTTTTTTTGGTATGTGCCATTTTCACTGGTGTGAGGTGGTATCTCATTGTGGTTTTGATTTACATTTCCCTGATTATGAGAGATGTTGAACATTTTTTTCATATGCCTGTTGGCCATCTGCAATTCCCCTTTGGGGAAGTGTCTATTAAATTCTGCCTATTTCTTGACTGGGTTGTTTGCTTTGTTTGGTTAGACTTGAGTAAGCTCATTGTATATCTTTGTGATCAGTTCCTTTTCTGTTGTATGTAGTGTAAAGCTTTTTTCCTAGTTAGTAGGGTGTCTCTTTGTCTTGGTTAATGTCTCTTTTGATATGAAAAAGCTCTTTAGTTTGATGTTGTCCCATGTAGGTATCTTTTCCTTCTACAATGATATTTCTGAGTACTTATACTGTCCATAACAGTTTTTATTTGATAAAAGTAAACATTGATAGCTCACTAAACTTTTGGCTCAGAATAGCAGACCTGAAAACCAATATGGGCTTGAAATGAAATGTGAGCTTCACAATTCCCCGAAATAACATCCATAATGTTGTAAAGAATTCTAGAAATGTATCTAGCAGATATGACTTAAGGAAATGTCTAATTTTTAAGTAAATTAGCTATTGAAATTTAATCATTAAAATTTTTCTTGAAATGTGGTCTTAAGCCCTTTACATTAAAATCACCAGAGAAGCTTATTAAAATAAAATTTCTATGAGCCATCCACACCTACCAAATCAGAATCTTTTGGGGTGAGAATCTGCATTTAAAAATAGTTTTCCTTGGATGAATCTTAATGCACACTAAATTTTGAGAATCACTGCACTAAGCATTAAATTACCAAGTTTGGTTTTCTATTGACATTAGTATCAACTTTCAATGATTGAGCAAAATGTTCATCTTTATTGTTTCACATTCTGTTTGCTCAGACTCTCTGAGCTTCACATTGGAATGACATTTTGACAACTACATGGCTTAATTTTTTTCTATTTTTCCAAAAGCTTTAAATAAATATTTCTTCTTGACAACTCATTAAGACAATATGTACTAAGGCATAACATTTCCAGTGTACCTAATAATAGTGCCTTGGCCAGAAGGAGAACCATTTTTTTATAGAATGATCCATAGTGTTGGAAAGGGGGATTCTTAAAAAGGGAAGAAAAATCACAAAAGATGAGCCCAACTTAATTTAGTATTTTAAAATTTCATATATTTTTTAAAGAGGAAAAAACATTTTTTTTCAAAATTGTTGGAATTTTATTATTTTTCATAATATATACTTGTTAAATCCACAATAAAGAGATGGTAGTTCTCTCATCCCACATCTTAAATTAAAAAAAAAAATGGACATTTCTGTAGTGCTTCAGTGTTCAGCATATAAAAAGAGCACAAGATATATGGATTGTTTGAATAAATGACATGCACCATCTGCACATTTTGCATACTTTCTTGAAAAGTAATCATTTTATTAATATCAATATCTCATAGAATTTTCCTTTAACAATAGAAATCAAATATTCTATGGTTTGATGTATCATAGTTCATTTCATCAACACCTGTTAATATTCATTTGCTTTCAATTTTACACAACTAAAGTATAATTATGATATAATTGACAATTGTCTGACTCTTCAGGGGACAAATTCCTGAAGCAGAATTATAGAATCAGAGATTATATTTATTTAAAAATTTAATTCATGCTGTCCTGAAATGTTCACTTAATATGAGTTCATAGTTACATTCCCATAATGCATATCTTTGTCAATATGATAATAAATATCTCATCATTTTAATTTACATGTATGTAAATAGTAGTGGTACTGTATTTATTTTATAAATGTAAAAGCCCACTTGTACTTCTTTTATGAATTATCTGTTCATGATCTCTAATTCATGTTCTAGTGGAATGGAAGAGGAAACTTTAAATTCTAATCAATAAATACAATGCCACACCAAAATTCCAATGTTTTATAGTCATAAAAGAAAAAAGATATACATTCATGCTGAACTGAGACTAATAAAAGCAAAGGGATACATCAACAATGATATGAAAATCAAGAATACAAAATTCATGTATATATACACGGACAAAAACAGAGATATACATGATAAAGTCATAAAGACTAAAGTTCTAAAAGTACATAGAGTCACGCAAAATAAAAATGAACTAGGCTCATGCACTTCCTGGTGGCACAATGGGTTAAAGGTCAGTCCTCTCACCCTCCACACCTCTGGCCTGTACCCCAGTTCTGTATGCACAAATAAAAAAGATCTTTAAAAAATGGACTAGGCTCAAGTGAAAAGGCAGACAGACATATATAGGCACGGATGCACTCACTATGGTATAGAGCTAGAAACTTGCATTTAAAAATACAGTACAGGGCCTCCCTGGTGGCACAGGGGTTAAAATCTCTAGGCTATCAAGCTAGTGCCAGCCACTGCCACATGAATTCAGTTGACCCACATGGCATAGCAGACAGACCTCTCCTGTCTCACTTGTTGGTCCCCTCAGCAGTGTATTTCAGTAGATATGCCTGCTTTACTCCTCACTCTGTCTCTGGTGAATTCTCTCACTGCCCCTGCACCTCTGGCCTATACCCCAGTTCTGTATGCACAAATAAATAAATATTTTAAAAAAAATACATGAAGAGAAATTAAACAGAAAAGGGAAAATTCAAGGAAAGATAACAGAAAGTAGACTGAGTAACATGGTAATGGGTCAAATCAATCTTTCATGAATTAAAACTTTATGATTTTTTTTTTAAAGATTTATTTATTCATACAGAACTGGGGTACAGGCCAGAGGCTCAGGGGCGGTGAGAGGCTTCACCAGAGACAGAGTGGGGAGCAGAACAGGCAGATCAACGAAGTACACTGCTGAGGGAAGCAGCGGGCGGGTCAGGAGAGATCTGGCTCGCCATGTGGTCTCCTCCGGGGCAGGCGGGAATTGAACTCATGCGGAAGTGGCTTCAGATTCTCAGTGCTGTGCTTTAACCCGCTGCGCCACCAGGGAGGGCCAAAACTTTATGATTTTTAATATATACTTTGTAATACTTCTTAAATTTATGTGATCTTATCTTCCTCTCTAGCCAAAGTGAATGTATTATCTCTTGCTCTTTCTTCTGCAGATTAGATACTCTAAAATCAAGACCTAGAAAATATTACAGCTTTAAATTTCCCTCTTTAAATTTGGAAAGATACAGAAATGAACCTGACTAGTAAAACATACACACACACAAAATGAAACAGATTCTTCTGTTTCCTGTGCATCTATTGCACATAAATGCACAAATAATGTATCTATTTTCTTTATTTATTTAGATGTAGCTGTGGAAGATGAAACATAACTTTTAAGAATGATGTAAGTCCTATATAGAGAACCACAGGTCTCTTGAAAATTGTGTGTATCCTAATGCCAAAATAATCCTAACAAATCTACCATTATATGAATTACTGTTGGGAGGGAGATGGAAAAAAAAATCTAAATAGCAACTAAGAATCAAGCATCTAACAAGATTATGATAAAGTTAATCTAGTTTGTTTATTAAGCTCACTTCTCTTAGAAGGAAGAAACTTCAAAAATCACTGGTTGTTAGAATTACTTACTACAAAGTTAACCAAATTATGTGTAGCAATTCTATCAATCAACCATTCTGAATGACCAAATAAAAACCCCAAAGACTTTTAACTAGAAAACCAATTCAGCCTTGCTATACAGGCACCGCCAAAGTATTGCAGGGATGCATAAATATTTTGAAATATGTTTAAATAATGTGTCCTGACTGCCAGTAAAATTTTTCCAAGCAAATGTTATTGAAAATGTTTGGACTATCCACAAATGTTTTTAAAAGCATTCCTACTAGGCAACTACTGAAGGCTCAGAAAAAATTCTGGCCAACAGGAAAATTTATAAGAAAGAAGTGCTGAATGTAAGGTGACCTAAGGAAATGTAGTCAGGCATATTTGAGTTCTTGGGATGTTTCAAAAACTAATGCATGTTTCATGAAAGCTTTTGAAACAAATAGTTCTGGCTGGAAACAAAACATTTGAACAGTGAGGACACACCCAACAAAAATGTTTGTTTGCTGATACTAACATTTTATTTGGCACTTATTTGCCAGAGCAGAAGTGGGCAAAAATAAGATAAATGCAAACATCTCACAGAAGGCAGAATTACAGCAAATTTATAAGTGCAAAAAAGATGAGAACATTTGTTTACTGAATAGAGAACAAAAATAGATATTTATGACTTATTTAAAGTAATGACAGTTTTGCCAGTGTAAAATAAGAAGCACTAAAAAAAAAAAAAATTCCTAAATGTTAATCATGTTGTGCATGACTGGCTTTAACAGTTGTACAGTGCTGCAAAATTCTTTTTAATTAATTCACATACCAATTATCTGAGATCGGCTGATGACAAGTATTGTTATCCCCATTTTACAGATGAAATATAGTAGCTTATGTAATGCTGTTCTTGTTCCTTTATATTTCAATTGCCTCCTGACATTATAAAATGCACCTAAAAATACTTACTTATTTTTTCACATTTCTTTTATAATTCCTTGATTAAACTAGGCCCAAATTCTAACTGTGATACACAGGAGCTCACATTTGAACACCATTTTTCCCTTAATCAAATTGGCTATGCTTCTTGATCTCCTTTTATTTCTCCTTCCCTTTACACTTCTAGCCCTAAATGTAATCAGCTTCACAGGTTCCAGCATCAGTTTGTTCCTCCATAATGACTCTTTTGTTAACTCATATTGCTTCCAGGACTTAGAATGAGCCCACAAATAGGTTATGATCAGTTAACAAGAAAAGACAGGTGCTTTTATTTCTGATCCAATTTATCTCAGACCTCAACCTAAATTTTGAGCCACATGATGGAGATATCTACCTGATGTTTCCTGTTAGTATATCACACTCAAAATGCCTAAATAGTATTCATTAACATTGTCCACAACTTCATTTCCCAGTTTCCATGAATGGCAATATCAGGAATAAACTGAATTTTGTGTTTCTCCAAAATCCATATGTTGAAACCTTATCTCCACTGTGATGGTATTTGGAAGTTTAAACATTCAGAGGTCATTTGTCTATGAGGGAAGGGCCCATAAGAAGGACACTGAGAACAAACAAAAAAAAGAATGATAACTCCCTTAACCTCATGATTGTGAGAATAAATTTTGGTTATTTATAAACTTCCCAATCTATGTTATTTTGTAATAGCAGCCCCAACATACTAAGACAGCACCCTCCTAACCATCAACAAATAAGTCTCTTTGGCTCTTTGTCTACAGATCAATTTCCTCTTTAAAATCAGCATTGCTCTAGGGGGCCTCCCTAGTAGTCCAGGTGTTAAGTTTCAGGGCTACCTATGAGACAACCTGATTTCCATCCCAGCTGAATCTGATACATACCGGGTCAGGGAGCTAACCCACATAGAGGTGCAGCAAACCTCACATTTCTCACCCCTACTCTCCTCAGCAGTGCATTTCAGTACAACTGCCAGTGCTTCTCCTCACTATGTCCCTGATAAATCCTCTAAACCCCCAACACCTCTTGCCTAAGTTCTTTTGTGCAAAAATAAATAAAATCTTAAAGCATTACCTCAGTTCAATTACCAAGTTTCTTGGACTCATAATGCAATATATATATTTTTAATTTATTTATTTATGCTTACAAGAACTGGGGTACTGGCCAGAGGTGTGTGTGTGGGGTAGGGGTGGGGGGTGAGAGGATTCACCAGGACAGGGTGGAGAGCAGAACCGGTAGATTGACTGAACTACACTGCTGAGGGGTACAGTGCACGGGACAGGAGAGGTCTACCGCACCATGTGCATCAGCTCCCTGTCAGGGATTGAACTCATGCTGCAGTGGCTGCTGATTCTTGATAGTGCTGAGACTTAACCACTTGCACCAACAGAGAGGCCCTGCATTCCTTCTTATTCTGGTTAGAATATATAATTTTGATATGATGTCTTCCGTCTTCAACTCTAGGTTAATGTGATTCAGATGGACTTGATCCCACCCTACCACAATTAAATATGTTAGATCTCAGGCTACAGGGATGCTGCATGAAGTCCTGCTACATAACACAAGATCAGATGATTAGAAAAGAATCACAAGGCTTATAAAATGTAAACGTGGATATCCAAGTCCAATCTAGAGACAGCTAAATGCAAATGGAATCAACACTGAAGAAAACAAAGATATGTAAAGAAAAATTTGTTGAATATATGATTCGACTTGGATCCAGCTGTGTCCTATGTCAGACTCTAATATTCCCTATTTCTTTTCTCTTTTTTTCCCAATTGCATGAGTCACTAATCCTATTTTGCTTAATCTAATTTGTGCTAGACTTCTGTCACTTACAAACCAAAGATTTCTAAATAATAAATCATTAAATCTCACATCAGCTGTTATTTTAACATCTCCTTGTTGTGCTTTTATATTATTATTATTTTTTGCCATTATAAGTAATGTTGTGAAAACTATTTTATTACATATTTATTCACATTAAAGATTAATTCTTTAGGTTAAACTCTTAGAATTCATTTGTGTTAAAATATATGTTGATTTTATTAAAAACTCCTTGTATTGTCATGACACATTTTTGCCTCATAACTCTTCTGACAACCAAAAAAAATTACGTCATTACTCTCTGACAAATCAATACATATGCATGGCCAAAATGCCCCTATAAGGGCAATTCAGATTTAAGTTTTCAATAGAATTGTAAGATGACTATTTTACTGCATATAGTCAACTACACTGGAAATTATCACTGTTTTTAACAATGAGTATTATTACATCTTAAATTGACTATTCCAGATATTTAAATTAGTGCTACTTTATTTTAAGCCTATAGTTCTTTAATTATTATGACAGCAATTATAATTGCAGTTGCTGAATTTAAAATTTTATGTTTATTGACCACTTATCAATCACATTTTACAAAATGTTTGTTAATGGTCTCTGACCACTTTTCACTATTTTATTTTTTTACAAATTTTACCTTTCTTTTCTTAATATGCTTAAATTTCTTATATACCAAAGCAAAAACAATTCTTTTTTTTTTTTTTTAAAAAAAAAAATACAGAACTGAGGTACAGGCCAGAGGCTCAGGGGCAGTGAGAGGCTTCACCAGAGACAGAGTGGGGAGCAGAACAGGCAGATCAACAAAGTGCACTGCTGAGGGGAGCAGTGGGGCGGGTCAGGAGAGGTCTGCCACGCCATGTGGTCACCTATGGGGCAGGCGGGAATCGAAGTGGCTTTAGCTTCTTAGTGCTGTGCTTTAACCCACTGCACCACCAGAGAGGGCAGCAAAAACAATTCTTAAGGTGGTCAAATCAATTATTTGAATTTTTAATTGCTACTACATTTACAATGTCTCACCTTAAAAGCAAACCCATGTTTTCCCAAAACCTCTTCTATTTGTTTATTTCTATTTAACCTCCACTGTTAAGTTTTCATCTTCTCTCTGTGCTAGTTTATATTTAAATTTTCATAATCTCATCTATTGCAAAGCTTCCTCTCTCCCAGGATATCTTCAAGTTCCATTGTAATTCATTTTACTGAAAGAAATCAAAGTAACCTTTTTATATATGCTAATCTGACCAGTTCCACCCCTAGTTTTAAAATTCCTGATGATTTGCCATTTCCTTTGGGTAAAACTATAAAATACTTAAGAATACCTTAAGCATATGACACAGGTCTAATGCCCCAGCTACTTACTTCTTCATTTTTCTTTTTGGTTTCTATTTGTAGTTACACTGGACATTATTTACATATGACCTCCAAATAGACTCTTTACCTTGCCTGTGATCTTTAACTTTCTTTCTTTCTACGCATAGCTAATTAAAATCCTTGAGGTCTTAAGTGAAATGTAATTTTCTCTAGTATGATTTTCCTGATTCAGTCAGTGCAAGCATGGAAAAGAGAAAGTAGAAATCATTGGAGTCAAGTCAGAAACAGCCTATCACATAAGTCCTGTGATGTTCCCACTGGGGGAAGATCATGCATTCTGACCTTGTTGAACAAAGGACTGACAGTATGATTTGTTTTGACTCTTTAAATATAGATAGAAATAATATCCACACACTCTATAATATTTTAAAGTATTTAAACCCCTCTGTTATAAAGTTCCTTGAGAGAACTTCTTTAAGATGAACTCATATTTTCACTTTTCAAGCTCTTCCCAAAAGATGAAGAAGAGAGAATGATTCAAAACACATTTTATGTGGCAAGCATTACTGTTACCAAAAACAGTCAAAAACATGACAAATAAAGGAAAATACAGACCAATATCCCTAGTGAACATAGTCGCAAGTATCCTAAACAAAATTTGAGAAAACCAGAAGCCTCCATGGTAGCTCAAGGGGTTGAAGCACAGCACTATGAAGCTGACTGAAGCCATTGCAGCATGAGTTCAACTCCCAGCTAGGTAGGTGACCCACATAGAGACAGCAGACCTCTCCTGTCTCACCTGCTGCTCCCCTCAGCAGTGTACTTCAGTAAGTCTGCCTATTCTGTTCCCCACTCTGTCTCTGGTGAGTTGTCTCCCTCCCCCCCACCTCTGGCCTGAACCCCAGTTCTCATAAGCATAAATAAATAAGTCTTTTTAAAATATTTTAGAAAACCAAATTCAGTAATGAATCAGTAAGATCATACATCATGACCAAGTGGAATTAGATTCCACGGATGCAGAATAGTTTACCATCTACAAATCACTTAATGTAATGCACTTCATTAACAGAGAAAAATCATACGATTTAAAGAAAGCTTTTGACAAGCTTCAGTACCTATTTATAATAAAACTCTGGAAAATGGGGATAGTGAAATTCAATGGTGAAATAATGAGTTTTCTCTAAGATCAGGAATAAAACAATGATGTCCTTTCTCACCACCACTGTGCAACATAGTACTGAAAGTCCTAGCTAAAGCAAATGGCAAAATGAAAGATCAAAAATTATTTATATTGAGAAAGAAGAAGTAAAACTCATCTTTTGCAGATGGCAAGGTAATATACACCAAAAAACCTTAAAGTTTCAATAAATTAACATCAGAAATAATAAATCACTACAGTGTAGTGCAGACCACAAAATCAATATACAGAAATTTATTACAATTGGATTACAATTGGTTGCAAATTCAGAAAAAGAACTAGAAGAAGAAAAAGAATTCAAGAGAACAATTCCATCTACAATAGAATTAAGAGGCCTTCCCTGGTGGCATAACAGGTTAGAATGCAGCACTGTAATTTAGGGCAGCTGCTTCATTGTAAATCTGATCACCAACCCTGGAGGTGATCCACATGGCAAAGCAAACCTCTCCTCTTTCACCCGCTGCTCCCCTCAGCAGTGTACATTGTGAATCTGCCTGTTCTGTCTTTAGTGAATCCTCTCACTGCCCCAGCACCTCTGCCCAGTACCTCACTTCTGTATTCATACATAAATAAATCTTTTTTTGTTTTTAATAATTTATTTTCATTTGTTTATTTTTTAATAATTCTTCATATTGTGCATTTTTTATCTTGGTTGTAATCCCCATGGGCTTCCCACCACCAATTCACCTGTGTGCCATCACCAGAGTCCTGGGCACTCTTCCCATCAGTTTTGCTCCCAACGCCCTTTCCACCCCTGTAAAATGTCTCTGGTTTATAGTTGTTCACTGTTTTTGTTTTAACTTTATTACAATTGCTTTTTATTTCAGGATTCCTTATGCTCCTGCTTTGAATGAAACCATCCATTATTTAAAACCACAATGAGATACCATCTTATACCAGTGAGAATGGCACATATTAAAACAACTAGCAACAACAAATTTTGGCAAGAGAAAGGAACTCTCCTACACGTTGATGGGAATGCAAACTGGTCCAACCACTATGGAAAGCTGCTTGGAGGTGGAGGTTTCTCAAACTACTTAAAATGGAGCTTCCTTATGACCCAGTAATTCTACTCCTAGGTATCTACCCAAAGGACACAATAAATAAATCTTAAAAAAAAAAAAAAAAAAGAATTGGTCCCTCCCTGGTGGTGCAATGGGATTTGGAGTGCAGCATTGCAAAGCTGACCAGCTGCTTCCATGGGAGTTCCATTCTGGTCTGGAGGTGATCCATATGGCAGGGCAGACCTCTCCTGACCTAACCGCTGCTCCCCTTAGCAGTGTACTCCCCCATTCTGCCTGTTCTGTTCCTCACTCTGACTCTGGTCAATCCTCTCACTGCCCCTATGCCTCTGGTCTATACCCCAGTTCTGTATGCATAAATAAATATATCTTTTTTTAAAAAAAAGATTTATTTTATTTGTACATATAGAACTGGGGTACAGGCCAGAGGCTCAGGGGAGGCGAGAGGCTTCACCAGAGACAGAGTGGGGAGCAGAACAGGCAGATCTACGAAGTACACTGCTGAGGGGAGCAGCGGGTGGGCCAGGAGAGGTCTGCCACACCATGTGGTCGCCTCCGGGGCAGGCGGGAATCAAACTCATGCGGAGGTGGCTTTAGCTTCTCAGTGCAGTGCTTTAACCTGCTGCGCCACCAGAAAGGGCCAAATAAATATATCTTTAAAAAAAAAAGAAGTAAACACCTAGGAATAAACTGGACAAAGGAGATAAAACATAAGTACAATGAAACTATAGCACATTATTAAAGTAAATAGAGGAATGCACAACAAAGTGAAAAGATATTCTTTGTACATGGATTGAAAGTATCATTATTGTGAATAAGACCACATTTCCTAAAGCAATGTATAGATTCAACATATTCCCTATCAAAATTTTAATGTTATTTTTTCAAAGAAAGATAGCAAACTTTACTGAAATTTATATGGAACCACAGAATACCTTGAAAAGCCAAAGCAAACATGACCCAAAAAAAAGGGAGGTAAAATATGTCCAGATTTCAAGCTATAGAGTAAATCTACAATAATCAAATAAGTGCGGTATTGGAATAAAAATTGACACACAGATCAATGGAATAAAACTGAGAACCCAGAAATAATCCCACACTTATATAGACACCTAATTTCTGACAAAGAACTCAAGAGTAAATGATGGAGAAAAAAAGTCTCTTCAATAATGGTATTGAGGAAACTGGACAGCCACATACACAAGAATCAAACTAGACCATTATTTCATACTTTATATAAAAATTAACTCAAATGTATCAAAGGCTTGAATGTAAGATCTGCAACCATAGCATATATACAAAACATAGGCAAAACACTCCAAAACATTAGCTTCACAGATGTATTTGGAGATGAAACTCTAACAGCAAGGAAAACAAAAGCTAAAATAATCAAATGGGACTACATCAAACTAATAACTTTCTGAAGAACAAAATAAACTATTATTAAAAAAATACACCCTACAAAAAATATTTGTACTTTATACATGAGACAATGGGCTATTATCCAAAATCTATAAAGAACTCACACAACTTAACAAAAAGAAGACAAATAATCCAGTAATAAATGGCAAAGTTAAAGAGACACCTCTCGGGCCCTCCCTGGTGGCGCAGCAGGTTAAAGCACTGCACTGAGAAGCTAAAGCCACCTCCACATGAGTTCGATTCCCGCCTGCCCCGGAGGAGACCACATAGCGTGGCAGACCTCTCCTGACCCGCCCGCTGCCTCCCTCAGCAGTGTACTTCGTCGATCTGCCTGTTCTGCTCCCCACTCTGTCTCTGGTGAATCCTCTCACCCTCCGCATCTCTGGCCTGTAGCCCAGTTCTGTATGAATAAATAAATAAATCTTAAAAAAAAAAAAAAAGGTAACCAGAAATCTGAGCATGTCAAAGCTCTGTTTAAAAAAAAAAAAAGAGACACCTCTCTAAAAAGGACATACAGACAGCCAATAGGCACATGAAAAAATGTTCGTCATCACTTATCATGAAGGAAATGCAAGACAAAGCCAAAATGAGATATCAGAAAGACCAGAAATTGCAATTTTATATAAGATATATAAATGTTAAAATTTTATAAAAAGAAAAAAGTTATTGAAGGATTTTAAAACCTATTTCATCAAAGATATGTTAGTAAGAACATGGAAAATGCTTAATCAAATTCATGATTTAAATTTTAAAAATCAAATTAAAATTATAACTAGATAGCACTCCACCCTCATATGGCTATAATAAAAAGACAAACAATAAAACTGTTGGCAAAGAAATGGAAAAATTCAAACCCTCTATGTGCTTATGGGAATGTAAAATAGTCATTTTGTAAAAGTTTTGCAGTTTCTTCAAATCTAAACATAATTTTCCATTAAAGTAACAAGTTTTCACCCAAGATAAATTAAAACATGTGTCCACCAAATCTTGTGTGTGAATGTACCTAGAATCTTTACATGTAGTAACTAAGATCTTGAAATAATAGAAATGTCTATCAACTGGTTAATGGGTAAATATGATAGAAAATTATTCAGTAATAAGTGGAAACAAACTACAGATACATGCTACAGCACAGCTGAACTTGAAAAGAAGACACACTTGATTATATATTGTATGTTTCAATTAATATGGAATGCCCATAAAAGACAGAAAGCAAATCAACTACTGTGTAAGCCTAGGGGGTAGTAGGAGGGAGTCATTGCAGATAAGCACAGGAGATGTTCTGAGGATGCTATAATGAAATATTCTAAAACTTGCTTTCTTTAGAAATTAATTAATTGCACAACTGTACATTTACCAAAAGTCATTGATTTGTACACTTGGGTGAGTGAATGTATAGTCTGGAAATTATAGCTAACTAAGACTGTGATAAAAATGGAAAATGTCTGTTTGATTTTCCAAATCTCTTCTCTGTGTTAGATTGGGCAGTTATGTTTCAGAGGGTGATTCAGTAGCCTGGCTTCCCAGATCCAGACATACGTGGGAACAGAGCTACTGCAAGTCATGAGGGATGTGAACAAGAAAACAACCTTTGCTGTTGTAGGCCACTGAGATCTGGGCTTTCATTTTTTAAATCCAACATAACAGAGATTATTCTGAATGGCATTTATCTTTCTAAGAAATAAAATGTGTTGTGACATTTATGTTAAATTCTTCAAAGAAGAATTTCCATTTGAGGAGTAAAACTATTACTTATGTTTTGTATATGCATAACATAAATTTATACTTCTTTGTTAAAAACACAGAACTTCCTCTAGTTATTTAGTGTTTCATGCAACTCTAAGTCATAAAAATTATTTATGCACTTTTGATTAACATCTTACTTACTGGGAATATCCTGCCTATATTAAAATAAGTTGATCTATATGCTTTTTATTAAGTTTCCAAAATAGTTTCTTAATTTAATTTTCATGTTCTATGTCAATTCCTTTTTAAAAATAAAGGAACAATGATTATCCTTATAGTCTAAATTTTTATGACTTTCACTTTTTGGTTTAGAAGGTAATTTTTAAAGTGCACGTTTCGCCTATAGTTATTTTTTATTTCTGCCAGTAGGTGGAACCCTTTATATTTATTTTGTCTCATTCTAACAGCAGTAAAGGACTTCATGCTTTCTTTTCATTTTTAAGAATTCTTTTTTTGCTTCAACTTCATATTTATTTTTAGAACAGAAGTTAATATAGTAGGCAAGAATGGTCATTCCACATGCCAAAAAAAAAGCTCCACAATAATGAAATCCACATCAGCATATTCAATTAAAACAGTAAGTTTATATATACCCTATCATGAAACAGCTATTATGGGATACATGATTAAGATACGTTCTATATTTTCAATGAATAAAAAATGCATGTGCTGAAATTCAAGAGATTTCTATCCTTTAGACCAGGGATTGGGCAAATTTTCTGTAAAGGATAAGAAAGTAAACATTTTAAAATTTTGTGGGACCTATGGTCTCTATGAAACTCTTCAACTCAGCTATTGATGTCCAAAACCAGCTATGGGCAATGGGAAAGTCTGTGTTTCAATAATACTTTGTGGCAATAAATGAGTAGATTTAGGCTTTACACATAGTTTGCTTAGGTCAGTGGCTCTTGTATTTGGTTGTGCATCAGAATCATCGTGGCAACCGTGGTGAAGCTCCGATTGCTAGACCTTACTTCCAGGGTTTTTGATTAGGCAGATTCTGATTAGGTCTCTGAAGAGCCTCAAGAATCTGTATTTCTAGCAAATTTCCTGGAGATGCTGATTTTACTGGTCTCAAAAACACACTTTACTCAGAAATCCCCTATTCTAGAGTAGATTTCATCATTTCTACTAGTTTTTTTTAAATAATACTTTTAAACAATTTAAAGATATTTTTCTTAATATAAAATCTGTAAGACTTCTTAAAGAAATCATCTGATAGGGAAGGATGTTGGGTGGGTGGGAAATAAGACCATACTGTGCCTTATCTGGCTCAATCATCAATATCTATTAGAGTGATACAGTATTTTGTGTTTGAGGGCTATGATACAGAAAATACATCCTGCACAGTCATGGGCTAAAAATATGCTGATGTTTAGTATGAGAAGGTGGGAAAAGAAGCAGCTACCACTCAGAGGCTACACTGTTTTCATGTTGACATATTCCTATACTTATAATTCATAACTGTACACTATTAAAGTCATATAATACTTTGAATTTGTAATATGCTTTTTAGGTCAGTATCCAAAGTATTTCCTCTTGTTATTAAAACTATTTGTAATCATTTTAATGTATGTGCGATTTTTTATTATTTATGTTTGTAACTATATTTTAGAAACAGTCTACCACTTTCTCCTCAGTCTTTCCTCAGTCAAATCTTGCAATGAATTTGTCACCATTTTACATGTCTTTCAAAAATGATTTAAAGAAGTGATTTACTGGATATTGTAAAGGCTATTCATGTATTTGGATTTATTTCAGTTATAACATCATCCTAAATGTACAAGAGAGCCAGTTTCACTGTCTCCAATGCAGTATTCGGCGTTCCTGGGAGCTTTCTTAAATTATAAATAAAGCAGGAAGCATATATAATTGGCTCCATTTCCCCCATCATATTAGGAAAGCCTTGGTTTAATCCTTCTGTCTCCTGCACCAATCCTTTGTCCCATTCACTCTATGTCGTTTTCCCTACTACACATAGAGTCTCATACAAATACAATCATAAGATACCTGGCTTTAGATGCAAACATTGCCTAAGACTACAGTCTCTAAGTTGCTGTGGTGTTTGACAGAGACCCTTGTATCTCTGTAAATGTGCACAGCAAAAACCCTCCCGAAAGGCAAAAACACTTCAGAGGATAGTCAAGGGATAGCATTAGCCAGCTTTGCAGAAGCCTCTCCCCTTCACATAGCTTGAATTAAATCATGGTTGCAGGGTTGAAGTGAAATAGCTGCTGGAAAGCATAATTTAGCTGCTACAGGCAACTAAAGATGTTCTTCCACATCTACAGTAGTCCTCACCCAAGAAAACTTCCTCACAAAGATTGAATAGAAAAGATGTAAGTTTTACAAACTTCTGCTCTGCTTGGCTTTGAAATTTGTTTCCAACAAGATTATGGACTAAAATTGAAAGAACCATATCATCAAGAAAAACTGAAATATTCTAAGGTGTCTTATACCTGATAGACAGCTGAAGAGCATGTGATAAAGGTATTGTCTAAAGATGCCAAGGCAGCTAGAGAAGGATCTATGTCATATTCTTCCTCTAGCCCACACCCATATGTTGTGGCATTTTACAAGTCCCATGAACCCTACAGTCAACATAGGGAGAAGAGTATGTGACTCCAAAGTGACAGAATATCCACCACTCCGCTGAATGCATTCCAAAAGTGGAAATTAAGTTCACATGAGACATTCATGATGAGTTATTTTTCTAGCAGGCTAGCAATATGAGATGATATCCAAACCAAAGTCCTGTTATTTTTTGATGGTTCGCTACCAGGTATGGCCTCAATCACTACAGTAGCCACCATACAAAAGAGGCAGATTCTGAATTGATGACGGATAACATTGAGGTGAAAATATGTCTATCCAGAATGATCATCTTCAAATAACTGACATTGAAATAATATAGCATCATGTTCTCAATTTAGCTCACATTAAAGGAAGCTCAAATAGCTGGTCCACAAGATGTCCATGATCACATCCTTAAAACATTGACCAATTTAGAGATAATAGCAGCAGCAGACTCAAGTTTCTGTATTTATATTTCTTGCTGAACTTCATGGTGAAAAACATAAAACTGTTCTGAGTTATTTTAACATTAAACACATTCATCCTTGGAATTGGAAAATGCTAATGCTTTCCTATGCCCATATGCTGAACAAAATTGGAAGTAAACAGAGCTAGCATATTTTGGGAATTGCTACTACAGTCATTAAACCAATTAAAAACTCATTTCAAGGTAGTTATTATAGTAGTATTTGTTATTATTTATATGTCTGAAGAACAGACACTACTCTAGTGGTATATTTTATTATATATACAACTATACTAACAATATAAAAAGAACCAAGAAAATCTATCCATTTCATAAATGCCAGAATTGGTTCTTAAGTCTAAAATTTTCAGAGCCAACATCTTAAGGATGATGTACTTTATACACTAATACAAGCTTAACATTTTCAGACAAAAATTATGAATATAGTCATAAAAATTTAATAGATTAAGAAAAATAATGTTTGATTATCTGACTCATACCTATGAATCTCCATTTATTTGACCAGATAGTCACAGTCTACTAATAAATTAAAAGAATTTTAAATAATTAATAAAGTAGGTTTTCATAGACCATAATATAGTTTACGGATTCTAATGTATTTACCAATTTAGAAAGAGAAAAAAATAAGTTGTTCTGTAATCACTTTACTGCTCTTGTACTAAATATTATTTTAACAGATTTTTATAGAATAAGACATTGCTGGAAAATTCTTTCACCAGTTAACATTTTTTAGAAGGTAATAAATTGTTCTTATTTTAAAATTTTATCTTTTCAACTATAAACAAATTCAGGACAGAGACAATGTTTAACATTTTCCCTTTTAAGATTATAGCTGAGTGCCAAACACCTCTCTAGAGGTGATTTGAGACAAACTTTGTGCTATGGAAATCTCATTCTATCTTTTAGGAAGATCTTCCCCTATGTCTCTCCTTTCCTTGACAACATAACCATGTAGTATTAAAAGAACATGTTACTTAAAATCAACTTCAGATGATTGTACAGCTTGTAAGAGGCAAATGGCAATATTGGTTGTCATGCTTGTAAATAACCAAATGTGCTAATAGTGGCCATTCTGTGCTATAATAATAAGGAAAGTTCCTGTGTTCTCAACTTTCTCCAGGATACTGTAACACTTATACTAACATTCTCAGTCAACCTCATGAGCCAAGATCCTTTCCCAGAGGAAATCTTGCTCTTGGATACTAGGTTTTAATTCTAGTCACATCTGATACTCCATGTGGACTTCATAACCCTGTCAAATATCTATGCTGTCCTGCATTTTCCACAACTCTTTATGAGTTGACATTGTGGAAAGGTGTGAGAAGTCTCAGCTACAAAAGTCTCAGCTACAAAAGATTTGTACTTCCAGTAGATGTTAGGACTCCTTCCTTTACATTCTATGCCTGTTTTTTTCTCAGCACAGCATTGAATTTGTTGGTCATATTCTGGGCCTACAGCAGCAAGGTCTGAAATTTTTGTATTTGTACTTAGGAAAGGGAATATATTATCCTTACTGGAGGTTTCCATTTGTCTGTCTTTTGAGTTGTTTGTAATCTTTGACTTGGTCATTTAAGGAACCACCACTTTGCTGGAAGGAATTCTGGTATTTTGGATATATGTCAGGCCCACAACCCCATTCCAGTTAAAGCAACCACATCTACAGTCTCATTTGGAAGAAATCTGTCTGTTTCAGTTAGCCACGGCTATGAAAGAAAGAACTTCTATATCCAAGAAACACTTATTTAGTTCCTGCATGAGTGGACTGACTAGAAGTTGCTGTACTAGATGGGTTTATATGGGTGACCCAGCTGGGGCACATATGCTCTGCATGTTTTTCATTCTTTCCCTGGGCCCAACAAGTTGGATGAGGGCTGCTCTTGCCATGGAAATGCAAAAATACACAAAGAAACATGCAAGTACTCCTGACCTAAGCTCAGCTCTGGCATAGTGCCCTTTCTACCTCTTTCTATTGACCAAAATAAATCACAGGACAAAATCCAAAAGAGAAGAATTGATGCAGCAACAATGCATATGTCTTTTTCTGTCCCACCACATAAGCTCTCCCATTTCCTTTCTTTATATACCCCTGTTAGCTTAACCAACTTTGTCTTTTTACATTCTGAAGGAAAAGAGAATCACTAGGAAGTTAACAACAGAATTGTTGACCACCAGGTGATAAAGAAAGCAATCTGGTGTCAACCAAAACTTCCAGATGCTGTCTTGCAAGGAAAGATGAGCTGGCCCTTGCCAACTCCTCTCTCCTTGTAACTCTAGATGACTACCCTGCACTTTCCAAAGAGCAGGACAGTGGTATTTCAGACACTAGCCTGCTGCCCTTCTCAATTTATTGACAAATTAAACTATTTTCCTTATCCTCAAATGCTTTTTCTTTTTATTGTCCAAGGGAACTGACACTGGCTGGCATTCCAGGAACAAGATGAAGAAATATAGTCTGCTTTTGCAACAGAAAGAGTGTGATGTCTCGTGGCAAATGACACAGAGGGGTGAAACTCTGAAGGCATTACTGCAATTTACCAAACTGCTATCAGCGTTCCTCATGCATAAATGACCCTGCTATGAGCTACTGCATCACTGAGTCAGAAATTAGCATCTTGTCCAAAAACAGCGAGGTTTTGTGGCTACCAACTTAAGAGTTCATCTAACACAGGAGATCTGGCCAACAAAAGATTTTTTTTTCTCTGGGTGGTAACTAGCTGATTCAACTAAATATTTTCTCAACGGACGTTTACTACACATACAAGGACATAGGCAATCAAACAAGGCAGAAGTTTGGTCATACAGTGTGTGGAGGTAATGTGTGGAAAGCATCAAAATTGAAAGTTGTGTTAAGCTAAATAATGGTCCCCAAAGATGTCCATGTGCTAATCCTTGGAACCTGTGCATGTTATATGACAAAGGACTTTGCAGCTATGATTAAATTAATAATTTTGAGGTGGGGAGGTAATTTTGGATGATCCTGGTGTGTCTGATGTTATCACAATGTTCCTTATAAGAAGGATTTGCTAAAGAAGGAGAAGGTAATGTGATAATAGACCCTGAGTTTATAGTGCCACATTTAGAATATGGAAGAAATACAGTCATTAAAAGCTGAAAAGGTAAGAAAGGGATTCTATCCTCAAAGTCTCCAGAAAGAGCCTGTTTTCTCATCTGTAAAGTAGCAGTGGAGAAAACTACCCACTTCAGAAGACCATTAGATTAGATACATATTCTGTGCATAAACAGAGTCAGCAAACCCTTTTTGAAATAGCCAGATAGCAAATATTTTTGGTTTTTTGGATAACATGGTCTCTGTTAAAATTTCTCATCTCTATTGTTGTAGGGCAACAGCAACCTCAGAAAATACAAAAGCAAACTTAAGTAACTGTATTCCAATAAAACTTTCTGCACAAAAACAGGTGGCAGGTGGTCAGATTTGACCTGAGCTAATCCATAATAGTTTGTCCAACACTGGTTTAGAATGTGTTTGGAACATATTATGTACCTAGAATTGACTTTTTTATCACTATTATTCTAATGTGGTCACAAAGGAGGTGTGAGGAAGTAGACCCAAAATTGAGGCAGTCAAGATCACCACAGAGCTTTAATGTCTAGTTTTGGTTATTTTTCTCTCTAAGAGACAATGTTTTTCTCTGGGTACTTAAAAGGACTAAAGAAGAACATGGCAATCTATAGAGATAACAGATCCAGTTGCACATATTAGAAGTCATGTGTCTCTGAAGAAATGTCCAGGAACCATGAAGAATCTTGCCCAGTTTCCAATATATACCAGAGGTCATGGACAAATCCTTTCAAAGAACAAATATACAATGGTTCTTTGTGATGCCTGGAAGCTGTTACATTCCCGTCTAACATGGAGAACCAGCCAGAGTCACAGCGTAGGCTCACTCACAAACTTTCTTCAGTATTAAATCCTAGAGAGATTTGAGCTAACCACAACAGCAGACTT
The DNA here is from genome assembly GCF_000260355.1 of Condylura cristata. Taxonomy (NCBI): domain Eukaryota; kingdom Metazoa; phylum Chordata; class Mammalia; order Eulipotyphla; family Talpidae; genus Condylura; species Condylura cristata. The sequence continues at coordinate 38,210,577 of NW_004567104.1, forward strand.
TGAGGGATGGGTAGTTGAAACTAAATCTCATGCAAGAAGAGAGGCTTGATATATCCTTGACGTGGAAGAGATCACCTAAACTTTTTGTTGCTTCAATTCCTGATTTTTCATTCAAGCTACTGACCATAAGATTTTTTTTAAAGATTTATTTATTTATGCATATAAGAACTGGTATACAAGCTAGAGATGGGGGGGGATGAGAGGATTCACCAGAGACAAAGTGGGGAGCAGAACAGGCAGGTCGACTGAAATATACTGCTGAGGGGAGCAATGAGAAAGACAGGAGAGGTCTGACATTCCATGTGGGTCACTTCCCTGGCTGGGGATCAAACTCATGCTGTAGTGGCTGCACACAGTTTCATAGTGCTGCACCTTAACTTGGTGTGCCACAGGGACAGTCCCAAACACATATTTGTGAAAAGAAATGCCTGATTTCCAAAATATGATCCATCTCTCTGCCACAGTTGGTTTATTTGAAAGTAAACAATTTGCCCTACTTGAGCAAAACAATTCTTGATCTAAACATTTTTCACCAGGGATAGAAATCTAAAAGTTTCCATATTGGTTCTTGGACTAACCATAACAAGCTAGTACAAAGCTGTTAGTAAACATGTTTTCTAGCAGTGGACAGAAAAAGCAAGTGAAATGAATGTGTATTTTTATGAGCATGGTAAGAAACTGTGTTTCCTGACTCTTCTGCACTAAGATTCTCCTTAGTCTCTGGTTCATATGTGAATGGCAATACTCAGCTCTGCATACCTTCAATTTGAGATAACATCTCCTTATAAAGACCCACTCAATTAGTGGGGGGAATAACTGTTCTTTGCTTTACCTCCACAACAAGAAAATTAGTCCTTAATCAGACTAATTAAATTTCACGGTTTTTAGCTCACGGTCATTTTTTTTTAAGTTATATTAAAAATTTGCCCCAGTTACAATGAGTAAAAATAAAGGTTGTTTTGTACTTAACATTCAGGTGGCACAAAACTTCATATTAGACTTCTTCTCTGCTCCTCTCTACAACTATATCCATGCTCACTATTCAGGACAGAGTTCAAATGCCTTTTTTACAAATAATTTCACTAGGTTATCAATTATGCATTTAGTACTCCTTTTTGTCTACCAGAGCACTTATTAACTATATGTACTGTTTTTTTCATTTTAGTTATGATGCCCCCTGCCATACACTCACAAACCTTGTGGACTAGGCACACCGAAGGAAAAGATCACTTGGACTTCCCCCAACTCCATGAAACAGCCAGTTTATGCACCCTTTGGTGAAGGGCCAGGTGACTTTTGGCTTATGAGCAAAGTCAAAGAGAGTCTCACTCAAGACTCTAAATTTGAACTCTGATAAAAGGGGAACAGAAAAGACTACAGAGAAAAAAGGCCAGAGAGTGGCTAAATCATATTAATGGTAGAGTATTGGGTCAAGGGTCCTTCCAACTGTCTTTTTCTTAGATTTATTGAAGTAACAGTGCTTTGTAGCAGTATTGTCGTTTCATGTGTGTATCAAGACATACATATACCTCATGAAGCTCCTGTTCCATCATTCCATACAATTGACCTTTTCACCCAATTTCCCCACCCACCGTACTCCTTCCTTTCGAGTAACTACTAATTCTACCAGCTGTCTTGAATCCAGGGTGAGCTTTATCTTGCTTTGGCTCTTAACATTTCTATGATGCCATAGTACTGATATTTATCCTGTAGTGTTGTGAAATCCCTGCATGGGTCATTACATGGATTATAATGAACCCCCCCCCATTAGTTTCTATTGCTGGAAATGAAAGTAACTAATTAAAAGATTCACCATTTATTATTTCTTCTTTTGTGTCTTTTGTTGCATGTTACATATCTGTCTATTATACTTCAAAGAGACTATCAGCTCTTTGAAGGCAGAGATATTATATATCTTCCCAGTCTAAATCAGCAATATCCTTAGGAAGAACATATTCAATGTAAGTGACATGGAATCCCAATATTCTTTCTAAAACAACTGTATTTGTTACATGCTATTTTCAATAATGACAGCTGAGTTCTTTCTTTCAGATGTGGAATGCCCTTCAAGATTTCTTACCAGACAGCATAAAGAACAGAACAGTTTATCTAATCTTTTCTTTTCTCCTGCATTTAATTTACCTTCTCCACTAGAGATAGAAAATCAGTCAGCAACTTCCTTAAATCACTACTATGTATTCACAGCACCAAATGTCTGCTGGCAAAACGTCTCATTTCTCAGTTCTCTACACAAATAAAAATCATACCTGGAGGTGAAAAAAAATTGAAGAGCAAAGTAAGAAAAAAGAGAAAGCCAACAATTATCAGGTAAGTGCACTATCAGCTGCTTGAACTTCCAACCCCCTGCCAAACCCATTTGGAGGCATAGACACTCGGGAGGTAGGGCAGTATCTCTCAGCCTTCAGCTCACACTGCATCCTGACAGCACACTAGAGGCTCATTATACATAAATATACAGAGCAGCTCCACAAGGCTTACGTTTCCTCCAGTCTGGGATGTTTTGACATTTCTAACTATTAATCTTTAATAGAAAAGATAAATCAAAGGCAGGTTACCTTGGAAGTATTTTATTTAGCAATCTTTTTAAATTGCATCTCAAAACTTTGATCCTTCCCTGGAATTCTATACTCGAATCTGAAACTTTTACAAAATTTTAATGATTCAACTTTAATGTGAAAAATATACAATAAAAATGCAACCAAGGCAATAAAATATTTTAAAAATGTATTCATGATCAAATTATTCTAGTTAATTTTGGGGGATTAGGAGATAAAAAAATACATATTTTCTTGAATCCTAGAGACTACTCTGTGTGTTCTTTCACTATAGCTAAGTCTTGGATAAAACCATTACATATTTCTGTCCTTTAGAAGTCGTGCTAATTCTTACATCTCATGAAAGGATAGAAAGAAAAGAACTTTCTGTACCAATTTCTCCTAAAACATGATTTATTCTTTTGCAGTCTTCAGTTCCAGAAAAATATATATTGCTTCTTTCTGTGTAAGAAATGCTAGTGTTATAAATCTCAATTTTCCCCTCCCACTGGAAAGAAACTATTATCTAATCTTTTCGTACTCTAAATAAAAATTCAGCTGTTAGTGTTCAAGAATTCCAAAATGTAATTTTTCTAGTTTGTGTGTCCATGGAAATAGACAAGACTAACCTACATTCAGAATATAAAATAGGGCAACTGGTGATGTGATATTATAATATATTTTGTGCATCAGATTGCTCCTGAAGTTCCTTCCTGCCTGTGAAGAACTACTCATTCTCCAATTTTAGTTCATTGGGGCCAGACTTAAGTCAGCCAAGGGAATTCTCCCAATGAAAGACACACACCACATCCTCTGGAACTTAGGAAATTTAGAGAATATTCACTCTGTCCCTCTGTGAGTGGGATCACTTCCTTTTCTAGTGTTTATCTTACCTGTCTTTCATTATATCACAACTATTAGCTTGGGTGGAACTAATACAACTCCCAAAGCTAGATGTGGGTCTGCTCCCTATAAAATATCCTTAGCATTCCTATTCCTCTTGTCCTAAATATAGGCCTTAGGATGGATGATAATCTAAGTTGGTTCTTACAGAATGAACACAGGTCATGTTGAACACTGTTCAGTATCAATAGGAACAATGTTTTCTCTCATTCTAGTTGGTGTGCATCTGTGTGACCACGTGCCACTACAGCTACCACTGCCATATAAAAACAGGTAAGAAAGAGAACCATAGAGACTGAACACATCGTGTCCAAAACTGCAATACCTTTGGGCTACTATCTGTTATGTGAGCCACGTCCATTTATTATTTAAAACAGTTTGTGCTGCAGATCACGTATGCCTGATGTTTTCAGTACCCCTTTGCCATCAGATGAAGACAACCCACCTGAGAATTAAGGCAAAGTGGAAAAAAGCAGAGCCACGAAAAAGAGCAAAGGAGACAAATGCTGGTAACTTCCCTCAAGGTTCCTTCTTCCTATGTAAATTAATACAATATCCATTCGTATTTAAATAATTTGAGCTGGGTTTCTTCTACTTGCAAATGTGGATGCCTGTCTAATTCAGCAAGGTGCGTAAAATTTAGTGGCTTAAAGACTTCCAGTGAAAAGATCATCAAGAGAATCAGATTTGGGAACATAACAAAACAGAAAATAAGGACTAAGTTGAGTATTATAGACTATTGATCAGAAAAGTATTATTCAGACAGTATCAACATATTGCTACTTCTGAGAAAAGTTTTAGCAGATTTCCCATTTCAGCAGCACACAGCAAATTTCCCCACGAGGCAAAGACTTTTGGTATATCCAAAGAGCAGGTTTGTTATATATAGAAAGAGATGATAGATAGATAGATAGATAGATAGATAGATAGATAGATAGATAGATAGATAGATAGATAGATAGATAGATAGATGACACTTGCACAGACATGAGGGGTCTGGAAGAGTTGCCACTGCTGCTTTGCAACAGGAAAAGTTTTGTGAAAAGAAGTGCAAGAGGGTAATCCTCTGGAAAAGGGGAGGTTCCAGATTCCTTAATCACCCTAGGGAGGGTGGGGCTGAACAGGGAGAAGAAAAAGCTGCAGAGGAGTCTGGGGGAGGAAGTTAGCAGGATGGAGAACCACAAGGAGACCTGAGGGAGGTACATGGAGCAAAGAGACATGTGAAGAAACTGCACTTGCTTCTTCTTGGTGGTACAACAGATGTGGGTGAGAGACTCATGGGAAGGTGAACAGTTTTTTATTCTTGACTTTGATTTTGCTCTTTTCCTTCCAGACTTGGGCTTTTTCTGACCCTTTGCTATCCGTCCCCACCAGAAGGTACTTTAGACTTGCAGTAAGCTTTCAGGCCTTAGTGGCCTTGCTTTGGGCCAACCCTGTTTTTCTGGGCATTTACTCATGAGGAAGTAATATCAGGTGCTTGATATGGAAACTATATTCTTTCCCTTCTCTTTGTTGCATATTGAATGTATTAAAGTTCCTGTCCATTTAAGTTCTTATACATTACAGTATGTTTTGTGTTGAAGCTGCTGGTTGAAAGACCAATTTAAAGCTAACAGGTTTGGGGGGAGTTAGGGAACCTCCTCACCCTGCCCTGTAACTGGTGTAGGAGAGCTACACCTTGCCAGCACTGAAATTTTTAGGCTGTGATTAGGTTGATTTGTAGGCTGATGATCCCCCTAATGATCCTCAATCTCCATCTCCCCATCTCTGATATTGTTACAGGGTAGGGAGATAGGAGAACCCTGAGCCCCCAAAGCTGCCTGCTCTAAATAGGTTCTGCCATCCGCCGCAATCAAGACAAAACATATAAGACTTTAATGAAAAAGGACTTTCATACAGTGAGTATACAACAAGAAAGACAAAGAATATAATTTCTAAATCATACACCTGAAGTTAACCATCCCCTCCTGGGTAAAAGTCAACCCAAAAGAGATTGGTCAAAAGCAAAGCCTGAGGCCCTCCCTGGTGGCGCAGCGGGTTAAAACACAGCACTGAGAATCTAAAGCCACTTCCGCATGAGTTCGATTCCCGCCTGCCCCGGAGGAGACCACATGGCGTGGCAGACCTCTCCTGACCCGCCCGCTGCTCCCCTCAGCGGTGTACTTCGTCGATCTGCCTGTTCTGTTCCCGGCTGTCTCTGGTGAAGCCTCTCACCGCCCCTGAGCCTCTGGCCTGTACCCCAGTTCTGTATGTACAAATAAATAAATCTTTAAAAAAAAAAAAAAAAAAGCAAAGCCTGAAAGCCTGCCACAAGCTTAAAGAACCGTCTGGCTGGGATTCATACAAAAGGGTCAGAAATGACCAGACAAATCTGGGAGGAAAAGAGCAAAATCAAAATTAATATAAACACTGCCATTGTCAACCTCCCCACGGGTCTCTCACCCACATCTCTTTCAACCAGTCCAAGGTCAAGAAACAAACAGTTTCTTCATCACATGCTTGCTGCTCCATGTGGCTTCCTCAGATCTCCTTCTGGCTCTCCATGCTGCTTCCTTCTTCCTCAGATTCCTTCTCTTCTCTCCTTTTCTCTGCTCAGCTCCACCCTCCTTCTGGGTGGGGAAGGGAACCTGGAACTTCCCCTTTTCCTAGGAGCCACCCTGTTACAGTCTGAGCCTCCAGATACTTTTCTATAGCTGTCTGATACTTGTTACAGTTCTGGCCTGAGGAATTTTCGTTTATAGCAGGCTTAACAACTGTGGTAGTAATTTCTACCCCTGCTTCTTGGTTTTGTTTTTATGACACTTCCATCTTAAATTTTCCACTCTTAGCCTCTACCAGTGTTATAGGGCACCCCAGATCTGTTATAGGACATGGGGAGAGGGCACCCCTAAAGCTCCAAACCTGCCTGTTTTAAGTGGGTTCTGCCATCCGCCACAACAAGACAAAACATATAAAACTTTAATGAAAAGGGACTTTAATATGGTAAATATACAATATGGAACACAAAGAATATAACTTCTAAATCAAACACCTGAAGTTACTCATCCCCTCGTGGGCAAGTCAACCCAAAAGGGATTGGTCGAAAGCAAGGCCTGAAAGCCCGCCAAAAGACTAAATCACTTTCTGGCTGGGTACCCATGGAAAAGGGTCAGAAATGGTCAGACAAATCTGGGAGGAAAAGAACAAAATCAAAATCAATATAAACATTGCCATAGTTACCTCCCTACAGGTATCTCACCTACATCTGCCTTAACCAGTCCAGAGTCAGGAAACAAGCACGGCTTCTTCCTCACAGGCTTGCTGCTCCATGTGGCTTCCTCAGGTGTCCTTCTTGTTCTCCATCCAGCTTCCTTCTTTTCTTCTGCCTTCTCTTCTGATTCCTTCTCTCCTCTCCTTTTTCTCTGTTCAGCTCCACCCTCCTGGGTGGGTCCGAGAATCTGGAACTTCCCCTTTTCCTACGGACCATCCTGTTACAATCCCCCCTTTTGATTTTTAATACCATCATATCTATGGTGGCACAAATTTTAGGGTACAGTCAGTCACCAACATTGTCCATGAATGTCCAAGATGACAGTCATAAGTGGAAAATAGTCCATTAGTGCATGTGAAAGGAAAAAAAAATTCTTATGATATATCAAAATCACAGTAACAGAACAAAGCAAAACTTTAAAAGCTGTTTAAAAGGTTCTCTCAACCTTGATCCCAACTTTGTTCAACATGTATGCACAAGTTACTTACAAATACATGTTAGCTTTTAACCATTTTTTCTATTTTTGCATAAATTGTTGCTGGCCTTCCTGGAGTGCTCCATACAGGATCAGAGCGAACCGTCAATGTCCAGTCCACACAGGCTTCAGGAGCAATGATGGTCTCAGCAGACTCAACCTGGAGTTTCCTCTTCTTGAGGTTACCAGGACTTTTATTTTTCTGGGTCGTCCAGGCCTGCCAATGGAGGCAATCTTCCTCACCTTCTTTGGAGGTCTCTGGAACCCTACAAACAAAGCAGCAGGTTCTCCTCTTCTAGGTTCAGCTCTATTTGAAGTTCCTAGAGAATGCCAAGCAAAGCCACTGAAACACATTTCCAATTTATTTAGGTTAAGTGAACAAAATTCCCTTATTGGAGTTATGCAAAAATAGACTCGAGTATACATCAGTACTGACAAAAGAAATTAAAGAAAATATTCGAAAATTTCTTTAAAAATTTCCACCACCCTTTCAGAATCTGGGTAGGTACCTGTTTTATATGCTTTCATTTAAAGATTATTATGTATTTCCAGGCAGCAAAGGAGGCTCAGGATACCTCTCTTTTTCTGCCATCACCATGAATAAAGAAAGAGTACATGGATTAAGGCCAAAAGCACTGCTGGGCTCCCATGCTAGGGGCTAAATTTCAAATGTAACACAAGGGTTTGACATCCCTGTGGCTTTATTCTTTTCTCTGCAGTTATCAGACTTGAAATCTCTCTTTGGATGCTGTCTTTAGGAGGGGATACAGTGGGTTGTTTGCTTCTCCCATGCATCTATTATTATTAGAGGAGTTTTGGACTCAGCTCATCAAGAGTCTTTCTATCCCCATCACCCTCGGGCCATGGTAAACAGAACAATATATCAGAAGAGTCAGACTAGCAGGTTGTAAGTCCCATGATGAAAGCAGAGACTGAAGCCATATCAGATAGTTCAGCCAACCTGTGCAAAAAAATCTCACGTTATCTATCCTAGAATACAATAAACTGTAACCTAGTATCAGTTATGTTAACTCTTAAACATTCCCTGAATTGATGAAGTTCTTAACCCTGTTAAGCTTCAATTCCTTATAAGTATTAATGGCTGTCATGATTGTACTCAATTCATAAAGCTATTGTAAATATTAGTGTATATATAGGCCGTAAGAACACAATAAGCACTCTCTATAGGTGAGGTATTAAAATACCTCTTATTACATAGTAATAGAACTTTCATTTTCTTTCAGAAACAGCATAACTCATGAGGTTAGGAATCTGAATAGTTTGTATTAAGTATGTAGCATTTGGCAAAATTAGATAATTTTTATCTTTTAATACATAAATACATTTTTATATTTAAAATATAAAAAATTTTTATATTTTAATACAAGCTTAGAGTTCAAACTTGAAGTGGGATAGGAAAAAGACTTTTCCTTCATATCTTTAAGGCATATACAAATACATTTAAATAAAATATTTAACTGCATGAAAACAATGAGATTTTTTAAGATGTGTGCTTTGTTATCATAACATACATGCATTTGAAGAGTTCATGGTACAGATTACAAAATAAGCAAGCACTGATTAAGTATGTATAGATTAAAGTAAATCAGTGTTTTTGCAATGAGATTCAGGAAATAGGTCTAAATGTCTTTCCTTCCCTTGGTCTTCTGCTCTTTATATAAGCACCCTAATTTATTTCAGGCATATGTACCACTTTCCTTACACTACTACTCTGGGAAGTACTAACATAATCTGAGGGCTGACAGGAAGCAGAATTAAAAAGAGTATAAGCTTGTGGATCTTTTACTTATAAGGAACTACTACTTTGCTTTTCTCCAAAATCTAAATTGATCCTATTTCCTGAAAATAAGACCACCTATTGCCAAGTGTTTAGTAAGAACTAAACATGCTATCAACTATGCTAGTCTTTCAATCAAATCCTTGAGCATTTTTAAAGCTCTTGGCTCCAAACCCAACTTCTTCCCCCAGTAGTGACTGTAATGACAGATGTGTATGAAGTTAATGAAAAATCTTCATTCAAAGTGACAGTAGTGAAGTCTCATAATTTGAGCATTATTTGCAAAGTGTACAGCCTTTGCTTTATCAAGGCTGGTAAGAAATGGTAAAATTAGAAGGCAAGGAAAAAATTTTTCATTATGACTTGTTTAAAAACTGGGGGAAAAGCCTTTACATTTGTGTCTGTGTGTGTTGGGCAGGACGTGGGGAATATTATGTGTGTGTGGGGGGGGGTGTTATGATTTCTTAAATTGCCAAAAAAATTAAGTGAATCACAATATACTAGTTTATTATTAACCAGAATGTACTGTGTACTTGTAAAAATTATTGAAAATGGGCAACGTGTTGTTTTCCAAATATCCAGCCATCAAACTTACAAATTTATTATCTTTCCCCTTGTTTAAATTTGAAGCTCAGGAAAGGATCCTGTTTTGAAACTTTAAATGTCCTTGGCATTTAGCATTTATGTAAGTGTATTTCATAAACCTGGAAACATTAAAATTTTAACTATGAAGTTGAAAAAACATTGGAGTTACTAAAAGGTGTTAACTAATCTCTGAAATTTAATACACAGAAGTTTAATTTTCTGCATAAATAGTTTAGGGATGTACAATTTTCAAAAATAAAAACAACTATTCTCTCATGGATCCTTCACATTTTTCCCTACCAGTGAACATAAAGTCATACTCCTCAAGGAAAGAAGGTCACCAAAGGTCCTTTTGTTCTTCTCTGCCCACAGTAACTAGATTAAATGTAAAAGAGCTATCTGTCTATTACAGAATAATCTAACTGGATTTGAAGAGACAACAAAGAAGGACCTTGAAGTTCTTGGCCTTTTCTCTTACTTCCTGACTATGATAATTGATTAGACACCATTGCTTTTTCCACTCCTCTGTTAAAGATATGTCACTGACCTTTGATAAAGTGAGTTATTTCAAGATTGAAGCCTGTTGCATGATTTTGAAAGACTGCAACTAATTTTCTTAAAAAAAAAGAAAAGAAAGAAAGAAAAGAAAAAAGCATTTAGTGATGTTGAAATCCTACTTGCCTCATCCACTCTAATTCCCTGGAGTTCTCTACATGAGGAAATAGTCCAAAACCCTTGAGCTATAGAAATTTAGTGGTTCAGACCTTGGGCTATAGAATTGCTATATAAAATGGTCTATTCAGTGATTGTTTTAAAACCTTGCTATTTATGTTTCATATTATGTTCAATTTTAAAAGGTAAGTCTGATACTTCTTGATTTTTTTTTGTCTGTTTGTTTTGAGCAAGAAATGATGACACTGGTAAGATGAATAATTGTCCCTCACCACCTCCAGCAATGTCTATTATTTTGATCCTCAGAAATTGTGACTGTTATATAGCAATAGAAACTTGGCAGATGTGATTAGTTTAGTGGTTATGAGGTGAGGATATGATGCTGGATTACCCAAGTAACTCAATGTTATCACAAAGATCCTCATACATAGGAGGCAAGAGGATGAGAGCCAGAAAACTATGTTCCATAGAGTAGAGAGAGAGAGGTTGGGAAAATCTGCTGCTGACTTTGAAGATGGAGGATGGAGTCATGACCAAAGGATATTGGAAACTAGAAAAGCAAGGAAGTAGATTTTTCTTTAGAATCTGCAGAAGGAATGCAGCCCTTTGCCATCTTGATTTTATCTCACTGAGATTAATTTTTGGATATTTTGATATCCAAAAATGTGTTTTGTCTTAGCCACTAAGTTTGTAGTAATTTGTTATAACAACAATAGGAAAGTAGCACACATTCTCAGCAACTTTCAAATGTATCCTAGGACTAAGGACATTACTTTAACTCTGATGTCAATATTAAGGCAGTCACTGAAAAACAGAGCCTCTGAGAGGCACAACTATGCTAGCAAATCATATTTAAATGATTTCTCTGTGGCATCATTATAAAAATTTTCCCTGGCTAAAATGTGATTTATCAAGTGACAGAAACTGAAGCTGTGGGATGAGGAAAGTAATTCCATCCCTGAAGAACAGGACACATCATTTGCAGAAAATGACTTATTCTGGCCCAGCATATGGTTGAAGGCAAGAAATCCCTGTGATGCAATCACCTATCTCCTGTGTTGATGCCAAAAATATAATATGGCTGTCCTTTCTATTGTTCTGAAAAAAACTTTATAACAAAATAATTGTAAGATTTGAAGCCCAGACTAATGGACCTATAAATGATACTAACTCACAAAAAAACGGTTTCTAAACCAGGGTGGAACCAGCTATCTAACCACTAAATCCACCTGAGAGAAAGACTTGTCAGTTTTCAAAGTTTTAATGTTGGAAGCAACATCAATAGAAAACCTCCCTAGGAAATAAGTCAGATATTCTGGTCAGGATACAATAAGTAGGATTAACCCCATGGGCTTAGAAAAGATCTTTGAAAATCTTAGACTCATCATTGGAATATTCTGAGTTTAAATGAAAGGCATTCTTGCTCTCCTAAATTATGCTTAGGGATTTTTAATTTAAATATCACAAGGCATGTAACCTAGTTTTGTAAGTTCAACTTGGTCAAGTAATATATCTTTTTCCCTATGAATTACTGTTATGATGGACTGGCTTATATTAGACTAGTTGTATGCCAGAAATTAACAATTTCCTATTGCTGTTGTTAAATAGACAGGTAGATAGATATGGAGACAAAGGTGTAGACAGAGATATAGAAATCTCCAGCTAAGTAGGACTAATATTTTCTTTATTTTTTTTGTCAAAAGTTACTAATTTTTTAGTCTTTTATATAACCATATCATTTTGGGGGCAAATTTCACAACTCCGTATGTGTACATGCTTTACTCACTCTCCACAAAAAAACTTCCTATCCCCGTTACCTATCCATTCCTCCCTCCTCACCTATTCCCTCTGGAAACCAGTATATTTTTCGGATTTAACAATTAATTTAGATATGTTTTGCTAGCTTGTTTTCTTTGATTATTTCTATGCCATAACTATAAAACTGAGTAAAATATAAATATATACAAAGTGGTTTGAACACAGTTCATTCAGATTTAGAAAGGCTATGCTTTTTGAGAGAATGAAAACACAATAAGAAGAGCTGGGTTTTTCTTTGAGGACTTGCAAATTCACAAAGTGAGGGAACAAGTCTGTGTAGAAAATTATAGGCTTAATGGATAGAGGCAAGAAAGGATTGATTCTGTCAAACTGGTTGAAACTTAAAGGCCAAAATTTCAGGTGACTGGGAATTAAGCCCCAAACTTTGCCTTTGATTTTCCCTGAAAAGTTTCTGAACTTTAGGCTGTTTATTCATAGAGTATCAGAAAGCGGAAGCTATGAGGCTATAATGGAGAAAACAGTTCTTGTTTAGAGACAGAAGTTGGAGTTCCAGAGATAATTAAAATAAAGAATTTGTAAACATCCTTACTTGCATTTAGGACACCAAAATGACCATGGCTATGGAAATCCATCTGCTGAAACAGACCCCTCTGAATAAGTGCTAACATCAACATGGATGGGAATCAAAATGATCTGTCTGTACTTTAGCTGCTTCCCAGAAGAAATAGTTATCTCTATACTATTCATCACAATATCCAGCATTAATTAAGCATTAATTAGTTTAAAAGTGTTAAAAACCTACAAGTAACAAGGAAATAAATATGGTGGTATGATAGAATTATGAATACTTCCAAAAGACAAGTGTTTAAAAATAACATTAATGTAAATGAAAAAAATATGATCTAAAAGGAATGAATACTTTTCTAAGAAAATTTCAACTACCAAAGTGGCTCAGAAGAGGTAAAAAAGGTACTGTGACCAAAAACTGTAGGATTGAGAAGCTACATAGAGATCTATTCTTTTTCTATTTTGTAAGAAAAGCCGGGGTTAGAAGTTATAAGCATGGGAAAAAACAAATTTTTTCCAACCAATTCTATGAGGCTAGCCTAAGAACAATCTCAAAATTAGATGAAGGTTTCACAAGGGCTACCCCACTATGAATATCAACCTCTGATGTTTGTAAATTTCAAAATAAAAATATTAGTAAATTAAACAGATTCATTAAACAATAAAATTATGAAAATGTATTTACAAATGGAAGATGAATCTACACCAGTAAATCTATCATTATAATTCAATATATTAATAGAATAAAGGAAAATCATTATGGTTATTTTATATATTTAGAAAATTACTTGTTAGACCATAACTCATGATTGTTAAAATACATTGCTTTCTAAGCTATGAATATACAGCAACTTGTTTTCAGTACTTTCAACAAGAATCATACTTTAAAGTGAAAAATCAAGAATTTACAAGTAAAACAAAGATGCATACTATCATAACTTGCATACAATATTCATGTCAGTTCTGGTCAACAAAATTTTTTTAAAAAAGAACTATAGATTGAAAACAATTATGAAACACAAAGAAAGCTATCACTACTAGCCAAGAGAATCAACTCAATAATGATAGGTAATAAAGGAACTTACCAAGCTGTCTGGATCCAAGTCAATATTGTAAAAACAAATAGTTTTGTAACACACAAGCAATAACAGTAAATGTAATGGAAAAAACATCCCATTTTGTAATTGTGGGTAAAACTGTAATACATTTCAAAAAGTAATGATGGAACACTGTATAGTCTCTAAATAAAGCTGCAAAATTGCCACTGGACATAAACAAAGACTTACAAATATAATATTGCTCGTGACACGAACCAATTCAAATCACCTTAACAAAATAAAACTGTTGACTTGTGACAGTAGGAGTGAGACAAGAAGCTGATTTTAGTACAACTGGATTGAAGAATTCATGAGATCTTTGTACCTTTCATCATATTGCACATTTAGTGCTTTTGTTTATCTTGTGGTATTTTAGGGGACTGAGCCAACCTTATGATTTAATGTATTTCTTCTTTCTCCCCCTTCCCCTTTTCTCTTTTCCCTAGATTCACATTCTTTAGCCAAGACCATTACATTCTCATTACGTGAGTGAGATTTTGGTGGGAACTTGTGGTTCTAAGTGTGTATCTCCTTTTTAAGTCAGTGAAATGGTATAAAGCATGACATATGCATGGAAATGAGTGTGTAGGTACAATAAATTCGGCAAATACAAGCCTCTGCAAATACAATGAAATCTTGTAAATGGCTTCAGATTTCAACTATCTTATAGTGGACTTGGAGTTTCTAGGCAAATATTGTATGTCTCCAGGGCCAGAATAACTGATATTGCATCTGTTGCATGCATGAAGTTATAGAAATCCACATTTAACAACTTTGGATATAATTGTCTAGCCTTAATTATTAGTAAGGTATCCTGCTACATTTCTTTTTAAATTGAGACATATATTAGTATCATATGTATGGCTCAATATGTATATATTATGAAATATATATATTATAAAATAAATCATAGTAACACTCATTGCCATACATAGTTTAAAAAGTCTTTTGGCCCTCCCTGGTAGAGCAAAGGGTTAAAGCATAGCAATGTGAAGCACTCCAAGTCACTGCAGGATGAGTTAGATCCCAACCAGGGAGATGACATTCATGGCACAGAAGACCACTTCTGACTTGCCCGGTGCTCCCCTCAGCAGTGTATTTCAGTAGATTTGCCTGTTCTGTTCCCCACATTGTCTCTGGTGAAGTCTCTCATCACGCACACTTTGGCTTGTACCCCAGTTTGTATGCATAAATAAATATATCTTTTTATATAAAAAAGTCTTGTTATGAGAACTTTCAAGAATTACTCTTTGAGGAACTTTCAAGTAAGTATTATAGTATTGCCATACTATACATTATAGTCTCACGATATATATATATATATATATATTTTTTTTTTTAAAGATTTATTTATTTGTGCATACAGAACTGGGGTACAGGCCAGAGGCTAAGGGGCGGTGAGAGGATTCACCAGGAACAGAGCGGGGAGCAGAACAGGCAGATCGATGGAAGTACACTGCTGAGGGGAGCAGCGGGCGGGTCAGCAGAGGTCTGCCACACCATGTGGATCTCCTCCAGGGCAGGCGGGGATCGAACTCAGCAGGATTGGCTTAAGCTTCTTAGTGCAGTGCTTTAACCCGCTGCACCACCAGGGAGGGCCCAAGAGATATATTTTTTAGAGATTTATTTATTTATGCATACAGAGCTGGGGTACAGGCCAGAGGTCCAGGGTAGTGAGGATTCGCCAGAGACAGAGTCGGGAGCAGAACAGGCAGGTCTACAGAAATGTCAAGGGCAGCAGCAGGTGGGTCAGGAAAGCTCTGTCTCGTTATGTGGGTCACCTCTGGGGCGGGCATCAAACTCATGCTGAATTGGCTTTAGATTCTTAGTGCTATACTTTAACCCGCTGCACCACCAGGGAGGGCCCTATTATTATTATGATTATTATTATAACTAAAATTTTTTACCTTTTGATCTTCTGTACACATTTTGCCTGCCTCTACCTTTCAACCCCCCAAACCCTGGAAACCACCAGTCTGATCTTTATTTCTAATAAAATGGAGAAGTATTTATATAACTAAAATCCCACAGTTAAGTGAAATCATATATTATTTACCTAAGACTTTTTTTTAAAGTTCACATATTTGCTGCAAATGGCAAGATTTCATTTTTTTTATGGATGAATAATATTCATATACACATACACACAGAGATACTTTTTCTTTGTCTAGTCTGTGTATTAAGAGTTAAATTGCTTCCATTGTTTGAATATTGTAAATAGTGTTGAATAAACATAAAGGTACACACACACATATATGTACATGTATCTATCTATCTATCTACATCTATATCTATAGCTATATATATGTAAAGATTTCTTATTATTTATTTGTGCATACAAGGTATAGGCCAGAGGTATGGATGGGAGAGGAGTGAGAGAACTCACTGGAGACAGAGTGGGGAGCAGAACAGGCAGATCTACTGAAATGCACTGTTGAGGGGAGCAGTGAGCAGGACAGGAGAGGCTCATGTGGGTCAGCTCCCTGGCTGGTCATCAAATTTATGCCTCAGTGGCTGGCAATAACTTAACAGTGTTGAGATTTTAACCCCTGCTCCACCAGGTAGAGCTCCCTCCACTCTTATATTTTCCATTTCTCCACATCCTTGCAAACAGTTAATAATATTTCTTCTTCTTTTAATAATAAACATTTAAACTGGTGTGAGGTGATATCTCACTGGGGTTTTGGTTTTATGCTTCCCTGGTGACAGGTTGGGCATCTGTTCATGGACTTTTACCCACTTGTACAAATTCCTTGGGAAAATGTCTGTTTAGATTTTCTGCTCCTTTTAAAATCAGATTACTTTTTGGCTATTGTGCTGTATGTGCTACTTTTGTATTTTGCATATAAATCCCTTATCAGATAGGCGATTGACAAATATTTTCTTCCATAGTAGGCTGCCTTTTCATTTTGTTAACTTTGTCATGCTGCAGCTTCTTGGTTTGATGTAGTCCCACTTGCTTATTTTTACTTTTGCTGCCTTTTCTTTTGGTGTTAGATCCAAAAATATTATCACTAAGTCTGACATTAAGGAGTTTATTGCTTTTGTTTTCTTCTCAGAGTTTTATGCTTTCAGACCTAACAATCAAGATTTAATCCATTTGAGTTAATTTTGTGTATGGCATAAGGCAAAATTTCAGTTTCATTCTTTTGCATGTAGCATTCTGTTATTCCCAATGTCACTTATTAAGACATAGGCTTTTCCTTGTTGTATATTTTAGATATTTTTGTGAAAAATTAATTGACCATTGACCACATTGTCATGGATTTATTTCTGGGCTCTCCATTCTGTTCTATATAAGATTACTGTAGTTTTGTAATATAGTTTGGAGTGAGGGAGTATAATGTTTCTAGCTTTGTCCTTTACTCTGTAGAGTGCTTTGGCTACTTTAGGTCTCCAGTTATTCCACACACATTTTAGGTATGTTCTATTGGAATTTTGATAGGGTTAATTGAATCTGTAATTGGTTGGGAGTAATATGTCGATTTTAATAATAATTTTATCCAATTCATGAGTACATCTTTCCTTTTACTTGTGTCTTCTTCAGTTTCCTATACTTTTCAGTGTAAAGATCTTTTAACTTGGTTAAATTTATCCTAGGTATTTTATAACTTTGATACAAATATAAATGAGATTTAAAAAATTCTCTAATTCATTATTGGTGTACAGATTTTTATACATTGATTTTGTATTCTACAACTTTATTGAATTCATTTGTTCTTTCAAGTTTTTTTTTTTGGTGACTGTTTTATGATTTTCTATAAACAATATGATGTGATCTTTTAGGAGTGACAGTTTGACTTCTTCCTTTCCAATGGGGGCACATTTTATTTGTTTCTTGCCTAATTACTGTGGCTAAGATTTCCATTATTATGTTGAATAAAAGTGGCTTGAGTGGACATTCTTGATTTTAGAGGAAAGCTTTCATTTTTTTCATTGTGAAATATGGCTTTAATTGTAGGCCTTTATAATGTTGAAGTCCATATCCTTTCTATATATTTTTGAGAATTTTTATAAGTGAATGTTGAATTTTGTGTATGATTTTCTACATCTTTGAGATAAGTTCGTTGTCTTCATTTTACCTGAATTACTGGCACAGCATCCTAATACATTTTGATATTTTACTCAATTTTATTTCCCTGTGAAAGGAAGATTCACTTTTCTTTTAGTATTCTTTTATGGACTATTATATGCTCAAGTTACAGGTGAGCACATGCTAAAAAAGTAGTACCTATATTTGAGTAAACACCAAAAATTATTGAGTGATGAGTGTTCACATATGGTTGTGTGTGAAATAAAGAGTAACACACTCTTCAAAGACCATCTCAAAATTTACTACTTCCATTAAGATTTCCCCGATATACTCACCCCATTTCTGAAGATGTGCATAGTATTTTTTTCCTGATCTTCCACTGCACTTTATTCCATTAGTAATACTTTTATTTTGTACAGTAATAAAGTTTTTCATCTATATGTCTAATTAGTGTCCATATTTGATTAACTTTTGGATTCAGTATTGTAATGAGCTCAATGTATTACAAATATTACCAAATTCTTAGAAGATAGGTGTTCTCTCTTTTGTATTTGCAGATAATGGACACCACATATGTACAGAGCATAATTTGTTCATTTACTTGTAGTGCCAGTGGAATCACTGGAGGAAAAAAAAGCCACATCTGTGTTTTTTATCTAAATTCCTGGCATTTTAAAATGTTCAATAAATGTATCTCAGATGAAGAAAATGAACTTAATATTTGTGAATGAATGAGTAGAGAAGAGACAGATTTGAGTTTGAAAACAAACTGCCACTAGTGACATGGATAAAGTATTCAAAGTCTCCAAGTGTCCTTTTTAAGATAGGAAGAGTACATTTACTACTAGTTCCATCTCTTAAAGGATTTGTAAACTTGGTAGCATCTCAGAAGGCTGCTGCTTAGGGGGCTGACAAAAAATCTTAAATTTTTTCTCTAAGGAATCTTTATTTTTATTCTCATTTTCTATTAATCATGACTTTTTCATCACCCTCCCATTTTTTCTTACCGCATTGTTCTTAATGTAGCCTTTTCCTGAATTCTGCCAGCTGCTAACCAGGAAAACATTTCCTTTGCCACTTGAGTATTTATGGAATTTTTGCTACATCTTTCAGGATGGTGTGTGTGGGGGGGGGGAGGGCTAGGGGAGAACTGGTTGATATATATTTATATACCATCTACCCTCCCCTATATCTGTTCACTCTTAGTGAACAGTAAGAATCTGTTCTTCAGTAAGAATCCTGTTTTGGTCAGATCTCCCCTTATGCCTGCTTCCTCAGTTATTTTTCACTCATTAACTCCCATAATGTTTCTGGGTTAATTCCCACTTCTCCAAGCTTTATCTGGAGTGTGCCCAATCATCTTTAGGGTCATAAATTACTTTAAGCTGTATGTTGCAAAAAACCAAAGAAGATTCAGTGCACACAATGCAAATCTATTGGAAAATATATATCAACTGCCTGTCTTAAAAAAAGTATTGTTTTCAAATTACAAATACTGTACACTTTCATCCAAGATGTTTAATTTCCATCTTAGTTCTTTAGAAATCCTTTTTAGGAATCTCATCTAAGCTTCTTGCTTGCTTTGAACCTCATTTATCCCCCCTCTAGTGCCTGAGCACTAGACCAACACTTGTAAGAATTTGGCTTTCTGTAGGGATATGCTGAGTGACATATGGATGAGGATGAAGGCTTTATTGAAGCATTTGAACCGCATTTAATTTTCTGTGTTGCTTATATTTGCTCCTTGGAGCCTTGGGGAGACTAAATTTTGTGGGTTCCAGTTGGGTCATTGGTTCTGTAGGCGTTTAGTAATAAGAAACAATGCCGTTAGCTCTTATCTTCATTTACAAAGGTGGCTCCTTTTACTCCGAACTGTTTTACACAGTATTTTTATAAACATTCTACACGAACATTTTTTTTCCCGAGTTCTGGCATTGATTCAGCGGCCTCTGGTGACCTCCTGGTTTGGCAACCTGTGCTCCATTCCATAGAAAATCAACCCGGACTCAGTGTGGCCTTGCTTGCAGCCGCCTTGCCAGACCCCCTCTCAGGCATTCACTCCCACTGCTCAGGATCAGCTTCCATCCTGCAGCCTCAGCCGCCTGCGACAGCGACACTCCTTCCTTCCCCTCCCCTCCCAAGGCTCCCCCAGAGAGCTTGCCGCGCCAGACAGCGGGTAACCGCCGCCTCCGCCGGGGCTTCCCGGCTCCATAGGCCTAGAGCGCTCCAGACACCTGCCTCCCACTGGCCATCGCCGCTGCCCCTCACCCCGCAACCCCATCGGCAATTGGCCCCAGGCGGCCCTTCGTCATCCTCCGGCTCGTCTCGAGTCCCGCCTCCGTCGCTGGGTCATTTAAGTTTATCACAAATAAATAAATAAAGGAGGAAATAGAAATGCGTAGAAAGTAAAAGCAGGCGGGGGCGTGGAAGAAAAGGGGGAGGAGGAGCGGAGGAGTAGACAGCCAAACTTGATCGTGTCTATATTGACCAATCACAGCTCAGTCCAGTCCGGTTTGACGGGCTCTCTCAACCAATAGTCTCTCACCTCTCGGATCACTGAACAACGAGCTATGACTGACCTCTTTAGAGTGGGCGAAGGTGCGGCAAGGGCGGGAGAATGGAAAACCTGCTGACCAATAGAGTGTTAATATTTCGATGAGCGAAGTTTCCGTGCCCCAATGGGTCTTTGAGATAGCGGATTGGATCTCGACTCGCCCAATCGGAGGTGGTAAAGATGAGGGAAGAGGCAGGAGGGGCGGGGACGGATGATAGGAGGGGCGGAGGAAGAGTGCATGTTGTTTATGGGCGGCAACCTCACGAGGGGCGTTTCATTTTTATTGGCTTATGGAAGCCAAGAGTGGCAGGAGAGCAGTCCAATAGCGTGGATAGACTGAGGGTTCGCTGCGTGAGGCGCCCAATGTGGGTCTTCTGCCGAAGAAGTAGGGGCGGGGGGAAGTTTAGGAGTTAAGGAAAGAAGATTAAAGAGCGCGAGGAGGTAACGCCAAAAACTCTAATTTGTTGTGGGGCGGGCGGGAGGGAGGGGTGTGTGCGTGC